>NC_044395.1:83858940-84168385 GCF_006542625.1 Nomascus leucogenys | reverse complement strand
ACACCTAGCACGTTGGGACGCTGAGGTGGGCAGGTCACGAGGTCAGGAGATCGAGATCATCCTGGATAACACGGTGAAATCCCGTCTCTACTAAAAATACAAAAAATTAGCCTGGCGGGGTAGCGGGCGCCTGTAGTCCCAGCTACTCGGGAGGCTGAGGCAGGAGAATGTCATGAACCTGGGAGGCGGAGCTTGCAGTGAGCCAAGATCGCGCCACTGCACTCCAGCCTGGGCGACAGAGCAAGACTCCGTCTCAAAAAAAAAGAAAAAAAAAAAAAAAAAAAACCCGAATATAGTAATTAAATTTCTGAATAAGCATTGAGGAAAAAAAATCTCATAGTGACATACCATGATATAAACCATTAAGAACAACATTGGCACATTTAACATTTTAGTATTTTCCCACTTGCTTGTCTCAGTATTCACCTCCAGCCCATTTTCAGGCTTTGAAACCTCCTTAGGAAACTGCAAGATGCTTGAGTCCTTAAGGAGTTCACTGATTAGATCATCTTTAAGGAAAATAGCAACTGACTCTCAAATGAATGTTAATACTTTATTTAATACTTACAAAACACTCTGACCTTAACTTGGCTTATATATTTCCATTCACAGATGATAAATAACACTCAGCAAGAGGATTAATATTTGACTAAATCTATACGGTGATGGCATCATGTGAAGTGAGAGACTTAAGATGATTCAATAATCAAAAATCTTGGCCAAGTATCTCATACTAGAATACAGCCAAATTTTCAACCTTCAAGCATTTTGGTATCATACAGAACTAAAATTATTATGAAATCCTTTTCCAGAAGATAATTAATGTTACTCTAAAAACCAAAATTTATAATCTTTTGTTTCAGAAGAGTAGCATGTTGATAGGCTTGGAAAAATTAAAAGAATTTCAGCTTCAATGAAAGCCATGTAACTGTTACTCACCCCAGTTAGCACCAAGCATAAGCTTCCTCATCACATCACCAGGGTTTCAACTCCAACATGTAAATTTCTCAAAGTTCGATTATTCTTAATTATTTGTCTTATTCATGAGACTGAGATTTTTGCTTGTGTTTACTGAAGCACAAATCTGTCTTCCGTTCTTTAGACTTACTGCTTTTATTTTCTTTTGAATAGCAAATTCAGTCAATTGTAGCACATGTGACTCTCCTTAAAAACTAAAATGCACTGAAGACTTTAGAGGTATTTAGCAGAACACAACAGTCCTTTTATATTATTATCTTTTTACTGTAGGTAAAGTGGACATTTTAAAATATGAGAGTTGAACAATGACAAAGATATTTCAACTGGCTGGTTCTGTGTTGTTAAAATTATACCAGATCACCTTGCTAGAATTAATCTCCTCAAACACTTTACTTTCATTATGGCTCTTTGTGTTAGCACATTTATGTAAAATTCTAACTCGGATTGTGAGTTTCTTGAGGAAAGAGGCTTTTCTCTGTTACTTTTCATATCTCCCATAGTTTTACTTGGTTCTGATGCTCAAATTATAGAATTAAGGATATGAAGATATGAAGGGGTGGGGGAAAGCTGTAGGATATATTATTTTTTAAAATAATTTTGTGGGTTTTTTTCTCTATTAAATTGCAAAAGGCTGCATTTTTCTGATATTTGCTTATTTGACAAATTATAAAAACTGTAATTTATTAAAGATCCTAGTATGTACTAGGGCTTGTGCTATGAAATTTGTATATATTATCTTCTTAAATACTCATGACAACCCTATGGAGTCAATCAAGATTTTCATTTTACAACTAAGGAAACTAAAGCTCAGGCAGGATAAATAATTAAATAGAATTCTTAATTCTATTCAATATTCCAAGGTTGTATCTATGTAATGTACTTATGTTTACTGCATCTTTTGCATGCCATTTAAAAGAACTTTTAATTTTGATAAGATAAATAATAGCCTCCAAAATTATTCTGTACAGCCCTTTTACATTTCTGTATTTACAATAACAAATGTTAATGCACTGTTGTTTTCTGGAATGTTTATATTCATAGATTTCAGGCATTTGAGGATATAGCTTTTATTAGTCTGTTTTTGTGCTGCTTGTAAAGACATACCTGAGACTGGCTAATTTATAAAGAAAAAGAGGTTTAATGGATTCACAGTTCCACATGGCTGCAGAGGCCTCACAATCATGACAGGAGGTGAAAGGCACATCTTACATCATAGCAGACAAGAGAGAATGAGAACCAAGCCAAAGGGTTTCCCCTTATAAAATCATCAGATCTTATGAGACTTATTCACTACCAAGAGAACAGTAGGGGGGAGCTGCTCCTATGATTCAACTATTTTTCTACCAGGTCCCTCCCACTATATGTGGGAATTATGGGAGCTGCAATCCAAGATGAGATATAGGTATGGACATAGAACCACATCATATCAAGCTGATACTCTTTTTATTAATCTTTGACCTTATAGGCAAAAGAAAGCAGCAATCTCCTCCATATAATGCCATAAATGAAATCTATTAGTTTTCTGTAATACTATCTAGTCTGACTTAGTTTATTCATAGTCATTAGTGTTCAAGGCTGTTGTAAATTGAAGTCTGATAATCTAATTTGATTAACAGATAGGTATGCTTATATAAATTTTAAGTTCAAGGCAGGATATACTTCTTTTTTCCCTCCAGAAAAATCAGTATTTTTAGATTTCTTGTGGATAAGTATTCAGTAAATTGATTTTTGTTCTGAGTTATCATAATTTATATGTAGTAAATCTTTTTTATATTATTTGGAGGAAAAATATAAGGCAGGAGAGGCTAAAAGATCAGAAAATGAGAAAATATTTACAAAACATAAGGTTAAAAAACTATTAATTTCCTAAAGATTAAATCTATTGCTTAGTAAACATACCTCCACACACAAATGCACATACCTATATATACACACCCTTATAACATGGCTTAACATGATTACTGTGTATATGTACATAGATGTGTTTTTATCCATTGTTTTAAATATAAATCTTGAATTAAAAATTATTATAACTAACCAGAAATTCAGTATTAATGATGACTGGCCTATCCTCACAGACAACTTTTAATTTCTTATATTTTTCACTTAGATTTTAAAAATTTCATTCTGTATTTATTACAGAACAGAGAAGTTCAAGTAAAGTTGTTAATCCAACCACGAGAGCTAATATGGTTTAAAAAAAAGTAAGTGGACCAATATATACAGTTTTTTAATCTTTTTGTTATATCTAAAGTAGCCATATATTTGAATCAATATATTTCTTCATAATTATCCATCTGATTCATGAAGATAAATGTCATTTATCAGAAATGTAAAATTTGTTGGAGGAGTAACATCACCAAGATGGCAGAATTGGAAGCACAAGACCCTCCTCCCTGCATGGAAATATTAATTCAAAAACAATATGTGAACCACTTAACATAAATATGAGTGAGTCAGGGAGGAGGCAGTAAAAAGTAATATTTCTTTATGAAGTTGAGATGATTGCATTGTCAGCTTAAAATATACTTTTATAAATATAAGATGTTTTATGTAAAGTACATGGTAACTATAAAGAAAATACAGAAGATGCACAAGAGAAAATGAGAAAGGAATCAAAGCATGTCACAATAAAAAGAATAATGAAACATAGAAGACAGCAAGAGAGGAAAAGAACAATAACCATCACCAAAGCAATAAGACACGAAAACCTACAAAACAGACAGAATACAGCTAACAAAATGGCAGTAGTAATTCCTTCCCTATCAGTAATCATTTTACAGGTAAGTGGATTAAATTCCCCAGTCAGAAGACACAAAGTGGCTTGATAGATTTAAAAAACATCAAAAGCAAAATCCAACTATATTCTGCCTATAAAAGATTCATGTTAGATTAAAGGATATAAGTAAATTGAAAGAGAAAGGATGGAAAAAAGACATCCAAGGCAAATGGTAACCATATGGAAGCAGGAGCGGTCACACTTATATCAAACAAAATAGGCTGTAAGTCAAAAACTTTCAAAAGAGACAAAGAAATATATTATGTAATAATAAAAATATCAAGTCTCCAGGAAAATAAAACAATTATAAATATACATGCACCTGACATCGAAGTACCCAAATATATGCAGCAAACATTAACAGAACTGAAAGGAAAAACAGACTACAACACAATAGCAGTAGGATATTTTAATATCCTACATTCAATAATGAATAGAGAACAACACTGTAGACCAAATGGATCTAACAGACTTGTCCCAAACTTCACACCTATGAAGAACAGAATACACATTCTTTTCAAGTGCACACAAGATATTTTTCAGGATAAATGTTAGGCCACAAAACACATTTTAACATATTTAAGATTGAAGTCATAGTGAGTAACTTCTGTTACAACAATGAAATAAAACTAGAAATCAAGAGCAGAAGGAAAACTGAAAAGTTCATAATTGTGAAAATTAAATCAGACAAAAAAATGAAAGAAAAGGTATCCAAATAGGAAAAGAAGTCAAACTATCTTTCTTCAAAACAGTATGATCCTATTTATAGAAAACTCTAACTACCCTGCCAATAGGCACCCAGAACTGACAAATAACTTCAGTAAAGTTTCAAGATAAAAAAGTCAATGTATAAAAATCAGTAGCATTTTTATACACCAATAACTTTCACGCTGAGAACCAAATCAAGAAAGCAATCCCTTTTAAAATATGCACACACACACACATACACACAAAATGTAGGAATGCATATAACCAAGGAGGTAAAAGTTCTCTACTGGGGGAATAAAACACTGCTGAAAGAAATCAGAGATGACACAAACAAATGGAAAAACATTGCATGCTCATGAATTGGGAGAATCAATATTGTTAAAAAAAATAGTCATACTGCCCAAAGCAATGTACAGATTCAACACTATTCCAGTCAAATTACCAATGTCATTTTTCATAGAATTAGAAAAATCTATTCTAAAGTTTGTGTGGAACCAAAAAGGAGCCCCAACAGCCAAAGCAATTCTACACAAAAAGGACAAAATTAGAAGCATCACATTACCTGAATTCAAACTGTACTACAGAGCTACAATAATCAAAACAGCATAGTACTCATACAAAACAGACACACAAACTTATGAAATATAAAAGAGAATCCAGAAATAAAGCTACACACTTACAGCCTTCTGATCTTTAACAAAGTTGTCAAAAACAAGCAATGGAGAAAGGACCGTCTAGTCAATAAATGATGTTAGAATAGCTGGCTAGCCATATGCGGAAGGTTGAAACTGACTCCCTGTCTTTCACCATATACAAAATTAACTCAAGATGGATTACAGATTTAAATGTATAACTTCAAACTATAAGAATCTTAAAAGAAAACCTTGGAAACACCATTCTGTATATCAGCCTTGGGAAATAATTTATGACTAAGCTCTCAAAAGCAATTACAACAAAAACAAAAATTAACATGTGGAACCTAATTAAACTAAAGAGCTTTTGCACAGCAAAAGAGACTATTAATAAACAGACAACCTACTGAATTGCAGAAAATATTTGTAAACTATGGATCTGACAAAGGTCTAATATCCATAATCTGTAAGGAACTTAAACAATTAAACAAGCAAAGAAAAATAACTGCCTATTCTCACTTATATGTGAGAGCTAAACAGTAAGTACATGTGGATATAAAGAGGGAACAATAGCTGACCTGGCATGGTGGCTCATGCCTGTAATCTCATCATTTTGGGAGGCCAAGGTGGGTGGATTACTTGAGCCCAGGAGTTCAAGGCCAACCTGAGCAACATGCCCAGACTTAGTCTCTATAAAAAAAAAAAACCCAAAAATCATCTGGGTGTGGTAGTGTGTGCCTGCAAGTCCCAGCTCCTTGGGAAGCTGAGGTGGGAGGATTGCTTGAGCCCAGAAGATTGAGGCTGCAGTGAGCCATGATCGTGCCACTGCACTTCAGCCTAGGAGACAAAGCAAGACCTTGTCTAAAAAAACAAAAAAATAAAAAATAGAAAGATGGGATGGGAACAATAGACACTGGGAACTACTAAAGGGGAGAGGAAAGGATGGGGGAAGGGTTAAAAGAAAACCGAAACTGTTGTGTGCTATTCTAATTACCTAGGTGACAGCATTATTTGTATTCCAAACATTAGCATCATACCATATAATGAAAACTCACACATATAACAAATATAACAAACTCACACATGTACCCCGCTCAATCTAAAAGTTGCAATTATTTTTAAAAAATAAATTGAGCAACCAATGGGTCAAAGAAAAAATCAAAGGGAAATTAGAAACTATTTTGAGACAAATGAAAACAGAAAACATAGCATACCAAATCTTAAATTGTATTGTGTACCTTATTTTTATTATTAAGTTGTACAATAACAATTGTATTGTGGTAGGTAGGTATTAAATTGTATTGTGCACCTTATTTTTATTATTATTACATTGTAAAATATAATCAAATATACAACTCATCATAATGTAGAATCAGTGGGAATCCTGAGCTTCTTTTTCTACAACTAGATGGTCCCACCTATGGTTGATGGGAGACAGTGACAGATCATCAGGCATTAGATTCTCATAAGGAATGTACAACCTAGATCCCTAACATAGGAAGTTCACAACAGCATTTGCATTCTGATGAGAATCTAATGCTGCCACTGATCTGACAGGAAGTGGAGCTCAGGTGGTAATAAGAGTGCTAGGGAGCTGCTGTAAATACAGAGGAAACTTTGCTTGCTTGCTCGTCACTCACCTCCTGCTGTGCAGCCCACTTCAAGGAAGAAGGAAGAAAGAAAGAGAGAGAGAAAGAAAGAAAGAAAGAAAGAGAGAAAGAAAGAAAGAAAGAAGGAAAGAAGAAACTAAGCCAAAATGTAGCAAAATGAAGGAAATAATAAAGATTAGGAGCAGAAATAAATAAATAATATATTTAAAAAACCAACAAAACTGATATTTGACATTTGAAAAGATCAACAAAATTGAAATACTCTTAGCTATATTTACTAACTGAAAAAGAGAGAGGACTCAAATAACTAATATCAGAAATGAAAGAGGATACATTACAACTAATGTCACAGAAATTTTTTAAAAAGACTGTAGGAGACAAATATGAACAATTATTCACCAACAAGTTGAATAACCTGGGAGGAATAAATTCTTAGAAACATACAACCTACCATGACTGACTTACGAAATAATAGAAAATCTTAACAGACTTACAACTAGTAAAACGATTAAATCAGTAATCAAAAATATCTCAACAACAACAACAAAAAAGCTCAAGACAAGATGGCTTTACTAGTAAATTCTACCAAGCATTTATTTTATTTTATTTTATTTTTAATTTTGATTTTTGTGGGTACATAGTAGTTTCATGTATTTATGGGGTTAAAAAATTAATGCCAAGCTTTATTGAACTGTTCCAAAAATTTGAGAAGAAAAAATATTTCCAAACTCATTTTACTAGGCCTGTATGACTCTCATACCAACATGAGACAAAAAAAAAGAAACTATAGACCAGTATCCCTGATAAGTATTAATGCAAAAATTATCAAAAAACTAACAGCAAACCAGTAGAAAGTCACATGATCATTTCAAATGATACATAAGAAAAGCATCTGACAAAATTTGACACCCTTTCATGATAAAAATCACTCAAAAAACTAGAAATAGAAGGATGTTACTTTAACATAATAAAGTCCACGTATGAAAATCCGACAGCTATCATAGTCAACAGTGAAGAACTAAAAGAATTTTCTCAAAGATTATTAACAAGGCAAGGACTCTCACTTCCATAACTTCTGTGCAACATAGTACTAAAAGTTTTACAGCCCTTAGGAAGGAAGGAAGGAAGGGAGCAAGGAAGGAAGGAAGGGAGGAAGAGAGGGAGACAAGGAAAGAGGGAATGAGGAAAAGAAAGAGGCACCCAAGTTGGAAATGAAGAAATAATATTATTTACAGAGGACATGATCTTATACGTAAAATACTCTGAATCTTCCACACACAGAAAAAAATAAAGAGCTAATAAATAAATTCAGCAATATTGCAGCATACATGATCAACATACAAAAATCAGCTATACACTAACAATGAACAATCTGAAAAAGAAATTGAAAAAACTAGTTTCTTTATAATAGCATAAAAATACTTAAGGATAAACTTAACCAAAGAGGTAAATTATTTATACTCTAAAAACTACAAAACATTGCTGAAAGAGAATTGCTTGAACCCAGCAGGTGGAGGTGGCAGTGAGCTGAGATCACACCACTGCACTAGAGCCTGGGTGACAGAGTGAGACTTCGTCTCAAAAAAAAAAAAAAAAAAAAAAAAAAAAAGACAGACTAGACTTTACACCAATAGACTAGAATAGAATGGAATAGAATAGAATCAAATAAATAGAATAGAATGCCCAAAAAACCCTTGTGTATATGATCAATTGATCTTTGATAAAGGCACCAGGGGCCGGGCGCAGTGGCCCACGCCTGTAATCCCAGCACTTTGGGAGGCCGAGGCGGGCGGATCATGAGGTCAGGAGATCGAGACCATCCTGGCTAATATGGTGAAACCCCGTCTCTACTAAAAATACAAAAAATTAGCCGGGCGTGGTTGCAGGCGCCTGTAGTCCCAGCTATTCGGGAGGCTGAGGCAGGAGAATGGCCTGAACCCGGGAGGTGGAACTTGCAGTGAGCAGAGATCACGCCACTGCACTCCAGCCTGGGCGACAGAGTGAGACTCCGTCTCAAAAAAAAAAAAAAAAAAAAAGGCACCAGGAATATACACCAAGGAAAGGATATTCTCTTCAACAAATGGGCTCAAGAAAAGTAGGTAAAATTTTTTATCCTTTGTCACTTTAAGTATGTTATCCCATTGTCTCATGGCCTATAAGATTTCCACTGAAAAGTCTGCTGCCAGGCATATAGATGCTCCATTGTACATTGTTTGTTTCTTTTCTCTTGATGCTTTTAGAATTCTTTCTTTACTCTTGACCTTTGGGAGTTTAACTATTAAATGCCTTGAGGTAGTATTTTGGGGACTAAATCTGCTTCGTTTTCTATAACCTTCTTGTACTTAGATATTGACAATTTTCTGTAAGTTTGAAAAGTTATCTGTTATTATCCCTTTGAATAAACTTTCTACCCCTATCTCTTTCTCTACCTACTCTTTAAGGCCAATAAACTTTAGATTTTCCCTTTCGAGGCTATTTTCTAGTTCCTGCAGCAGTGCTTCATTTTTTATTCCTTCTTTTTTTTTATCTCTTCTGACTGTGTATTTTCTTTCTTTTTCTTTTTCTTTTCTTCTTTGTTTTTCAGTCTCTCTCTGTTGCCCAGGCTGGAGTACAGTGGTGTGATCTCTGCTCACTGCAAGCTCTGCCTCCTGGATTCACGCCATTCTCCTGCCTCAGCCTCCCGAGTAACTGGGACTACAGGCACCCGCCAGCACGCCTGGCTAATTTTTTGTATTTTTAGTAGAGACGGGATTTCACCGTGTTAGCCAGGATGGTCTCAATCTCCTGACCTTGTGATCCACCTGCCTTGGCCTCCCAAAGTGCTAGGATTACAGGCGTGAGCCACCACACCCAGCCCTGACTGTGTATTTTCAAATAGCTTGTCTTCAAGCTCGCTAATTCTTCTGCTTGATTCATTCTGCTATTAATGGACTCTGATGCATTAGTCAGTATGAGAATTGCATTTTTCAGTTCTGGAATTTCTGCTAGATTTTTAAAAATTATTTTCATATCTTTGTTAAGTTTACTTCATAGAATTCTGAATTC
Source organism: Nomascus leucogenys (assembly GCF_006542625.1). Taxonomy (NCBI): domain Eukaryota; kingdom Metazoa; phylum Chordata; class Mammalia; order Primates; family Hylobatidae; genus Nomascus; species Nomascus leucogenys. The sequence continues at coordinate 84,158,633 of NC_044395.1, read as the reverse complement.
CTTTTCTGTGATATCTTGAATTTCTTTGCATTTTCTCAACACAGGCTATTTTGAATTCTCTGTCTAAAAGGTCACACGTCTCTGTTTCTTCAGGATTGATCCCTGGTGTCTTATTTAGTTCATTTTGTGAGGTAATGTTTTCTGGATGGCGTTGATCCTACTAAAGTTCTTTGGTGTCTGGGCATTGAAGAGTTAGGTATTTATTGTAGTCTTCACTGTCTGGGTTTATTTGCAGCCATTCTTTTTGGGAAGGGTTTCCAAATATTTGAAAGGATTTGAGTATTGTGATCTAATCTGTCTCTACTTTAGGAGGCACTTTAAGCCTAGTAACACTGGTGGTTCTTGCAGATTCAGAGATACCACCTTGATGGTCTTGGACAAGATCTGGGAGAATTCTCTGAATTACCAGGCAGGGACTCTTGTTGTCCTGCCTTCCTTTTTCCCCAAACATAGGGAGTCTCTCTCCCTTCTGAACCATCTATAGCTGGGCATGGAGTGACACACACACCCCTATGGCTACCACCAGTATGACTGCACTGGGTTAGACCTGAAGTCGGCAAAGTGCTGGGTCTTGCCCAAAGCCTATTGTAACCACTCTCTGCCTACTGCCTATGTTTGCCTAAGGCCTGGGGACTTTACAATCAGCAGGTGACAAAGGCAGCCAGGCCTGTGTTCTTAAGGGCATGAGGTCCCCAGGCAGTGGGTGGGTCCAAAACTGCCCTCCATGAATCAGGGGACTAGAGTCAAACACCTTAAAAGTCTATCTGGTATTTAATCGTGTTGTGGTTGACCTTGTACTTTAACCACAAGACACAGTCCTTCCCACTCTTTCCTCTCTTTTCTAAAGGCAGAGGAGCTCACCCTAAAGCCACGCCAACTCTTGCCATGAGGATCACTGCTAGACTACTACTAATGTTCCCTTAATGCCCAAGGGCTCTTAAGTCAGCTTGTGCTGAATGTTGCCTGGGTTGGAACTCACTATTCAGGGCAGTGGCCTGCCCTCCCCAGGGCGGGTCCAGAAATGCTGTCCAAAAGTCAAGTCCTGAAATTGAAGACCCCAAGAGCCTGCTTGGTGCTCTACCCCACTGTGGTGGTTTGGTACCTAAGGTGAAAGACAAAGCCCTCTTTACATTCCCCTCTGCTTTTCTCCCCCAGAAGTTTTGCCTGGTAGCCATCACAGTTGGTAATGTGCTGAGTCTCACCTGAAGCCAATAAGTCTCAGAGGCTCACCAAGCCCGGAGATGTTGTACCTGGGCATTGCTGCTGGTTATTCAGGGCCCTAGGAATCTTCGATTAGTAGTTGATGAATGCTGGCAGGACTGGGTCCTTTCCTTCAAGGCAATGGATTAGTTTCTGGCCTAAAGTGTGTCTGGAAATGTCGTCTGGGTTCTTGGATCAAGAAAGGGGACCTCAGGACTCTGCTCGGTGCCCTATCCTACTGTGGCTGAGATAGTATCCAAGATGTAAGACGAAGTCCTCCTCCCTCTTCCCTCTCTTCTCCTCAAGCAGAAAGAAGGGCTGTCTTGGAGCCTGGAGCTGTGCAGCCTGGGAGGGGTGATGCCAGTACTCCCTTGGCCTCCCCAGCTTGTGCCTCAGTATGCCACGTGTTCCCACTACCCAGTCCACTGCCTCTAGTTTATCCCTAAGACTTGCCTAAGGGTTGCAGTCCTTATGGATTGACTGCCTTTCAACTTTACTTATAGACTGAGGGCACTTTGGCCCTCGGTGGCAAGGTTTACAGGCATTCCATTTCTGATCAGTGCAATGGGCTATTCCTTTCCGGGCAGAGCTGGTTTAAATGCGTCTTCCTCTGTGAGCGAGGTGTCAGTTAAGTTTGGTTTGTTTGTTTTTTGTTTGGTTTTTTTTTTTTTTTTTTTTTTTTGGTCTACAGAACAGCACTGAGTTCAATGCCTTACCATTACTTTGTTCTCCCACCCCTATTGCCCAGAGAGGCTCTGTGCACCAAATTGCAGATGCTGGGGTTGCGGGGCAGGTGGTGTTGGCATTCAAGACTGTTTTTTCTATCCCTTCGGTGACTGTTTCAGGGATATGAAGTTAAAATGAGGTACTATGAGTACTCATATGATTTCTGGTTCTTATGAAGGTTTTTTTTATGTGTAGAAAGTTTTTTACTTGGGGTTCTTGTTGGAGCTGGGGGGTGATGATCTGCCATCTTACTCCTCCTCTCTCTGGATCCCTTTTGAACTGTTGGTTGGAATGTAAAATGGTGCTTTTGCTATGAAAAACAGCATGAAGCGTCCCTAAAAGAATTAAACATAGAACTGCCCATCTAACCCAGCAATCTCACTTCTAGGTATTCATCCAAGATAATGGAAAAGAGAATCTTGAAGAGATATTTGCACTCCCAGGTTTATTACAGCATTATTTACAATAACCAAGAGGCAGAAACAACCTAAATGTCTATCAGCAGCTGAATGGATAAAGAAAATGTGATATATGCATACAGTGGAATATTATTCCATCTTGAAAAATAAGAAATTCTTGCCATATGCTACAACATAGATGAACCTTAAAGACATTATGCTAAGTGAAATAAGTCTTTCAAAGATGGACAAAACCTACATGATTCCACTTATATGAGGCATCTAAAGTAGTCAAATTTATATAAGCAGAAAATAGAATGGTGGCTGCCAGAAAGAAGCAGAGTGGAGAGATAAATACGAATTTGCTGTACAATGGATATGTTTTCAGTCATGCAAAATGAAAGAGTTCTAGAAATCTGTTCTACAACAATGCACAGATAGTCAATAATATTGTACTGTGTAATTAAAAGTTTAGTGGAGAATATTTTAAGTTACATGTTTTTTTACCAACCTAAAAATAAAATAAAGAGATTTTTAGGTACACGTAACATAAATATGACTTTTTTCTCAAATCAATTTAGACATTATGCTCAATTTTATTTCTTTAACTTTCTAATGTCCTGTTTGATATGAGAGTGTTTGAATTTTACCAAATATGAAAATGTAACATAAACATGAAATATATCTATGGAGATAAAAAGAAGCAAAAATGAATGGTATATGACTTTATAAAGAAAAGCAAAGGGATAATTTAAAAATTGAATCAAAACAAGCAAATAGTTCAAGACATCATTATCTCTTGAGTATGTAGTCACAGAAGAATAAGAGGAGTTGCTCCAGGAAGGACACAAGAGGAAACCAAGTATATTAGTAATATTAAAATTCTTAAGTCAGGTGATGGGCTCCCAAGTGTTCATCTGAGTGTTATACATATATATACTTGCTAAACGTATTCATTTGTATCAAATGTTTTGAAACAGAGTATCAGTGCAGTTATATGCATAAAATTAATGTGTGATCAAAAATAAGTGCAAATCAAAATATGTTTAATAAACGTATTACATGTCCCAGATATAACGAGAAGCTAAACTTCTAAATATAAAAGAAATTGTCCATTTACATAATAATAAAGGACCATGTGGGAAAGAAAAATAATACATTATTTAGAAATACATGCACTTCAATTTCATGTTTTGTAGTTTTTCCCCATTCCTACTAATTCCTTATGTTTACAACTTTTATAGTCAACTACAGTATTTATAGTTAATAGATAAGAAAAAGAGTACTAGGTTCATAAATGAGATCTATTATTTTAAGCCCCTCTTCTAGTAGCTGTTTGATCTTAGGCTGATTGTTTAGGTTCCTTGAATTTCAGGGACCCTATCTCTAAAATGAGGAAATGGAGCAAGATATAACTCATCTATTACTTAAGTTTCATGACTTTTTATGCTGAAGCCTAATTTTCAGTGTGTATTTCTCTTACTCTCTTTACTCTTATGTGTTATTCTAAGAAATAGTTATCAAAATCTGAAACTTGTGTTCTACAATCAAAGGCCATAAAAAGCATATCCATCACTGATCAGCTTCACGGGCCACAATGTTCTCCAATCACAGTTCTTATTAACAAAGTTGTCTTTTTAAGTGTGTTATTTCGAGAATTGGGACAGAGAATGACAAAAATAAAAGTTAGGCACATGTTAATTTTTGTTTTACCTTTTTCACCTTGTTAGGTCTGTTTTCTTCAATGAAATATCCAAAGATTATTTTGGTTAATCTTCAACAAAAAGAATATACTTTGTATTCTGGATAACCACAGGTATTTACTTAGTGAGGGCAAAAAAATCATTGAAGGAATCTCAAGTTATTTTTCAGCAATAGTGCCATCATTTGCATGTGATTTGTGTCCACTAAAATTTATGTTGAAATTTGATGCGTAGTGTGGTAATGTTGGGAGATGGGAGATAGTGGAGGCATTTGATCGTGAGGGGAGATCCCTCATGAATAGATTAATGCCCTCTCATGGGGTGAGTAAGTTCTTCTTCAGGTGGGAATGAATTAGAGCAAGTTGTTGAAGAGTCTGGTTTTCTCAGTTTCTCTCTCTTACCTCCTGTCATATCATGCGTTCTCTTTGCACACATCTGCTCCTGTTCTGCTTTCTGCCATGAATAGAAGCAGCCTGAGGTCCTTAGAAGATGCAGCTGCTCAGCCTTGAACCTTTCAGCTACCAGAATTATGAGCCGAATAAACCTATTTTCTTTGTAAATTATCTAGTCTCAGGTATTCAGCTATAGCAACACAAGACAGACTAAGACAAATAGTTTTAACCTATGTTGATGTTATATATTGTTGTGTGCTGTTGGTGTATGGTGGGCCATGGGAAAGGCATCTGGAAACACTTTTCTCTGCACTTTTCTAGCAATTCCCATGCCAAAGCAAAACAAATAAGATGAATAAGTAGATTTGGCAGCTTCTTGCAACTTTGAGGTGACAGCTGTTTTTGTGTCCTCCCAAGTTTTTAATGGCATAAAAATAATTAAAGTAACTATTGATGAATACCTTTAGTTTGTCACCTTTAATCTTTATAATAACTCTTGACATTATTACAATTAAAGCAAAGTATTGGCCCTTGGGCCTTGTAAATATAAGTAGATTTCTCAAGATCAACTTTAACATGACAGTTGCTCGTACCCTGGTCTCGATCAAAAGCACATGCTTTTTCCTCATGTTCCTGTGAATAATCGACTAATGAAATTTTATTTCACTGAGCAGGTATCTGTATATTATTTCAGTGCCTATCTGTCATGTGTATGTCCAATTGTTTTATGAAAATACATAATTATCTTAAAAACTCCATTAAACTATTTACTTATATTAGTATGGTTTATATTTCTTGTACTACTAACGCACATGCACTGCATTTACAAAATGTAATTATTATTCATCAGAAAACCTTTGTAAATATGACTATTATGGGTAAGAATTTATCTGAAACAGTAGATAGATGTTAGAATAGAAGCTGAAATGTACTAAATAACTCCTTTTCATGAAACCAAAAGACAATGGTGATTAAACCTCAGGCTGATGGTGAAGCAAATGGTGAAAAACAAGCTGTAATTATTTATATCTTCACTTACTTGTTTATATAGCTACAATGCCTTCCCAGTTTCATTCATTAGAATATAAGCCACTTAAGCAGGGGAATCAACTTTAACTATTTTAACTATAGAGTTTAACATATTATCTGCTGTATATTAGATGCTTAATAAATCTTTAAGTGAATAAATTGATATTCTTTTGAGATGGTTCTATAATTTCATTTGACTGAAGAAATTTTATAATAATCTAATAATATTTGCTTTATTAATGTTGCCAATAGTGAAATTCTGAAACAAAATGTATTACAAGTTTCTTGCTTTTTGGGTTTTTTTTTTTTTTTTTTTTTTTTTAGATGGAGTCTTGCTCTGTCACCCAGGCTGGAGTGCAGTGGGGTGATCTTGGTTCACTTCAACCTCCACCTCCTGGGTTCAAGCAATTCTATTTCTTCTGCCTCACCCTTCCAAGTAGCTGGGATTACAGGTGCATGCCACCATGCCCGGCTAATTTTTGTATTTTTTTAGTAGATGGGGTTCTACCATGTTGGCCAGTCTGGTCTCAAAATCCTGACCTTGTGATCCGCCTGCCTCGATCTCTCAAAGTGCTGGGATTACAGGCGAGAGCCACCACGCCCAGCCTGTATTACAAGTTTTAAGTTACCTAGTTAACATTCTTTCATTCAGTGCAACATTTCTCAACTGTTATTTCTGATGCTGTAGGAAAAACATTTTCCTAATTCTTTCTTTGCTCCTGATGGAATCAGACTTTTAATTTTTCTTCATTATGATCCTCCATTTTCCTCTTCCTCATGCCTATCATCCTCAGAAGAAAATATCTATTTTTACTGGTTCAAAATATGATTAGGGCATGACAAACACTGTTTTGCCAGACAAACCTGGATTTAAAGACCCATTCTACTTCCTAGTAGCTGCACAGCCATGGGAAAATTATATTAAATTTACCTTTATTTATTTTTGTGATGTGATTTTTTTTTAACCATTAGCTATAATACATGAGAAGCAAAGTATTTAGCGCACAGGGGTCAATACTTTAAAGATAAGTGATAAATATTATATTGATTGCTATTTCATCTAGTCTGGTGACTGAAAAGTCTAATAGATTTTCCTATATACTTCTCCTACTGTAATTAGCTACCTTAAAACTCAATTGATACTAACTTATTTGTGTTCATTATACATTGAGATTTTTCAAATGTACTTGTTAAGCATGAAATAAAAGTTGTGCCTCAGGTTCAAGATCATTTAATGTAGCAGATAATATGACAAGAAAGTAAAAGATCACAACGAAGTTACTACTGTGTAAAGACGATTTCAGCCCAGTCTATTCTGTTCACACATGCGATTGCAAACTATGCAACCAGCATGGATATTGATTGAGAGCTTTTAGTGTGATAAATTCTGTTTTAGACATCTATGCTGTAGCCTTCTATTTTAACAGATATCCCAGCAAGTCAGCAGTGCTTTCTGTGGTGCAATCAGAATAGTTTCCTGCTAAATTCCTCTTTCTTCTTTTTCTGATATTCATCACTACGGACTGTGTCTATAGTTTCCTCAGAGCCAGGTGGCCCTTTAAAGTGAGATTTACATCTACCTTTGGCTCATCTGTCTCCACATGAAGTGGATACCCTTCACCTGCTGTGATGCAGGATCCTGCAGAAAAAATGTATTTGTTTGATTTGTATCCTTCATGTGGATGTCCCAGTTCTGCTGCTACTGCTGTCACTCCTACCTTATACCATGGCTCAAATATGATGCAATGAAACAGGAACAGAGACGTTGATGGCCATTTCTGTGGCAGACACACTCTATCTTGAGCTCTAAGTTACCCTTAATTAACTATGTACCTTTGTAATCCCCACCACTTGAATTCAGTCAGGATCTATGATACACTTCTTATAAATATGGCAAAGTTGATTAGCTGTCACTTCCGCAATTTCATTATATTTTATATATGTATGGTATTATATTATACGACTATTTTAGCAAATTGGAGACAGACCTTCTTTTTTTAAACTTGAATAAGTTCCTCAATTCTATTGCCACACTGAGATGAATTCTGCCAAAACTTAAAGAAGTTTGGAAGTAAATTCGTAAAAAACAAAATACATACTTTCCTTTCAAAGTAGCTTTTTTTCTTTAAAGAAACTATGAACTATCTGATTAAATGTTTTTTAATACATCATGAAATAAACATCTATGATTTATTTTTTGGAGAGTAAACATCAATAAGGGATTTATCATCCATTCCAAAGCTGTGAAGAGAAATCATCAATATAAATAATTACTTGTCTTCAAATCTGTTTTAAAACATCCTAAATATCACAACATATACCCTAAAATATCTTATATATTAGCTTGGTGGCTGTGCAACCAACAACATTCCAAGTGCTACAAAGATAGCACTTTATAAATCTATACATATTTTCATAGAATAATTTGTAAATATTTTCTCCCATTGGGTAGGTTGTTTCTTCACTTTGTTGTTTGTTTTCTTTGCTGTGAAGAAGCTTTTTAGCTCTCTGTAATCCCATTTATCTACTTTTGCTTTTGTTGCTTCTGTTTTGAGATCTTACTCCAAACATTTTTGTCCAATCAAATGTCCTGGAGAATTTTCCCAATTTTTCTCCTAGGAGTTTCATAGTTTCGTTTTTTGCATGTCAGTCATTAATCCATTTTGGATTGATTTTTGTATAAGGTGAACAATGAGGGTCTAGTTTTATACTTCTGCATATAGATATACGGCTTTTCCAGCAACATTTATTAGAAACTGTCCTTTCCGCAATGTATGTTCTCGGTGTCTGATTTGGTTTGGCTGTGTTCCCACCCAAATCTCATCTTGAATTCCCACGTGTTGCAGGAGAGACCTGGTGGGAGGTAACTGGATCACGGGAGCAGGTCTTTCGCATGGTGTTCTCATGGGGGTGGGTGGGTTTCACGAGATCTGATGGTATTATAAGGGGTAGTTTCTCTGAACAAGCTCTTTTTTTCTTCATGTAAGAGGTGACTTGCTGCTTCCTGCCTTCCGCAATGATTGTGAGGCTTCCCCAGCCACGTGGAACTGTAAGTCCATATTAAACTTTTTTCCTTTTTAAATTGCCCAGTCTCGGGTATGTCTTTATCAGCAGTGTGAAAACAGACTAATACTGTGTCTTTGATGGAAACAGGCTGGCTGTAACTACATGAATTTATTTTCAGGGATTATTTTTGGCGGGGAGGGATTCAGATGTACACATGCAGTTATGTTAGAAGGCTGTGTTATGTGATGCTGAGGTTTGGTGTACGATTGATCCCATCACTCATATATGGACCATAGTGTGCAATGGGAAGTTTTTCGGCCCTTTTCTCTATCCTTCTCACCCACATTTTGGAGTACCCAGTGTCTGTTTTTCCTATTATTATGACTGTGTGTATGCAATATCTAGCTCTCACCTATAAGTGAGAACATGCAATATCTGATTTTTCTCTTTCTACATTAAATCGCTTAGAATGATGGCCTCAGCTGCATCCACGTTGCTGCAAATAACATGACTTCATTATTTGTATGGCTGCATAGCATTCCATGGTGTATATGTACCATATTTTCTTTATCCAACCTAGCACTGATGGGCACCTAGGTTGGTTCCATGTCTTTGCTACTGTGAATAGTGCTGTGATGAACATACGGGTACAGGTGTCTTTTTGGAAGAACGATTTATTTTCCTTTGAGTATAACCCCGTAATGAGATTGCTGGGCAAAATCATAGTTTTATGTTTAGTTCTTTGAGAAATGGCAAACTTCTTTTCGCTGGGGCTGAACTAATTTACATTCCCACAAACATTATAAGCATTCCCCTTTTTTCTGCAAACTTCCCAACATGAGTTTTTTCTTGGCTTTTCAGTAATAGCCATTCTCACTGGTGTGAGATGGTATCTCACTGTGGTTTTAATTTACATTTCTCTGATTAGTGCTGTCAAGCATATTTTCATGTTTGTTGGCCACTTACATGTCTTCTATTGAGAAGTGACTGTTCATGTCCTTTGCCCACTTTTTAATGGGCTATTTTATTTTTTTCTTATTGATTTGTTTAAGTTCCTTATAAATTCTGGATATTAGTCCTTTCTCAGATGTGTAGTTTGCAAATATTTTCTCCCATTCTTTAGTTGGTCTGTTTACTTTCTTGACAATTTCTTTTGCTGTGCGGAACCTTTTTAGTTGAATTGGGTCCTATTAATTTTTGTTTTTGTTGCATTTGCTTTTGAGGACTTAGTCATAAATTCTTTGCCTAGGGTGATGTCCAAAAAGGTATTTCCTAGATTTTCTTCTAGTATATTTACAGTTCGAGGTCTTACACTTAAATCTTTAATCTATCTTGAGTTAACTTTTGCATATGGTAAAAGGAAGTGGTCGAGTTTTATTCTTCTGCATACAGTTAGCCAGTCTTTTCCAGCACCAATTACTGAATAGAGATTCTTTGCTAAATTGCTTCTTTTGTTGACATTGTCAAAGACCAGGGAATAGGACATATATTTAAAAGAAAAAAATTATCAGGATTATGAACAAAATCAGATAGAGTGTATAACCAATGGGAAATGAGTTCGCTATATATGTGTGTGTGTGTGTGTGTGTGTGTGTGTGTGCTTGTGTATGTAGAGAGAGAGACAGAGAGATAGAGACAGAAAGATATATTCTAATATAGAGTTGAGTAATACTACTTAGCATATTCAATATCATCAAAGTATCATTGTGGCAGTATTGAATGCAACAACGAAAAATTATATTGCAAAGGAAAATGTTTTTATTTAACCTAGTGACATTTTCCTCAGTAAATAGGAGAGTTTTAAAAGAATACAGATAATTTTGTGCATTATTTTCAGAGACACACTTCAAAAGAAGAAATAGAAATGGCTGAAAAGCATATGAAAAAATTCCCAATATCCCTAAGCATCATATAAATGCAAATTAAAACCACAATTGAGGTATCATATCAGTCAGAATGGTTATTATTAAAGCAAAAAAAAAAACAGGTGTTGACAAGGATGAAAAGAAAAGGGAATGCTCATATGTTGTAGGAGGGAGTGTAAATTAGTACAGTCTCTTTGGAAAACAATATTATTTCTCAAAGAACTAGAAATAGAACTTCCATTCAATCCAGCAATCTCAGTACTGGGTATGTACACAAAAGAAAAGAAATCATTATACCAAAAAGATACTCATACTGTATGTTTATCACAGCACTATTTACAATAACAAAAATTTCTAATCAATCTAAGTGTCTATCAACAGAAGAATTAATAAAGAATAAGTGGTGTATATAATGGAATACTATTCAGCTATAAAAAATAATAAAATTATGTATTTTGCTGCAATATGGGAGGAACTGGAGACCATTATCTCAAGTGAAATAACTCAGAAAGTTAAATACCATACAATACACTTACAAATTGGAGCTAAATAATGTGTACACATAGATATATACTGTGGAATAACATACATTGGAGACTAGGAAGCATGGGAGTGGGGAAGAGGGTTGAGAAGTTACTTAATGGGTAGAATGTACATTATTTAGGTGATGATTACTCTAAAAGCCCAGACTTCACCACTACACAATGTATCCATGTAACAAAACTGCATTTGTGTTTTGTATAAATTTAATAATTTATACAAATAATACATTAATAAATAACAAAAAACAAATAGAGGCTAATGGAATCCAGGTTTATCTGTCTCTCTAACCTAAATGTTGTTTGTGGAAGAAAGTCTGATACCCGGTCATAACTGTATATGAAAAAGAACAAACATATCATGTGCTGTGGGTAGGAAAGGCTTATAAATTCAGTGATTTCTCAGTGATTGGCCAAAGCTCTTCTGGTCTTAAGGCTGGCCTTACTCTCTTCCTCAATCACACTAACAGACTGTTGTGTTGAGAGGACTCTGAGCTAAATACTGTAAGATAGGTTAAATACACAGGTCCTTTTAAAAAGTGAAAAAAAAAAAACAACAAAAAAAACAGGTTAACAAGTGAGAAGCACAGCTATAGCACAACTACTACACAGCCCTCTGCCCACGTATGTAGCAAAATCCTGCCAGAGAAGAATGCTCTCAGGTGAATAAACTACAAACCAAGTTTAACAAAGTCCTCAGCAGCGTATATTGCTGCCTATCTGTATATTTACCTTGTGAAGTATATAACATTTATACAAATATTATACTGAAAAATATTCCAAAATATTGACTCTGATACTTTCTAATTTGATGCTATAGGAAAATCACTTTGTCTTTTTAATTCTATCTTGTATTTAAAAATAAATGATGCAAAGAGGAGAAAAAGATGGGTGGGAATATATTTTAACTGTGTAGGATTATAGAATTAAATGAAATAATGTATGAAAAAAGTACTGTCTGCTGTGTAGTAACTTCTTTTTTTGTTTTGTTTTGATTTTTTGAGACGGAGTCTCACTCTGTCACCCAGGCTGGAGTGCAGTGGAGTGATCTCAGCTCACTGCAAGCTCTGCCTCCCAGGTTCATGCCATTCTGCTGACGCAGCCTCCAGAGTAGCTGGGACTACAGGCGCCCGCCATCACGCCCCACTATTTTTTTGTATTTTTAGTAGAGATGGGGTTTCACTGTGTTAGCAAGGATGGTCTCAATCTCCTGACCTCGTTATCCACACGCCTCGGCCTCCCAAAGTGTTGGGATTACAGGCATGAGCCACCGTGCCTGGCCTATGTAGTAACTTCTTAATGACACATATCATTTTCTTTCTATTTATTTATTTATTTATTTATTTATTTATTTATTTATTTTGAGACAGAGTTTCACTCTGTTGCCCAGGCTAGAGTGCAGTGGTGTGATCTTGGCTCACTGCAAGCTCTGCCTCCTGGGTTCACTCCACCTCCTGCCTCAGCCTCCCGAGTAGCTGGGACTACAGGTGCCCGCCACCACACCTGGCTAATTTTTTTTCGTGTGTGTATTTTTAGTACAGACAGGGTTTCACCATGTTAGCCAGGATGGATTAATGACACATATCACTTTTAAAATTATGGTAATAATTATTCACTTGTTATAAACAATACAACAAAGAGATAATCACAGGATAAACTCCATAACCATAGTAATCATTTTTTATCTTTGAGCACTTACCATGTAGAGATTAATGTATAAATGAAATGTGGTTACTATAATCTAACAGTTTCCTGCGGGAGAAAGATATGTAAACAAATAGCTGTATAATTAATTGTGATGTAACCATAATGGAGCAAAATGTAAAATGCTAGTAAAACAGGTAGAAAGCATGAAATAGATGTGTGGTGTTATTTCTGAGGTCTCTGTTCTGTTACATTGGTCTATATATCTGTTTTGGTACCAGTACCATGCTGTTATGGTTACTGTAGGCTTGTAGCATAGTTTGAAGTCAGGTAGCATGATGCCTCTAGCTTTGTTCTTTTTGCTTAGAAGTATCTTGGCTATACGGGCACTTTTTTGGTTCCATATGAAATTTAAAATACTTTTTTCTAATTCTATGAAGAAAGTCAATAGTAGTTTGATGGGGATAGCATTGAATCTATAAAGTACTTTGGTTATTTTCACGATATTGATCCCTCCTATGCTTGGGCACTGAATGTTTTTCCATTTGTTTGTGTTCTCTCTTATTTCCTGAGCAGTGGTTTGTAGTTCTCCTTGAAGAGGTCCTTCACATCCCTTGTAAGCTGTATTCATAGCTATTTAATTCTCTTTGTAGCAATTGGAATTTCACTCATGATTTGGGTACCTCTTTTTCTATTATTGATATATAGGAATCCTTGTGAGTTTTGCACATTGATTTTGTATCGTTGAGACTTTGCTGAAGTTGCTTATCAGCTTAAGGAGATTTGGGGCTGAGACTATGGAGTTTTCTAAACATACAATCATGTCATCTGCAAACAGCTACAACCATCTGATCTTTGACAAACCTGACAAAAACAAGCAATAGGGAAAGGATTCCCTATTTAATAAATGGTGTTCGGAAATCTGGCTAGCCATATGCAGAAAACTGAAACTGGATCCCTTCCTTATACCTTATACAAAAATTAACTCAAGATGGATTAAAGACTTAAACATAAGACCTATAACCTTAAAAACCCTAGAAGAAAACCTAGGTAGTACCATTCAGGACATAGGCATGGGCAAGGACTTCATGTCTAAAACACCAAAAGCAATGGCAACAAAAGCCAAAATTGACAAATGGGATCTGATTAAACTAAAGAGATTCTGCACAGCAAAAGAAACTATCATCAGAGTGAACAGGTAACCTACAGAATGGGAGAAAATTTTTGCAATCTATCCATCTGACAAAGGGCTAATATCAAGAATCTACAAAGAACTTAAACAAATTTACAAGAAAAAAATACCCATCAAAAAGTGGGTGAAGGATATGAACAGACGCTTCTCAAAAGACTTTTTTTTTTTTTTTTTTTTTTTGAGACGGAGTCTCGCTTTGTCCCCCAGGCTGGAGTGCAGTGTCGTGATCTCGGCTCACTGCAAGCTCCACCTCCTGGGTTCACTCTCCTGCCTCAGCCTCCCGAGCAGCTGGGACTACAGGTACCCACCAACATGCCCGGCTAATTTTTTTGTATTTTTAATAGAGACGGGATTTCACCGTGTTAGCCAGGATGGTCTCGATCTCCTGACCTTGTGATCTGCCCATCTCGGCCTCCCAAAGTGGTGGGATTACAGGTGTGAGCCACCGTGCCCTGCCAGAAGACATTTATGTGGCCAAAAAACATATGAAAAAAAGCTCATCATCACTGGTCATTAGAGAAATGCCAATCAAAATTACGATGGGATACCATGTCATCCCAGTTAGAATGGTTATCACTAAAAAGTCAGGAAACAACAGATGCTGGTGAGGATCTGGAGAAATAGGAACGCTTTTATACAGTTGGTGGGAGTATAAATTAGTTCATCCATCGTGGAAGACAGTGTGGTGATTCCTCAAGGATTTAGAACCAGAAATACCATTTGATCCAGCAATCTCATTACTGGGTATATACCCAAAGGATGATTAATCATTCTACTATAAAGACATATGCACATATATGTTTATTGCAGCACTGTTCACAATAGCAAAGACTTGGAACCAACCAAATGCCCATCAATGATAGACTGGATAAAGAAAATGTGGCACATATACACCATGGAATACTATGCAGTCATAAAAAAGGACGAGTTCATGTCCTTTGAAGGGACATGGATGAAGCTGGAAACCATCATTCTCAGCAAACTAACTTAAGAACAGAAAACCAAACACCGCATGTTCCCACTCATAAGTGGAAGTTGAACAATGAGAACACATGGACACAGGGTGGGGAACATCACACACTGGGGCCTGTTGGAGGGTAGGCGGCAAGGGGAGGGATAGCGTTAGGAGAAATACCTAATGCAGATAATGGGTTGACGGGTGCAGCAAACCACCATGACACATGTATACCTATGTAACAAACCTGCACGTTCTGTACATGTACCCCAGAACTTAAAGTATATAATTTTTAAAAAGTATAAAATAAACCTCCACAGAGAAGATGCATCCAGGTCCATTGCCACTTTCATGCTTGAGTTGCAAAATGTTTAGAACATAGGACAGCAAATGTTGGTAGAGAAGAAGTAAAATAGCAAGTCCTCCCCTGTCTTCCCTATTTTTCTTATCTAATTACTCCTTGTCTTGAACAGCAGCTGTCCAGGGCAAGGAGAAAGGAGTAAGAAGGATGATAAACTAATTGTTATTCAGCCTCTGTAGGGTTCCAATTGCTCTTTGTTAATTATTTCATTTAGTTTTATTGTGGATCTTATCATAAACCTGTCAGTTGGATAGAGTTTTTTAATTTTTCCCATGCAAATATAAGACCTCATGTTAGATATTAATTTTACTTGGCACAATCCTCATAATTTTTATTTCCCTGTCACAAACTCTCCTTTCTGAAAAAAGGAGTAAACAGAGTAAACACTTACGGTAGCAGTGATTGGACAGTTGGATACAAAGGGTAAAGAGATACAAGGTGGTACAATTACTGTTGCTTCTCTTGATTTTTGCTAGAGCTAGTAGTGAAAACTCTACCTTTAACTTTAGTCAAGAGTTTAAGGGTGCAGTCCTAGAGTGGAAGGTAGTCCTGCCTGAGCCATGAGAGAATGCTATTTACGGGGGAAGGTAAGAGAATGAAAAATGCAAAGAAAAGAGAGTTTTGTAGATGATGACTACCTCGTGGCCGTCCCTGCAGTCTTTAGGCCTAGGCTATTCTATTATTCCTTCCTTAAACTTTTCAAGGCATCTCAGTAACTTAATCTCTTAATGCTTAAGCTAGTAAGAAGTTAAGCTTCTATCATTTTTTTGCTGAGATAATCTTAAAACAGTACACAACCCATTGATTATAATTATATTTTGATACCAGCTGTTTTATTTCAAATCACATAAATGTTTCTGTGTATAAGAATATTCTATAGTTCTTCTACATAAAGTTAGGCTTCTGCAAATTCTCATGGCTCCTACAGTTTGCTCCTGGCCAGGTATTTTTGAGGAGTCTTTCACTGTTAGTCCATTAATGTATTTTGCATAATGCTGCAGTGAATTCTGTAATTTTCCCCTTTACAAATCAAGGGGAAAGAGATATTTTGGGTTAATTTGAAAAAGGCTAATACTTAGAAAAATAGCATACGTTAGC
Source organism: Nomascus leucogenys (assembly GCF_006542625.1). Classification (NCBI taxonomy): domain Eukaryota; kingdom Metazoa; phylum Chordata; class Mammalia; order Primates; family Hylobatidae; genus Nomascus; species Nomascus leucogenys. The sequence continues at coordinate 84,142,525 of NC_044395.1, read as the reverse complement.
AGCTTCTGGAGCTTGTCTGCTGGTATTCAGTCCTGTCTCTTCCAATAATTATCTGTGTAGCCTTAGTCAATTACTTAGCTTCTCTGTGTCTCATTTTCCTCTAATGTAAAGTAGCAATACTAGTATCCACTTCAAAGTGTCGCTATAAAGATTAAATGGACTCGCAGGTGCAAATTCTTTACAATAGTATCTGGAATAGGATAATTGTTTGGATACTATTCTTCCCCTCCAGTCTTGTTTAGAATACCTTTTAAAAAAATGTTGAACTCTTTCTTCAAATTAACCTTTATCTAAATTTCAATATATAAACAAGAAAAAATCAATGCTGCTTTTGTTGAAGTAATGTATGGATTTGGAGCCTGGCTCACTTAGTTTCAACTGCCTTTTTCAGGCACACTTAAGAAATCATAACTACAATATAACCACGATTTTTCTTTTTCTCTCTCTCTCTTTTTTTTTTTTTTTAATTTGAGACGGAATCTTTTTCTGTCACACAGCCTGGAGTGCAATGGCACAATCTCAGCTCGCTGCAACCTCTGCCTCCCAGCTTCAAGTGATTCTTCTGCCTCAGCCTCCTGAGTAGCTAGGATTACAGGTATGCGTCACCCAGTGCAGCCAGTTTTTGGTATTTAGTAGAGAAGGGGTTTCACCATGTTGGTCAGGCTGGTCGCAAACTCTTGACCTCAGGTGATCCACCTGCCTCTGACTCCCAAAGTGCTGGGATTACAAGCATAAGCCACTATGCCCAGCCAATAACTACAATTTTTCTAACTTGAATATGTACCATGTTCTGTGTTTACTGTTTTGCCTCAATTTTCTTATTTAATTGTTGGAATATTGGTATAATCATTGTTTTTATAATTTCAACTATAAGGCATCTGAGAATCTTGAGGCTTCACTAACTTGTCGAGGTTCTCATAACCAGCAATTGACAATGCACGGCTAGCGTGGGGCTTGCCTGACACCAAGCCATGTCTTAGCTGACACATCGCACTGCCCGCCTTGGGGATCCTCGGTGCCTAGCTTTAAAACCATTGTCTTAGATAAATTGAGCCTTTCTGGTGTTTGTAGTAAAGAAGCATGGGCTGTGCTCCTGATTCTATCCAGGAATCGACTGAAAGAAACCTTATTCTTTAGGTAATTTTATCATCCATATATTACTGTGGTGAGAAAACTACAAATCCCAAGAAACCAGATTTCTAGAGCCAGATCTCCATATCACCAAAGCAAAGAAAATGCAATACTGGGTTATAAAAGATTTAATTATCAAGCATGAGATTATTTTTAATTATCAAGCCTGAGATTTTTTTAACACAAAATTTTATCAATTACTTATTTTCTCTGGTCTATGAATAGCATTGTAAAATTCCCAGGATATTAATGAGAACCCTTAAAGGAGGGAATTTCTTCTTTCCCAAAAACCAGAACCTTTGTGATGCTTGAGGTTGGGCAACCCTATGGTCCATAAGTAGGTGACTTTGATATGGCTCTCTTAATAATTGTTTGTTTCCACTATTTCACTTTTTTTTGAGACAGTCTCACTTTGTTGCCCAGGCTGGAGTGCAGTGGTGAGATCTTGGCACACTGCCGCCTCCATCTCTTGGTGCAAGAGATTCTCCTGCCTCAGCCTCCTAAGTAGTGGGATGACAGGTGTGCACGACCATGCCTGGCTAATTTTTGTATTTTTAGTAGACATGGTGTTTCACCATGTTGGCCAAGTTGATCTCCAACACTTGGCCTCAAGTGATCCACCCGCCTTGGCCTCCCAAATTGCTGGGATTACAAGCGTGAGCCACCATGCCTGGCCCCTATTTCCATTCTTTAATGGATTGATTGTCATAAAGGAACTCCTCTGACCTCTTTCACACTCGCAACTGGGAAATTGTCATGCAATGTGAGATACTCTTTTTCCCTACTCCTCCCTGCCTATTGTAGCTTTTCAGTGGCAATAAATAAATTTTGAGACCTCATGCCATCTTAAGAATCCTATTCTTGGCTGGGCGCGGTGGCTCACGCCTGTAATCCCAGCACTTTGGGAGGCCAAGGCGGGTGGATCACGAGGTCAGAAGATCAAGACCATCCTGGCTAACACAGTGAAACCCCGTCTCTACTAAAAATACAAAAAATTAGCCGGGCAACATGGCAGGCGTCTGTAGTCCCAGCTACTCTGGAGGCTGAGGCAGGAGAATGGTGTGAACCTGGGGGGTGGAGGCAGAGCTTGCAGTGAGCCGAGATCGTACCACTGCACTCCAGCCTGGGCAACAGAGTGAGACTCCATCTCAAAATAAATAAATAAATAAATAAACAAAAATCCTATTGTTTGTAACCAGCTCCCACTTCTCTGACTCTCAAACACTTGAAGATCTTTACATAGTTTTTGTCTTGTCCTATATCCATTTCTCCTTTTCAATTTTTTTTTTATTTTTTGCAAATTAACTGTTTTATAGACACTTAAATGCCTTTCACATCAAATTCTCAGCCAAGAGAATACAATATTTGATCTAAGGCTTTCCACATAAATGTAACTAATATATATTCAGTATAAATAAAAATTCAATGTAAATTGTATATATTCAATATAAACATAATTATCCTTTTACAAATAAATTCTGACAAAACAAATAAGGACATTTTTTTCCCCCAGAATTGCTATATATTTTTTTCCACTTGAAGGTGGTTAGGATGGTAATCCCATAGTTGTTTCCTCTGTACATCACAAAATCAGGAAAATAAGTATAATATTTTCAGTCGGGCTCCCTGTTTTTCCTAGCCTGGGCTCTCAGAATCAGAGTAGCCAAACCACGTATTTAGGGGTTGATGTACCTTCATCCCTCCCCTGAACAACCAGCCTTGTTTGCTGTATATATTGCATTATGTCTAGTACATGATAGAAATGAAACACACACCTGTTGTAGACATGAATGGCTTAATGGCTTTAGGTCACTTCCAGACGAGCTATCAAACATCTATGACCTCTTCACAGTATGTAAGAGATGAGATGACTTTTAAACTGTTTCTTCTCTATCAAGTCAAACTGAAAAGTAAAACTCTTTTCTCATCAGCTTGTTCTTTCCCTCTAGAAATCGAAACTTCAATGAAAAAGAAAGAAAATAGCACATGTATAGTTAAATAACCACATCAGATTTATAAAACAGAACATTCTTGTTAAGATGTAAGAGAATGAATTTCAGAAACATTATGAGCAAAATCAAGGGATATGTTTTCCATAGTGTATTGAGAAATAAGTAAATCACTTGATTAGAATAGATTCCCCACATGAAATTTTGTAAAATAGAGTTGTAAAGTACATGTGAGAGTCAACTTGAAGATAGGTTTATGTGAAAGACAAAGAAATCTCACTACACTGAGTAGACATAAATTAATTAATAAAGGTAAATTAGAAAGGAAGATGCATGATCAAAGGGATTTTAGAAAGATCATTTATTTGCTGAATCCAATAAAGTGAGGAGAAAAAAGGTAGAAAATTAGAATGCCAACTCAGTTATCTAGTATTAGGTGTTATAATTTGCAAGAAACAAACTAATATAATAGTGCTAGGTCTTACTACAAGAAGATATTTTGTTTTATATTATGAGAAAATAATTAAAGCTGTTGTAACAGCACATCAAAGATTTGTAGAACTTATATTTCACCATTTAGGCTACTGATTTCATGTACTATTATGCTTCCTATTCTTTTGTGTTTGTATTTTTTTCTCACTCAAGTACTACTTTAGGTTACTGTATTTAAGCTATGAAGTCAAAGCTGAGCAATTACACCCACATACATATAAACATTGATTTACTCAGAGAGTTGTATAGAGGTCATCTTGACAACACCAGGGATCTTTCATTGATGCACAGAGCCCACTTGAAACTAGAGAGCCAGGGGGAATAAGCACCATAAACTCATGCACCTTCATTTTTCTAAACCTCTACTGGGGCTTCCTATTGGCCAAATCAAACAGAAGCCAGAAGGCATTGGAGATTGTTATAGTTAATATAGATCAGCCTCTCAGAACAAAGTGCAAGTGGAGAAGGGTGAAAAGAGGATGTGGATGTGCATGATAAAATAAATGGCATTTAGTGTAAGTGTTTCTGCATACATATGCTCATTTGCACACACCATTTCTTTGCCCCAGTCCAAATGCAGAATTTCCTCCTGGTTGCACACAGAATTTTCTGTCATAAGCCAAGTTATATTAGCCATAGAGAATTTTTATTAGGATTTTCAGCACATAACAACAATGCAGACATGAAGCAACCAGCTAATAAAACTGAAAACTAAGTTGATATATTTCTAGAATTACTTTCTAAAGAAAAAAAAAACATGGCAATAGATGAGACTATGGAATAAAATCCCCAGAAGTTTTCCAGGAGGCACTTTCCATAATAACCTGATTACAGCTGGCAGTCATGGGGGCAGAGGTGCTGGAAAAAATAATCAGAAACACGTTTTGTCCCCAGACCTTTAGTTATAGCTGCTTTCCAAGGGTAGCCAGCACCTTTCTTCAAAGATGGGAAGTATTTATATTCTATGTATTAACTTGGGTGAGCTACAGTAAATCAATGTGCAGAAAGACTGCACTGCACCCTAATCATAAGGATTAGCATGGCTAATTTAAATATGCTTCACATAGTATTCAACTACATAACTTCTGTATCTAAAAAAATAGTTTTTATATACTGGTTATTACATATGTATGATTTCAGGTTTTCAACACAGAAGGCAATATAAGGTGTCCCTCCTCCCAAAAAAGAAAGAAAAAACTCTCAGATATCGAAGACTTAACAGTCATAGTTGATTCTATTTCACTATCATTGGGACTCTTGACATTTTCTACTTGACTGCTGGCTTATAAAAGAAGTAAAATATGTGACACTGCCCCTTTATTTAAAGATCACTGGAAGTTGTCTTAGCAGCTTATTTATTTGAGGTAGCTATAAAATGTAGGGTATCCTAGACTCTGAAATCATCACCTTGGGCTATTGTTGGAAGGAGACCTTATTGACAAGCACTTCCAACTCCCAGCTCCTAGCTGCACTGCCCATCTGCCAGGTAATTGGCATGTCTCTTCTAGGAGAGAATACAGCCCTACTGGCAAAGCAATGGTAGAATATCTGGTAAGAAACACAGTAAGGATCATTTGAATACAAAGGGCCTAATTTTTCTTTTAAATACTTAAGCTCTTAGGAAGCAATTGTTACTTAAACTTTCTTCTGACTCCAAGAGCAGATTACCTGCTTTCATGTCTTTTCCCTTCTTAGTTACTGAGTATTTTTAGTAGATTTTCAGGTACTGTCTTTTTTTCTTTCTATATTTCTTCTAAAAAAAAAATGGGATACATATGCAGAGCGTATAGGTTTGTAACATAGGTACACATGTGCCATGGTGGTTTCCTGCATCTATTGACCTGTCCTGTAAGTTCCCTCCCCTCAACCCCATCCCCCAACAGGTCCTAGCGTGTGTTGTTCCCCTCTCTGTGTCCATGTGTTCTCAACGTTCAACTCCTACTTATGAGTGAGGACATGATGTGTTGGTTTTCTGTTCCTGTGTTAGTTTGCTGAGGATGATGGCTTCCAGCTTCATTCATGTCCCTGCAAAGAACATGATCTCATTCCTTTTTATGGCTGCATAGTATTCCATCGTGTATATGTACCACATTTTCTTTATCCAATCTATAATTTCTGGGCATTTGGGGTGGTTATGTGTCATTGCTATTGTAAATAGCACTGCAATAAACATACATGTGCATGTGTCTTTGTAGTAAAATGATTTATATTCCTTTGGGTATATACCCAGTAATGGGATTGCTGTGTCAAATGGTAGTTCTGGTTCTAGATCCTTGAAGAATTGCCATACTGACTTCCACAAAGGTTGAACTGATTTACATGATTTACATTCCCACCAACAGTGTAAAAGCATTCCTATTTCCCATTCTCCACAGCCTTGCCAACATCTATTGTTTCCCGACATTTCAACAATCACCATTCTGACTGGCATGAGATGGTATCTCATTGTAGTTTTGATTTGCATTTCTCTAATGATCAGTGGTGCTGAGCTTTTTCATGTTTGTTGGCCACATAAATGTTTTATTTTGACAAGGGTCTGTTCATATTCTTTGCCCACTTTTTGATGGGGTTGTATTTTTTCTTGTAAATATGTTTAAGTTCCTTGTAAATTCTGGATATTAGACCTTGGTCAGATGGATAGATTGCAAAAAATTTCTCCCATTGTGTAGGTTGCCTGTTCACTCTGATGATATTATCTCTTCCTGTTCAGAAGCTCTTTAGTTTAATTATATCCCATTTGTCAATTTTGGCATTTGTTGCAATTGCTTTTGGTGTTTTTGTCATCATGCCTATGTTGGACATTCAGGACACCATGCCTATGTCCTGAATGGTATTGCTTCAGTTGTCTTCTAGGATTTTTGTGGTTTAGAGTTTTACAATTAAGTCTTTAATCCATCTTGAGTTAATTTTTGTATAAAGTGTAAAGAAGAAGTCCAGTTTAAGTTTTCTGCATATGGCTAGCCAGTTTTCCCAGCATCATTTACTAAATAGGGGATCCTTTCCCCATTGCTTGTTTTTGTCAGGTTTGTAGAAGATCAGATGGTTGTAGATGAATGGTGTTATTTATGAGGACTCTTCTGCTCCATTGGTCTATATGTCTGTTTTGGTACCAATACCATGCTATTTTGGTTATTATAGCCTTGTAGTGCAGTTTGAAGTCAGATGGTGTGATGCCTCCAGCTTTGTTCTTTTTGCTTAGGATTGTCTTGGCTCTGTGGGGTCTTCATTGATCCCATATAAAATTTAAAATAGTTTTTTTCTAATTCTGTGAAGAATATTCATGGTAGTTTGATAGGAATAGCATTGAATCTATAAATTACTTTGGGCAGTATGGCCATTTTTACAATATTGATTTTTCCTATCCATGAGGAGGGAATGTTTTTCCATTTATTTGTATCCTTTCCTATTTCCATAAGCAGTGGTTTATGCTTCTTCTTGAGGAGGTCCTTCACATCCCTTGTTAGTTGTATTCCTAGGCATTTTATCATCTTTGTAGAAATTGCAAATGGGAGTTCATTCATGATTTGGTTCTCTGTTTGCCTGTTGTTTGTGTAAAGGAAAACTTGTGATTTTTGCCCACTGATTTTGTATCTTGAGACTGTGCTGAAGTTGCTTATCAGTTCAAAAAGGTTTTGGGCTTAGAGGATGGGGTTTTCTAAATATAAAATCATGTTGTCTGCAGAGACAACTTGGCTTCCTCTCTTCATATTTGAATACCCTTTATTCCTTTCTTTTGTCTTGTTGCCATGGTCAGAACTTCCAATAATAGGTTGAATAGGAGTAGTTAGAGAGGGCATCCTTGTCAAGTACCAGTTTTCAAAGAAAAAGCTTCCAGCTTTTCTCCATTCAATATGATATTGGCTGTGGGTTTGTCATAAATAGCTCTTATGATTTTGACATATCTTCCATCAATACCTAGTTTATTGAGAGTTTTTAACATGAAGGGATGTTGAGTTTTATCAAAGGCCTTTTCTGCATCTACTGAGATAATCACGTGTTTTTTGTCTTTGGTTCTGTTTATGTGATGGATTATGTTAATTGATTTCCATATGTTGAACCAGCCTTGCATCCTAGGGATGAAGCCTACTTGACTGTGGTGGATAAGTTTCTCTGTGTGCTGCTTGATTCAATTTGCCAGTATTCTATTAAGGATTTTCGCGTTGATGTTAGTCAGGGATATTGGCCTGAAGTTTCCTTTTTTTGTTGTGTCTCTGCCAGGTTTTGGTATCAAGATGTTGCTGACTTTTTAAAATGAGTTAGGATGGAGTCCCTCCTTTTCAATTGTTTGGAATAATTTTAGAAGGAATGGTACCTGCTCCTCTTTGTATTTCTGGTAGAATTCAGCTGTGAATCCATCTGGTCCTGGACTTTTTATATTTGGTAAACTATTAATTACTGCCTCAATTTCAGAGCTTGTTATTTGTCTATTCAGGGATTCAACTTCTTTCTGGTTTAGTCTTTGTAGGGTGTATGCATCCAGGAATTTATCCATTTCTTCTAGATTTTCTAGTTTATTTGTGTAGAGGTGTTTATAGTATTCTCTGATGGTAGTTTGTATTTCTGTGAAGTTAGTGGTGATATCTCCTTTATCATTTTTATTGTGTCTATTTGATTCTCCCCTCTTTTCTTCTTTATTAGTTTGTGTAGTGGTCTATGTATTTTGTTAATCTTTCAAACAACCAACTCCTGGATTCATTGATTTTTTGAAGGGTTTTTCATGTCTCCATCTCCTTCAGTTCTGCTCTCATCTTAGTAATTTCTTGTCTTCTGATAGCTTTTGGATTAGTTTACTCTTGCCTCTAGCTGTTTTAATTGTGATGTTAGGGCATTGATTTGACATCTTTCTAATTTTCTGATGTGGGCATTTAGTGTTATAAATTTCACTCTTAAGACTGCTTTAGCTGTGTCCCAGAGATTCTGATATGTTATGTCTTTCTTCTCATTGGTTTCAAAGAACTTCTTGATTTCTGCCTTAATTTCATCATTTACCCAGGAGTCATTTGGGAGCAGGTTGTTAAATTTCCATGAAATTGTGTGGTTTTGAATGAGTTTTTTTTTTTTTTTTTTTTTTTTTGAGACTGAGTCTCACTCTGTCACCCAGGCTGGAGTGCAGTGGTGCTATCTCAGCTCACTGCAAGCTCTGCCTCCTGGGTTCATGCCATTCTCCTGCCTCAGCCTCTGGAGTAAGTGGGACTACAGGCACATGCTGTCATGCCCAGCTAATTTTTTGTATTTTTAGGAGAGACGGGGTTTCACTATGTTAGCCGGGATGGTCTCGATCTCCTGACCTTGTGATCCGCCCGCCTCGGCCTCCCAAAGTGCTGGGATTACAGGCATGAGCCACCACGCCTGGCCTTGAATGAGTTTCTTAGTCATGAGTTCTAATTTGGTTGCACTGTGGTCTGAGAGACTGTTTGTTATGATTTCCATTCTTTTCCATTTGCTGAGGAGTGTTCTACTTCCAATTATGTGGTCAATTTTAGAATAAGTGCCATGTGGCACTGAGAAGTATGTATATTCTGTTGATTTGGGGTAGAGGGTTCTATAAATGTCTACTAGATCCACTTGATCCAGAGATGAGTTCAAGTCCTGAATATCCTTGTTAATTTCCTGTGCCATTGATTTGTCTAATACCGAGAGTGTGGTGTTAAGATCTCCTGCTATTATTGTGTGGGAGTCTAAGTCTCTTTGTAGGTCTCTACAAAAATTACATTACTTGTTTTATGAAGCTGGGTGCTCCTTATTGGGTTCCTATATGTTCAGAATAGTTAGCTCTTCTTGTTGAATTGTTCCCTTTACCATTATGTAATGGCCTTATTTGTCTCTTTTGATCTTTGTCGGTTTAAAGTCTGTTTTATCAGAGACTAGGATTGCAACCCCTGCTTTTTTTTTGTTTTCCATTTCCTTGGTAGATCTTCCTCCATCACTTTATTTTGACTGTGTGTGTATTTGCACATAAGGTGTGTCTCCTGAATACAGCACACCAATAGGTCTTAACTCTTTATGCAATTTGCCAGTCTGTGTCTTTTAATTGGGGCATTTAATCCATTTACATTTAAGGTTAGTATTATTATGTTTGAATCTGATCTTGTCATCATGATGCTATTTGGTTATTTTGCACACTAGTTGATGCAGTTTCTTCATAATGTCATTGGTGTTTTTATTTTGGTGTGTTTTTGCAGTGGCTGGAACCATTTTTTTCTTTCCGTATTTAATGCTTCTTTTAGGAGCTCTTGCAGGGCAAGGCTGGTACTAACAAAATCCCTCAGCATTTGCTTGTCTGGAAAGGATTTTATTTTTCATTTGCTTATGAAGCTTAATTTGGCTGGATATGACATTCTGTGTTGAAAATTCTTTTTTTAAGAATGTTGAATATTGGCCCCCAATCTTTTCTGGCTTGTAGAGTTTCTGCTGAGAGGTCCATGGTTATTCTGATGGACTTCCCTTTGTATATGAGCTGGCCTTTCTCTCTGGCTGCACTTAACAGTTTTTCCTTCATTTTGACCTTGGGGAATCTGATAATTATGTGTCTTGGGGTTGATCTTCTCATGGAGTATCTTAATGGTATTCTCTGTATTTCCTGAATTTGCATGTTGGCCTGTCTTGCTAGGTTGGAGAAGTTCTCCTGGATAATATGCTGAAGTGCATTTTCCAGCTTGTTTCTATTCTCCTCATCTTCTTTGGTACTCCAATCAATTATAGGTTCGATCTTTTTATGAAATCCCATATTATTTGGAGGCTTTTTTCACTCATTTTTATTCTTTTTTCTCTATTCACTTCTGCATTCCTTATTTCAGTAAGGTGCTCTTCAAACTCTGATATCTTTTCTTCTGCTTGATCATTTCTGGTGTTGATACTTGTGTATGTTTCATGAAGTTCTCGTGCAGTGTTTTTCAGCTCCATCATGTCATTTATGTTTCTCTCTCAACTCGTTAATCTAGCTAGCAATTCCTCTAACCTTTTATCAGGGTTCTTAGCTTCCTTGCATTGGGTTAGAACATGCTCCTTTAGCTCATCATAGTTTTTTATTACTCATCTGAAGCCTACTTCTGTCAATTTGTCCATCTGATCCTCCGTCCAGTTCTGCACCCTTGATGGCAAGATGTTGCGATCATTTGGAGGAGAAGAGGCACTCTGGCCTTTGGATTTTCAACATTTTTTTCACTGATTCTTTCTCATTTCCATGAGTTTGTCTAGTTTTGGTCTTTGAGGCTACTGACTCTTGGATGGAGTTTTTGTGGGGGCCTTTTGTTGTTGTTGATGATGTTGTTGTTGTCACTTTCTGCTTGTTTGTTTTTCAATAGTCAGATCCCTCTTTTGTGGGACAGCTGCAGTTTGCTGGGAGTTCACTTCAGGCCCCGTTCATCTGATTCACTCCTGTGCCTGGAGATGTTACTCAAGGAGGCTGGAGAGCAGCAAAGATGGGTGCCTGCTCCTTCTTCTAGGACCTCCTACCTCAAGGGGCACCAACCTGATGCCAGTAGGATTGCTCTTGTATAGGGTGTCTAACAATCCCTATTGGAGGGTCTCATTCAGTTGGGTGGCATGGGGAGGACGACCTATTTAACAAAGCACTTTGTCGCTTGGTGGAGAGAGTATGTTTTACTGGGGGGAAACCCACTTGTCTGGGTTGCCTGAATTCCTCAGAACTACCAGGAGGAGAGGCTAAGTCTGTTGGTTCACAGAGACTGTGGCCACCCCTCTCACTGGGGGCTCAGGCCCAGGGAGATCCAAATTCTGTCCCTGAGCCTCTGGCTGGTGTTATTTGAGATCCTTTAGGGAAGCCCCCACCCAGTGAGAAAGGATGAGTCAAGTTCAGGCCCGAAGAGGCACTCGCCACAGACTGCCGCAGCCTGTGTGTTGGGCTATGGGGGACAAGTCTTGGTACCAAGCCATCCAGCCTCCCTGACTCCAGCAGGGCAAAAGCCCAGACTGGAGCTATAGAGATGGGTGCCACCCTTCCCCCACCTAGGGAACTTAGTGTGTTAGGCAGTTGCAAGTCCCAGTGCTGGCTGCCGCCCCTCCCTCAAGGACCTCTAAGGGCTTAGAGAGCAGGCAGCTGCAGCTGGTGCTGTCGCCCCTCCCCCAGGAGTTCCGTAGGCTTAAGCAGATTCCAGCTGAGAGGCTTTAAGAATCTGCATGTTCCAGGGTTGGGACGCTAGGCCCCAGTGGTGTGGGTTTACAAGGGGGATCTTCCGATCTGTGGTTGCACAGTTCTGTGAAAAAAACAGTTTTCCAGACTGGGTTGTGCTCCCTCACCGCCTCCCTTGGCTGGGTGCAGGAGGTTCCCCTTCCCTGTGTGGCTCGCAGGTGAGCCGCTGCACCACACAACTCTTCCTTCTCTCCATGGGTCACGCCAGCCTTCTAGTCAATTTTGATGAGAGAACCTTGGTTTCTGGCGAAAGAATCACATGCTTATTATGGGTTTTCTAGATGGGAGCGTTTAAACAGTGCTGCTTATAGTTGGCCATCTTCGGGAAGACCTCTCCCTCCTGCAGGTACTAGCTTAGATTCCACATTATTAAAATCATCCTTCCAAAGAGGTGCAGTATAAGCTGTTGGTTGAAACTTGCTAGAATGTCCCTTTGAAAGGACAAAATCCACTGGCATGCCTTCTAGCTTCTGCCTTTCTGCTTGCTTCTGCCTGGATAGAGTGTAAATCTGAATGTGTACCAGAAAACTTGTGACATGAAGAGATAACCATGATGAGAAAAACCTGTATATCAAAAATGACAAACTAATTATGAAAGAGTCTGTCTTGCCAATGGCAACTGCTACCAGCTTGGGGCTTATATCATTGAATTTCTTATAATGTAAGGAAAACAACATCCATTTGTGATGCCATAATTTGTTGGGTTATCTGTTATTTGCAACAAATAATCCAACAAAAGATGTTTTTTTGTTGCTGTTGTTGTTGTTGGCAAACAAATTTGTTGTGGAACAAATTCTTAAATGAATAGAGAGAATGAGACCATGACTCAACTTAACTAATTTAGAGGTAGAGGTAATTTTAAGAATGTGAACATTTGGGAATTCATAGAAATTTTTAGGTTAAGTCCTTGAACTGCCCAGAAATCAAGGAATGAGGGTACAAGGTGAGTTTAATCTATGCCTTAGGTGTGGGCTAGCCACATCTGCAATATGGATTGCACATAGTTTCTTTGTTATATCAGATATTTGCAAAGATGGCCTGAGAGCTAAATTCATCTGATTGGTTTTTGTGTTTGTTTGTTTCTTTGGGTTTTGTCTTTGTTTATTTCCACAGAACCATCTCTTTTCTACCACAAACAAGGAAGACAAGAAGAAGAAGGGCAGGCAAGGGGAGATATGATTCATGGGAAACACATCGTTTTAGTCTCTAGTTTCTCTCAATAGGTACAGAGTGACCAGCCTAGTACCTAGGCCTGCTTTTATGTCTAAGGTGTCTCCTGGAAGCCTTTTAAAGCTTATATTCCTGAGTAATTTTGTAGATACTGTTTTTGGAGACCATGAAGGTGTGGAATATCTGCTTTCATTGAACCCCATAAAGAGACTGCTGAGCAGTTTGCACATCTCTATCTACCACTACAGAAAATGCCCTTGGCCCAGTGTGCAGGCATAAACAACACGTACTTCTTGTACTACCCAAAATGGCGTCTGCTTACGTTCAGCACTTTTTGTTCTGCATCATACTGTTGTACGCTCTGGAACTTCAAGCTTCAAAAATAAAATTTTTTGAAACAATCCATATTAGTGACCGGTATGGTTTGGTAGTGTCCCTATCCAAATCTTATCTTGTATTGTAATCGTCATAATCCCCAGTATCAAGGGAAGGACGAAGTGGGAGGTAATTGGATCATGGGGTTGGTTTCCTTCATGCTGTTCTCATGATTGATAGTAAGTTCTCACGAGGTGTGATGGTTTTACACATGTTTCACAGTCCCTCCTTCACACACTCTTTCTCTCTCCTGCCACCTTATGAAGAAGGTGTCTGCTTCCCCTTCTGCCATGATTTCAAGTTTCCTCAGGTCTCCCAGCCATGTGAAACTGTGAGTCAATTAAACCTCTTTTCTTTATAAATTACCCAGTCTCGGGTATTTCTTCATTGCAGCATGAAAATGGACTAACACAGTGGCTTCAAATATTTAACAAATTTCAGAATAACTCAATCCCGAAGTCATTTTCTATTACTCTTTACAAACTCAGAGTTTATAAAGAATATCAATCCAATTTTGTATAAGAAATTTTGAATGCAATGATTATATGCATATTTATAATATTTCAACATAGAGTAGTTGAGTAGAATAATGAATGAATCCTTTTCTTTATTACATCCTTTTAGGAATGTACATTTCTTTTACAATGAGGAAAACAACATAATATAGTATAATACACTAATAAAGAAAAATTGTTTACATTGAAAAGAGTATGTCAATAAAATCCCTATTTTATTAAGTACTATAAAATCACACTTATAACATTGTATCACATTAAGAAACTCACTGAGTTGCTAAAAGTAATAGAAGTAGAATGTAAATGCAAGTATAATTGCATGGTATAATATTTAGAACAAACAAAAAACTTACTAAAGATCTTAATAGTGTGAACATCCATTAACTATATGAAGAGGACAAATGCCATTAATTCTAGTGAGACTTTCTACAAAAGATAGAAAAAGAAAAATGTGTTATTGGTAAATAGGAAAGTATTTTATTTGTGAAATATAATAGGACATGATTTCTTTAGGCTTATATAAAAATTTTTACAAGGTTGACTAATCATTATTAGACTTTTTTCCACTCTGGGTATTCTGTCATTAGAACTTTGAAAATGCATAAGTTGTCCAAAGATAGTTTTTACGTATGACATATCATAAGAAACATTGTACATTATTTTCAAAACAGAGTAAAAACATTGTGCTAACTGATGGAGCTCTGCAATTCTAAAAATGCTCTGGCTCCACAAATGCTTTTCTAAGAGTCTTTCTTTAGGATTGTTCGGATGTCCTAAAAATGTGAGATAATCCTTAGGATTGTTAAGATGTTCTAAAAATACAAGATAATCCTTTCCTTTGGCAAGATTAAAAAGATAAGTTTTTTTAAAAAAAACAATAAAATCATGAATGAGTTACATAACATTTGATCTAAAGGTAAAAATCTTACAACAAAGAGTTTTAGTTTCAAACATGTCTATTTTTTTAAGCCATTTGAATAATGCACTGCCACTCACAGTTTATGGTTATCAAAGACCGGTGACTAAATTTAGAGTTGGCTAGGTCTTGTTAAGATTATGGTAAAGCCAAGACAGTCTTAGTCGTAGTTTCAATTGAGAAACAAAGGAAATCCCATCTTCATAAAATTTTGTAACTATTGATTGGTTTGTAGAGTTTGGTCCTCACTGTCCCCATTCTCTTATGTTCAAAGTTCTTGGATGGTGAGCGATCCCTGATGACGCTCACCAGTTTATTTTATAAAGTCATTCATTCTTTCACTCAATGAATACTTATGCCAATGAGAAAAATCTTTAAAAAGTTAAAAAGGTTGGGCATGGTAGCTCACTCTTATAATCCCAACCTTTTGGTAGGCTGAGGCAGGAGGATTGTTTGAAGCAAGGAGTTCAAGGCCAGTATAGGCAACAATGTGAGATCCTTGTCTTTACAAAAAAATTAAAAATAAAAAAAAAATTATGAGGCATAGTGGTGTGCACCTGTAGTTCCAGCAATTCTGGAGGCTAAGTTGGGAGGTTTAATTAAGTCCCAGAATTTAAGAGTGCAGTGAGCTATGATTGCCCATCCTGGGCAACGGACTGAGACGCCACGTCTTAAAAAAAATAAGAAAAGTTAATATATTAGTCATTTAAAATAAAGCTAATTTGTATGAGATTTTCATGAAATTCAAATGGCCACCTCTACTAACTGCAAAACTTTTTCACTGATAACCCATATCAAAGAAACTCACTAACCTTGTTATAGATTGTTTTGCTGCCTAGAAATAAATCCTAACTCTTTTTTTCTCCAAAAAATAAAAGCTTATGAAAACAAATAATTTATATGTTCATGTTCCTTTATTGTTAAAAAACAAAAACAAAGCACTAGGGTGTACATTTTTAGGTTCAGCTTCATGCTGCATTCCAAAATCCCAGAAAAGGGAAGATATCACAAGTCTGTAACATAGCCAGAAAGACAGTTGCAGTAGGCACATTTTCAAATCCGTACATGTTTTACCTAGCTCCATTTGTTAAATGTAAGATGAATTTTGAGTGATTGGGCTCTTCTCATTCTGCACTCTGTTTTTTCCTTTTAGGTACTTTTATTTATGTTTTGTGCTTTCCTGCTGTGGCAAACAATAGCTATGTGTGTCAGTTAGCTATTTTTATATTAATGCTTAAGATAACAAACTGCCCCAAAATTCAGTGGCTTAAAAAAACTATAATGCTCACTCATATGCAGTTTGCTGGGAGCAACGCTTGCTCTCAGGATCAAGCTTAATCTTGTCTCTCTAGGTTTACAAGAAGTTTGGATAATCTTTAATGGGCTCAATGAGGTGGCTCTGTTCCCTGTTTCAGGTATATGGGCAGGTTGGAAGGCTCTGCATTACATGTCTGGCCCTTCTTGGCCCCAGTGAACTACCCATGACACACTCTTCTCAAGGCAGTGGCAGAGGCATACATTGGCAAGTAGAAATATGCAGGGCCTCTTACAACCTAAACTCAAAATTAGTACATTATTAATTTTGCCTCTTTCCACTGTCCAAAGCAAATCATATATTCAAGCCCCAAATTTAGACTATTAAATATTCTGTCTTGAAGATTTATGTAAAGGTAAAATATTACCAAAGTGCATATCACCCAAACAAGAAACAGCCCTATGTAAGCAAAATTTTATGTCATCTACAAATGTTTTAAATTGAAGTGCCAAATCTAACAATTATGCAATGGTATGAATTTTTATAATTATAAATAAAATAAAGCAATGATAAGAATATCGTGAGAAGATAAATGCTCGTATTTTTTCCATTTTATTGCAATTATATTATTTGTGACATCATTTATTTCTGCTTTGAAACTATGGTGTGAATATTTCTTCTGCATCCGAATGGACATCACCATATTATATATCATATGCATATATTGTACCAACATCTCCCTTTCATTGGATATTTGTTTTTTTTTTCTATGTTAGTTTATCTTTTTAAGGTTTGTGCTACCTCAAATAATCTTACAGCGAAATCTTGGTAATTTCTTATTTTCCTTGTTTAATTATTTATACATGATGAATTTTTAGAAGTGAAATTATACGTATCAAAGAATGTAAAACCAGTATCACTCCAATTGTGTTTTTCCATATTGTTTTCCAAAACAAAGGCATCAATTTACAAAATCATAACCTTTAAATTTTATCTAAATTTAAGATATCCATGAATATACCAAAGTTTGTATGATAGTTCTGACCAGTACGAATACATACAAAATATCTCTCTTTGTATTTGAATGCTAACAGCCCAGGCCAGGCGTGGTGGCTCATACCTGTAATCCCAGCACTTTGGGAGGCCAAGATGGGTGGATCACAGGGTCAAGAGATCGAGACCATCCTGGCCAATATGGTGAAACCCAGACTCTACTAAAAATAATTAGCTGGGCGTGGTAGCGCGTGCCTGTAATCTCAGCTACTCAGGAGGCCGAGGCAGAAGAATCGCTTGAACCCGGGAAGCGGAGGTTGCAGTGACCCAGGATTATGCCACTGCACTCCAACCTGGCAACAGAGCGAGACTCCATCTCAAAAAAAAAAAAATCCTAACAGCCCAATATCTGTTTGCTTTATTAAATGTTACATTTTTACAAGAATAACAAAAATCGATATCTGAAGTCTTCAAGTAAGTATGCAACATCTTGTTTCTGTTTGCTTTGTATGTAGATTGATTCATAAGTTTGAGAAAAATCCCTTTCCTAACCAGCTGTGCTTCCAACCTATTACTGCCACATAGGCTACTGTGAAGGTTCTCTGTTATCTTTCACTCCATTACTATAAATAATATTTTTTTCAAAAATATATTTTTATAATGGTCTGGCTATCTAAATGCACACCTGACAGAAAATGAAAGTCTCCTTCTGCCAGGTGATAAAACCCTTTGTGGTGTTGTTCTATATTCACATTGTGATTCCAGTATGCCTTTAACTAAAATGGTTTCTGTGGAGTAGAGGATTAAAGTCCTATTTCAAACAGCTTCAAGAGAGGTAACTGGAAGACAGGAGCTTAAGAATGTAAGTGTAGAAAACTTTCTAAGGGTATAACCGAAAGGGGGAGCAGAGAAAATGGGTGGTAACTAGAAGCTGTCAAATAATTTTTTCAAAATATAAAAGATACTGAAGTGAATGGCTATAATGATGTGGACAAGAAGCATTAATTATTCAAAGAAGAAAAGGGACAATTAAAGAAACACTGTTTTCCCACTTTGCATCCTACAGTCCAATCAAGTTGACACTAAATAATAAGCATCACAGAATATAACCAGCATCTCACTACTGTGATCTTAATGTCAAGCTATTTCCAAAGTGACTTTTGAAGCTCACTAATGCAATGTGAACTACCATGATTGTGTTTGAATATTTAATGAGTGTGATCACAAAAGACACATATATTATTGTACATACCAGCAGGCTTAGTCCAGACATCACTCTCTAACCCATAACCAGAAATTTGCCTATGAAAAACTGGCTTCATGATTTGGGGCTGATATTCTGTGTCACTTCATAAACTGTGACCCCAAAGGTAAGGACCATGTCCCATTTATTGCTGTATTTAGAATCTACCATTAATACATGTAAGCAGTGTCAGATGTTGTTAATGTCAATACGACATTATTTCTATTTCCAAAGGATTGTTCTGTGGTTCTTAAAGTACTTTTTCAAGCACATGTGAATTTACTTTTATTTCATTTTCCATTCAAAAGTGAGACTTAGCAAATTCTCCTATGTGCTCAAAGATTTATTAAACTGAGTCATTGGCAAATACTCAGGAAATAAAAATAATATTCATAGTAACACTATGTATATAACACATAGTAACACGAATCACCTCAATTATGCTTTGCATATCATTTATCCACAAGCAGTTTAGCATTGTTGTAAATAACATTAGCTAGTTTTCAAATTGGCTGATTCAGAAGCATTAGCAGCATTCTGGTGAGGAGATTTTAGGGACCAAAAAAGCTAAAATCTTACTCTATATTCCAGTTGGCCTCCCTCTATAGAATTAAGAATAATTTTCAGAGTGCTAGATATAACCAGCACCTTCATTTTAACTTTATAAAATCACAGTGTTTTAATGGAAAAGCTATTAAAATGATTAGATAGAAACCTTTTTAATAGAATATGTAAAGTTTCTGAGCAATTTTTATATTATCACTTTCTTTTCCCAAAGCACACAGATTTCCTGTATAGGATTTGGCTACTGGTTTTATTCATGTATAAACAGGGATTTCAAAGAACATTTTCAAAATGAATGTATATCAACTTTTAATGATTTTTGTTTGGAAGTTCTCTATCAAAAAAGTTTGACCTTGTATGAATGTCATTTCTTTTTTATTCTCTCTGGTTATTCTTGCTATGTTTGCTTTCTATTCTTCATAAATCATTGCTAAGCACAGAGCTAATACAGTATTGATTTTTTGAAGTTGTGTTTTGTTGAAAATTGGAAGCATTTTTCAGATCAACAATATACTAATTTTTAAACTTCAAAAGGCTTTGAACAAGACAGATTGTTAACATGATAGGAAACCTATAAAAACTCTTGAAACTTCTAAATTACAATAACAGAAATTAACAGGAAAGCTTGCCAAATCTCATAAACAATGCTTTAAAGACAGTTATTAAATGAAAATCACTGAATTTCTTTACCACCAACAAATAGTTGGAGAAAGCAGTGGTACAGAATAAAGTCCATAGTTCTATGAAATTTTGAGATAGGCTCCATTTTAGGACACTATTCTCGAAGGTACCACTCATAAGCTCACAAAATGATTCCCTCGTGCATTCTTATATAATGTTTTTGGATTTCCATTCTTCGCCTTTACATTTACCTTTCATTCCATCTTTTTTTGTGTGTGTACACATATAATTTACAAAGACTTTCCAAATAAATGGCAAATAAAATACAATCAAGGAGAGGATGCTTCTTCCCTTTAACATAGGAAGGCTAGAATCAGTGCTTGGCTATTTTCATCCAGTCATTTTCCATTTAGATTTGAAGAAGCAATTCTGCATAAGGATTAAGATTGTGTGTTTTCTGGAATTAGATAGGTAAGACCACTTCTTTCCCAATATAAAAGTACAATAGAAAGTCTATATACTCTGTGTCACAATATTTGAAACTTATAAATCAGGCTAACAAAGTTTTACATAATATGTAGTCTATCCTTCTACTTTAATAAATATTCTTTTATAACTCTTCCTCCCTCCCTCCCTCCCTCCCTCCCTCCCTCCCTCCCTCCCCTCCTCCCTTCCCTTCCTTCCTTCCTTCCTTCCTTCCTTCCTGTTGTTACAGGGTCTCTCTCTGTCATGCAGATTGGAGTGGCAATGCCACGATCACAGCTCACTGTAACTTCAGCTTCCCGGGCTGAAGTGATTCTCATACCTCAGCCAGCTGAGCAGCCGGGATTACAGGCGTGCACCATCATATGTGGCTAATTTTTGTATTTTTGGTAGAGACAGGATTTCACCACGTTGGTCAGGCTGGTCTCGAACTCCTGGCCTCAAGTGATCCACCCGGCTTGGCCTCCCAAAGTGCTGGGATTACGGGCATCAGCCACCACGCTTGGCCTATGAGATTCTTTCTTAAAGTCCATATTCCAGTTTATAATTCTTAAATTTTCTAGAATTCTGCACTAAGAATGGCCAGAAGAAGGCTGACACCCATATCCTGGCCTATCTACTATTAACTTTTCTTCTTCCTGCTGTGTTGTGCATCACAGAAGACCTGTTGCACACATATATGGACATCACAGCTTCTTCATCCAAACTCTATTTAAAGACTCCTGTAACAACTGCTCTTGTGGCCAGAGATGCACATGCTACCATGTATTGAGACCTAAACTTGTGGAGATGACCCAAGTAGAAGCAGGAGCCAGTCCAATTGAACTGGAAATTCTTATTATCTGATTTTGTATTTCAGTAGAAAAGTAGAGCATAGGATTATACATCCCTGAGTCTCTTGGTTTCCTTGCCCTGTGGCAAGAGACATGGACATAGGACTAAAGTAGGATTTTCTACTGAGTAGGAGCCAGGGAAGGGGCCTCTCTGTTAGAGTTTAAAGATGATACTACAAAGAGGCCTCAGTTTAAATATATTTTCCATCCTTGTAAGTCATACCATCACAACAAGGGTGCTATCTTTCCAATAGGTGCAAAAATCGCTTCCTGAGTTATGAACAAAATCTTCCTCGTTTATGCACAAGGCACATATAGACATAGAATACTTAAAAATGTATCCGTGCTATTAAAATTTCATGGAGAGAATGGGGAAAATTAGAAAAGAAAGTGGAACTCAAAAAGGTTTCTTAACCTCTTAATGAAAATAATAAATGAAAAATACATTTTGAGAAAAAGACTTGAAAGCAGTAGTTCAAATCAGTCTGGAGCCAGACTGATTGAGTTTGTACTTTTGCTGTACTACTTAGTAGTTGTATGACATTGGGAAAATTATTTAACTTTTCCAACCCCAATTTTTTCATTTTTAAAATGAAGATAGTAAAAGTGCCTACCTCAAAAAGTTGTTAAGATTAAGTGATTTTACAATGTTCAATACAATGTGTGGCATATAATATGATCCAAGAAAGGATTTCTTAAGAAAAAAGTTTCCTCTTTTGTAAAATTTGGTATAATAATAGTGTCTATCTCGTAGGATGGTTGTCCAGATTGAATGGAGGAATGCCTAACAGAATACCTGGTACCAGGTAAATGTACAAAATTTTTAACTAATATTAAAATTTAAAAAAATTGGAATATGATTCCAGAAATATATAACAAAAAAAAGATGTAACAAATTTTTACTGTTATATAATACATTTTTGACTTTTACTGCAAATACTGCCAGTATTAAGTGCTGGCACATTTTTCTAGTTTTGTTTATAAGTTTAAATACGTGGATATTTCCCCCTTTTTAATAGGTTTAATTTTTTTTATAAATATCATCTTAAGTTCAGGTAGAATCCTGGATAAATGTACAATATCGTGCAAGGATGATAGGCTTTTCACTTTATAGATGCTGCAAAGAATAGTAAAATACTGACAGTCAAAAGAATGAAGCTAATTTATCCATCACCAAAGAAGTTGTCCATCTAGTATGAAAAATACTGAGTGAATTACTTTTGTCTACACATTAAAGAGGTTAATGGTGTATTGAAGTATTATATTTTGGCGTATTAAAGTATTATTTTTCTGAAAATTGCTTTAAGCATCAACCTAAAAGCAGATACTTTTCTTGTCTCCAAAAGTTATTTTCCAAATAAAAAAAACTATCTTCAACCTTATTCAATATCAAGAAAAGACCACTGTGGTTTGATTTTAGATAATAGAAAATTAAAATCTATTTCTCTAAAGTTTCTATCATTGTCCATTTTTTCTAAAATAAGTGAATATAAGTGTATCATAATCCATAAGTATCATGAAAAATATTGTCTGTTTCATTGATGAATATAGATTAAAATAGCCTCACAATTTGTTAGATGTAAAAGAATTGTTATATTGGCATTTAAAAGCCTATTTTAAAGGAAAGTTTAAATGTGGAAAGAGGTCACATGGGTCTGCCATAATTGCCAGCATGTTTAAGTGATTGAGCACCGAAAATTACTAGAAAGATTATTTCAAATTATCTATTGGACATTTAAACAGTTTTTGGACTATTAACAATTTAATGACTCAGTTGCCAACTACTTGCCTAGAATCCTCATCTCTCTATCCCTAAATGAAAAAAAAAATTATCCAATCTTCACATAAAATCCTAACTTCTTTGAAAATCATCAAAAGGCACTTGCACAGTACTTTCAGATATAAAGGTTATAAAGGTAGCACAGAATCATTTGAGACAGAAGATCTATTTCTAACAACTAAAAGTTCACTCAAAAATCAATCAAATTCTCTATAAAAAGTTAACATTTCAGAGATTCCAGAAAGTTTGAACAACATAATCTTTTCAGTTTTAATATTTTGGCTATCTTGAGACTTAAAACATTTTTCAAATTAGATTTATGACATAACATTTCTGTCAAGAAAATACAGCATCAAACCAGTATGAAAAGCAAAAGACAACATTGTTTATATTTGTAATAAATTTCTCAGAGGGATGTGGGAAGGATGGAATTTAACAGTTTAAAGCACCTTAACTGAGTATGATTAATACTAATTCTTCTTTTTCTTTGCCACACTCTTGTTTATCTACCTGATTCATTATTTTCTTATACTTAACAACTTATCTGTCCTTATCTCCGCCTATGTCCTATCTCTTTTCTTCTTCTCACTTTGCTTAAGACAAAACATTTGGATTAAAATCCAGATCAATAAAATACGGTTTTATCAAAAAATTCCTTCATCCGATGTGCATAATCTAGTGCCAACCAGTGTTTAAGACATCTCTCTTTACCTTCTGTAAGATATTTTTCTTCTTTTGGATGGCCATGTATTAGTTCTGCTAATGATAGTTTCTATAAGAATAACCCAAAACCTATGATTGCTCAAATATAACTAATGTTGATATCCTTAAAGTTCAAAATGAGTTTTTCCTGACAGGCCAGTATCTCTCTTCCATTTAGAAGGTGATTTGAGCATCTAGGAGTCTTCTACATCATGGCTTACTACCTTTTTAGATGGTCTCCAAATTCACAGTGACGATTGCATTAAGCAAGCAATAGAGGAAAGGGCACAGAGACCATCCTTTAAGGGTGTTAAAAGCTAGGTCTAGAAGAAGCTCACATCGTATCTCCCACATTCCATTGGCTAAAACTCAGTTATATGGCCACATTTCTGTAAGGAACACTGAGCCATATAATATAGCTATGTACCCAGGGAGAAGAGAAATGGGTTTACTTTTATAGAAAGTGTAACTGATACCTACAGAAAGCTATAGGATAATCTAAAACAGACTCCTGTTAAAAGAAAATGATTTGCTAGCTTTGGATCTATTTTATGATGGCCTTATATGCTTTCTAAATATAACGGGAAACCTTGAAGGATAAGATTGATTATGAAAGTCATGACCACATTGTAAAGGAGATTATTTGAAAATGAATTTAACTTTCATGATTTAAAATAAGAGAATGGCATTGGTTTGGTCAGAAAAAACTTTCATGATAATGTTAGTTTTATTAAATGGAAGTCTAAAGATTATGTTGTATATATTTTATTTTACCTTTTTAAGTATAGAAATGATGCTCTTTAATATTGAAAGTCTAGCATGTGAAGGGTACTGTGTAGTCAGTAAGTGTGGAAGTTCAGAGAAGAATAAGATAATCAGAGTGGTTAAAATGGCTTTCTAGCATCCTTCTAAACAAATTTAGCTTTTTCAGAAAGACAAATGAGCCACTGGGTTGCTTATACCAAATACCATTGAAAGCAATATTAAAGAAAGATTGCATTGTTTTCAGTAAATAATGAAAGCAGAGTGGCTTTGAATAGTTGTGGGTACTGTACACAGTACAAAAGGCTCTGGCCAAGGGGAAAGTGGAATCTGAAATCTCTCCTCTGCTCCTCTGGCTAATCTTGTGCCAGGGTAGTTGGGGAAAGGGGTTGGTGGTCAAAGCGGATTCCGCCACCAAAAAGAAGGGCATTAGCCACTTTGCATGAATACCTGCAGTTAATGAGAGTAATTGTTTCATGCAGCCTCCCCAAGAGAACATTGTCAAACTTTTAATATTTCCAGTGTGATAATTAAGAAGTTACTCAGGAAAGTATAGATTTGCATTTTTTATTTAAAGTAAAAAAAAATTCATATTTTAAGGGCCACTTTATGTTTTTACTATTTAATTTTATTTTCACTTTTCCTGTTTTTCTCATGTTTTGGGCTTTCCTCCTCAATACTGCATATCTACTAATATATTGTAAATTGTATCCCTTTAGTTGCGATATTTGTTATAACTCTCTTCTCCTAATTTCTTACTTACCTTGAGTTTGCTTTTGATAATCACTGCCATGTCAAAAATGTTTATGTGTAGATGTTGTAAAATTTATCAATTTTTTCTTTTATTGAATCTGGTGTTTGAACAATGTTTAGAAAGATTCTCTTTTGCTCAAATTGTAGAGAAATTCACCCATGTTTTCTTAGTATTTTCATTATAATTTGTCTGTTTTATAACCTTTAGAAATCTTATTCATTTTGAAACTTGTTATTGTGTATAATGTGAAAAATAAATGTAATGTTGCCTTTTTCCAAATGGTTATCTAGTCATTTCAATACACCTTTGGCCCAGTGATATGGTATACTAAATTTTCATAAGCGTTTTTGCTTGTTTCTATTTTATATTTCATTTATATGTCATTAACATGCTAATTTATTATAGAAAATTTAGTGTATGTATTTTATATCTGAAATGATCATTTATACCTTCTTTATGATACATATTTATTTTTCCATGTTAATTTTATTATCAGGTGGCCTCGCTCTACAAATATATGTTTAATTGTACATTTATTGAGGTTAAATTAAATTTATACATTAATTTAGAAACAACTCAGCCTTCATGTTTTTTATCTATTTATTATTTTTATTATTATTATTTTGAGATGGAGTCTCACTCTGTTGTCCAGGGTAGAGTGCAGTGGTGCGATCTCAGCTCACTGCAACCTCTGCCTCCTGTGTTCAAGCGATTCCCCTGCATCAACCTCCTGAGTAACTGGGACTACAAGCATGTGCCACCATGCCTGGCTAATTTTTCTGTATTTTTATTAGAGACAGAGTTTCACCATGTTAGTCAGGCTGGTCTCGATCCCCTGACCTCAAATTATCTACCCGCCTCGGCCTCCCAAAGCGCTGGGATTACAGGCGTGACCACTGCACCCAGCCACCTTTATGTTTTTTAATAATCCTATTGAGCAGCATGTAATTTGAGTGTAA
The DNA here is from genome assembly GCF_006542625.1 of Nomascus leucogenys. NCBI lineage: Eukaryota > Metazoa > Chordata > Mammalia > Primates > Hylobatidae > Nomascus > Nomascus leucogenys. Next base: position 84,116,876 of record NC_044395.1, on the reverse strand, counting down.
TTTTTTTGTCTTTCAGGAGTGACATTTTCATTGTATCAGTTAGTGTTTCCATTCAACTTCAAGTATTTTTTTCTTATAAGTGAAGTTTTTGCTACCTTTTTATTCTCTTCCTGGTAATTTTCTGTTTATATAAAATCCATGAATTTCTATAATTTAAGTTTATATCCTATGACATAGTAAAATTTTTTTGAGTAAATCATATCAATTCTTTATAGTTTTCTAAAAATAAAGTTTTTCCCCTTTTTCTCCCATTTTTATCCTATAATTGATTTTTAAAGTTTAATTGCAGACTGATGTCCTTAGCAAATAATACTGAAGGTACAGGTCCCCCTTGCTTTGATCCTAATCTTTGTGCATTTGCCACTACAATTTTTCTATTCTATCTTAATACTAAATTTATATATGTTTTCAAGAAAGTATTAATTTCCATTTTCTTGTGGAATTCTTAGGAATAAATATTGATTTTTTATCAAATGACTTTTCATTATCTATATAGATATTGATTTTTTCATGAAAGCTGAAAATACAGTATATTATTAGATCTCATAGTACTATACTCACATTGCCTTCCTTGACTTTATCATTTTGTTGGCTAATATTTTAATTAACACTTATTCATCAGTTACTAGAAGAGAGTAAGATTTATGTGGTTTGTGGACCTAAATGTAGGCCATTTAAATGACAATAAACCAGCTATTCAGAGCTTGTTATTACAAAGGCGTCAGTCACTAAAACTTGTGTTTGCCAAAGGTTCCAACACGGGCACATGAGTGAAAAAAGGATGATCTTCAGGTGTGCTCTGTTAGAGGTTATTGACATGGGGAAGTGAAGTGGGACTAAATAGAAGTCAGTCATTTCATATTATTGGTTTGAGGCACATACATGGTGACAGGTTTGGCTATGTCCCCATTCAAATCTCAACTGAATTGTATCTCCCATAATTCCCACATGTTATGGGAGGGACCTTGGGGGAGGTAACTGAATCATGGGGGCTGGTCTTTCCCATACTATTGTCGTGATAGTGAATAAGTCTCACAAGATCTGACAGGTTTACCAGGAGTTTCTGCTTTTGCTTCTTCCTCATTTTCTCTGGCCGCCATCATGTAAGAAATGCCTTTTGCCTCCCGCCATGATTCTGAGGCGTTCTCCAGCCGTGTTGAACTGTAAGTCCAATTAAACCTCTTTTTCTTCCCAGTCTAGGGTATGTCTTTATCAGCAATGTGAAAATGGACTAATACACATGGCTTTCTCTGGTTGGTCCTGAGTTGGAAGTGGGGTCAGAAATATAGGGAAGCTGTCATTAATCAGGCCCTAACCGTTCTGAGCTGATGGCTACAAAATTATCGTTTGATTTCTTGGATTGGTCGCTACACTGGCTGTGATTTGGCTTGCCAGGGTACTTCTGCAAAGATTGTGGGTCAGAATTCTAATGTTTGCTTTAGCCATTGTCTGTTGATATGTTCGGTCTCACAGATTTATTTATTCCGTTTTCGGGCAAAGAGGAGACTATATTTTTTGAGGAAAGTTTGGTATTTGGTGTTTTAGGTGACTGCTGTTATTTGAGATACCTGCAAATCTGCTAATATTTTTGGAAATCTGCATTTCATGTCATTTAAAATAAACATTTCTTTATACTTCACCTCCTCTCATTCAACGATACTATTAAAAAAATCATGAGATAAATGAACTTTCCATTTTTTGCCCATGTGGACAAGGCCAGTTATCTACAATAAACTGTCTTAATTTTTACTTATTTACCAAAGAAAATGAGATAACAGTGCTAGATGGAAACAGATGATAGTCATTCTCATCCTTTTTCCTATTTGTTCAAAGCCACTCATTTATTCTATGAGGTCTAAATCATGGAATCATCTTTTATCATCCCTGTTTCCTTTGAAGTACCAATTCTATTGACACATGCTTTAAAGTGTTTCTGTGCACAATCACCTTTATTTCCCTCTTTTAGTGTTCCTAAAAATAGTAAGTTTCTCCACCTGGAGTGTTCACCCTTTTACTGTTATTCTTTGCTTATTGGGAAGGCTGATTTTCTTACCTTTATCTTTCCATTTACAAGTCTGTAGGCGACAAGCATTTATATTTTCTTAAATCGTACTTTTATTTTTTGCTTATTGCCTGTAATGATGGTGCTCGTCTCATTTCAGTTTATTTACTCAACATGGATGTCTTTGCTAAGAGACTGAGAAACTGTAGCCCTTCAGAAGACAAATGAACTGCTTTAGGGATGTGGTGGGAGACCCTGGGAATAGATTTTTGTTTTTCTCTGGTTACTTCATTCTCCCTACACTAACAAGCTTACCCTGCCTCTTTGTCTTTGTACAGGCTTTTGATCATTTATGAAATGATGTCTTCTCACTTTCATTTCCACCTCCCTATCTAGACTCTTCCAAAAAGCCTTTCAATTTGTAGCACTCAATTTAGCATTCAACAATGGTAAACAGTATTTTTAGTTTAATGAATCACTTCCATATCCAATATCCCATTTAGTCTATACAAGAACCCATGCTGACTGGTGGTGTTGTAGAAAATTTTTAAGAGTGGTCAGGTGCAGTGGCTCACACCTGTAATCTCAACACTTCGGGAGGCCAAGGTGGGAGGATTGCTTGAGCTCTAGTGCAAGACCAACCTGGACAACATAGCGAGACCTAGTCTTTACTAAAAATGTAAAAAAAAAAAAAAAAAAAAAAAACAGCCAGGCTTCTTGTCCACTCACCTGTAGTTCCAGCTACTTGGGAAGCTAAGGCAAGAGGATCTCTTCACTTGAGCCTGGGAGATCCAGGCTGCAATGACCTATGATTGTGTCACGCAACTCTAGCCTGGGCAACAGAGTGAGAAAATGTCAGAAAAAACAAACAAACAAAAAACAGAAAAAGAAATTTCCTAAGACTCTCTATTATGCCTGAACAGCTGATCAGATCAGTACTCAGTATCTCTATGTTTTCAGTCACTGGACTTTAAGGCTTTTTTTCTCCCTTCCTTCACCTCCTTCATCAGACAAGTTTTCTCTGTCCAATTTCCTGTTGTTCTGTTTCATGCCAAAGAAATAGACTGGCCCCTTTTTATATTTAGGTTTATAGAAACATGCAACAAAGATAAACTCTACAACTATAAAACAATATCAAAACATATAATTGTGATAAAGTTCCCTGTTTATTACTATGAAATATAGTAGTATCTAGAGCCTACCTTGAACTTCTGCTAACAATTTTATTTACTCCTCTAGAAGTAATTATTGATCATCTACTATATACCAGCCTTGGGCTTCATCAGTAAAGAAACACAATGATCCCAATTGTCATTTGGCTTATATATTAGCATGAAGCCTAAAAAAATCAATATAGCTGGGATTAATAATCACATTAGACATTTTCTTACAAATGTCTTTAATTATTAATTTATCCACAACGGTGGCTTTTGTTAAACGTGAGACCTCATAACTGCGCTTGTGACCTCACATAGGGTATTTGTGTTTTTGAGAATACCCAGGGCAGATATCAAGCTCACTAACCTGTTACCATGCAAACAGTTGCTCGTGCACATTTCTAAACACAGCCCAATAATTCAAGTTGTAGTAAAATTATCTCCCTCTTAATTCTAAGGAAATTGAACATTTAGAGATATTAATTTGTTTAAGTTCACATTATTACTACTAGTTATTGGGCACTTAGACACAGATGTTTAAATCAAGTTCTCTATTTTTTTTTCACTTGAAGCTCTTTGACAATGTAGTCTGTTTTGTACTGCCCATTATTGGTTTAGTTATTTCGAATCATCTAAATTTACCAAGTGCAGAGATCATGTCTCATAGGCATGTTTCTGAGGAAAGAGAATATAGTGATTGTGAAATAATACATATGATTGATAATTTTTTCTCATGTTTTAAGCAAAGAATGTTTTCATAGAGGGTACAGATAGATTGCAGTGAAAATTTTTTAAAAAAATAGTTAATGTGTAAAAACTATAAGAACTAATCTCCAAATGACAGATCTCCAAATAACAGATATTCACATTCACTATGATCCACCTTTCTATTATCCAGCACATTTGCCCCTGCAAACAGATGTTCAATTGTACAGAATAGCTGCTAACATACACAATTAACTAGCAATTCTGTATTCACCAATGGATTCAACAACTGCAACTAGAACAAATATTGTTAAATATGTTTGGCCTTGTTGACTTTTTTTTAAAATAATGGATTGGAAATCATGGTTTTGATAGTGAGAACAAGGCAGATAAAATTGTCTCCAATATTTTCTTCTATAGACCAACATTTGTAACCCATTTGATTATGTGGGGGCTATAGATTCTGGAGTTTAACATATGCACACTGTATCTCAGAATTAAAGATAGCAGATGAGGAATAATTTAATCTGCATTTCTTACCTATTGTAGTATTTAACTGAGAGAAGAAAAGAAATTGTGGATGCAAAAGATGAAATGCATTCAGTTAAGAATTCAGTTTCCATTCCTATCCAAAGGTTATCTGGAAACAATTCTGCCTTTGGCAGCCATTTTCTAGCATCTATATAAAACATGTCTCAGCAGAAACTCTAAAATCGCAATTATTTCTTTTTACATGATCGTGCTTCTTAATGATTTACAAAAAATAAGGATATAAAACAATGTGCAGTAGAAGACCACTACAAGAAAAAAAGATTAATACCTCTAATGAATATCGATGCAAAATTTTCAACATACTAGTAAACCAAATTCAGCAGACCATTAAAATGTCATCATATCCCATGACCAAATGGAATTTGTCTTTGGTATGCAAATCATTAAATGTGATATGCCACATTAACAGTATGGAGGATAAAAACCATATGAACATCTCTACAGATGCAGAAAAAGTATTTGACAAAATTTACATGGTTTCGTGATAAAAACTCAGAAAAAATTAGGCATAATAGAAATAAACCTCACCATAATAAAGACTATGTATGACAAGCACAGTTAACATCCTGCTCAACAGCAAAAAAAATGAAAGCTTTTTCCCTAAGATCAGAAATAAGACAAGGATGCCCACTCTTGCCACTTGTATTTATCAAAGCACTGAAAGTCCTAGCCAAAGCAATTATGTAAGAAATATAAATAAAGACATCCAGGTTAGAAAATAAAAAATTAAAATTTTCCTTTTAGCAGATGATGCAATCTCCTATATAGAAAACCCTAAAGACTTCACATCAAAAAAAATGCTAGAACTAATAAATAAATACAGTAAACTTGGAGGACACAAAATCAATATACAAAAGTCAGTAAAATGCCTGTATATCAACAACGAACTATCTACAGAAGAAATCAAGAAAACAATCTCATTCACAATAGATATAAAAAATAAAATAAAAAACTTAGAAATAAATTAAGCCAAAACAGATAACTCAATTTAAAAATGAAAAAGGTTTGAACAGAAAATTTTCCAAAGAAGACATACAACTGACCACCAGTACATAAAAAAGCTCAACATCAGTAATAATCAGGGAAACTAAAATTAATACCACAATTAGATATAACTTCATACCTGTTAGAATGGCTTTTATCAAAAATATAATTTATGTTTGCAAGGATATGGAGTAAAGGGAATCCTTGTTCATTGTTGATGCTAATCTTAACTTGGTACAGCCATTACAGAAAATAGTACGGAGGTTTCTTTAGAAATTAAAAATAGAACTACCATATGATTTAGCAATCCCACTTCTGCGTATATACTCAACAGAATGAAATAAGTATTTTGAAGTGATATCTGCCTCCTATGTGCATTGCAACATTATTCACAACAGCCAAGATGAGGAATAAACCAAAGTGTCCATGGACAGAAGAATAGATTTTTTTAAATGTGGATAAAGATATGGCTGAGAAAGGAATCTCTGACTTTGGGGATGTGTTACCAGAAACATCCAAAATGGAAAAGCAAAGAGAAAAAACCTAAAGTTTGGAACAGAATATCCAAGAACCAAAGGACAATTCCAAAAGGTGTAACATTCGTAATGGGACTACCAGAGAGAGAGAGAGAGACAAAAGAAATAAAGAAACAAAAGAAATATTTGAAAAATAATGACTGAGAATTTCCTCCAAATAAATTTCAGACACCAAACCACAGATCTAGGAAGCTCAGAATATCAAACAGGGTAAATGCAAACAACAACAACAAACCTATGCTAGGCATACCATATTCATTCAAACTCTAGAAAATCAAAGATAAAGAGAATATCTTGAAAGAAGCTAGGCAGGGGTTACCTTATCTACAGAGGAGCAAAGATAAGGATTGCATCCAACCTGTCCTCAGAAACATAGAAGCAAGAGAGTGGAGTGAAATATTCAAAGTATAGAGAAAAGTACCACCAACATAAAATTCTGTATCCTATGAAATTATACTTTAAAAATAAGCCAAAGACTTCTCAGACAAAAATAATTTGAAGGAATTTGTTACCAAATAACTTAACTTGCAAAAGATATTCAAATTAAGTTCTTCAGAGAGGATAATTATTTAGGTCAGCCACTGACATCTACAAAAAGAAAGGAGGAAAATTAGAGTGGGAATTAGTGAACAGGCAGATCATAGAGACTTTTTAGGGCAATGAAACTATTCTCTATGACACTATAATGACAAATTCATGTCATTCTGCATTTGTCAAAACCCATAGAATGTACAATATCAAGAATGAACCCTAATGTAATCTAGGGACTTTTGTTAATGATTATCTGTCAGTGTAGGCTCATCAAATACAAAAAGGTTTCTCTCTGGTGGGGGATATTGATAGTGGGGAAGATTATGTTTGTGTAGTGGTAGTGGGTATATGGTATTTCTCTGGACTTTCTGCTCAATTTTGTTGTGAACCTATAACTACTCTAAAAAATAAAGTATATTTTTAAAAATAATTTTACCACATGTGAAGAATAATGCAATAATCTTTCTATTCTATCTAAAGAAAATATATTCAAATTAAGTGGTGAACAAAGAATATTAAGTGAAAAATTTGAGAACAGAAATGTTTTATATGTTGGTTTGTCACACAGTTAAAAACAACATATTAATAATATATTTTTCTAGAAATATTTTGTGATGTTTATGGTATTTTTCAGCTTTATAAAATTTCTAATGTGTTATTACTTCAATTTTCTAAGAATGCTAATAAGCATTCTCTTTTGTACCTAATTTTCTATTTGTAACTTTGCATTATTTTTCTTAAAATACTCTTCCCAATTATAGAAGCTTCAGTCACCTCAAAATGTGAATGTGCTTTGCAGTAACTTAGGCTGCTGGAGCCTTAAACCTTGATGTCAAATAACATCTCACTTTCAATATAAACTTATCAGCTCCCCACAGCCCCTATCCTTAAATTTATCTTCTGTTTCTTATCTCACTGAATGGCTCCATTACCTACCTTCTTGACCCTCAAAATTTAGCTTGGAGATACCTGCTTTCAGGGAGAATCTGCCAAACGTCCCACTTCTTGGCCAAGATAGTTTATTCTCTTTTAAACATTTATACCAGAGACTTTATCACCCTAAACTTTCTTCGTCTGTTTCTTTTTCCATGTTCCACACTACACTTTAAAGTCTTTGAGACGAGAAACGACTAGACTGTCTGTTTTATAGCCTCATTAGGGATCACAGACCTGACTTACAACTGATATCAACAGTGTAATTATGAGATGGATATTTAAAGCCTGCTCAAACTTCTACAGAAGTTCATTATATTGAAAGATGCCTGAAAATGTTGACATGGCAATTGTTCTGTATTTATCTAAAATTCTTATGACTTTCAACAAACTACATTAGTTATTTACATCAGAGTCAGAGAAGGAACTATGTCTTATGTATCTTGTGTCTCTTATAAGATTGAATTTATTGTCTTGTCAATAATAGGAATTCATTAAATGTTCACTGACTAAAATTAAGGTGCATATTCAGATGATTTTAGTTTCTGATGAGTGGGAAGTTTTATTTATTTTTGTGGTTGTGAATGTATTAATGACAAGCCCACATTTTAAAACACACCGCAGACATTTAATTAACAAAAATTTTGTGGCAAATTTAAATAAATGTATAAATTCAATCATTCTAATTTTAGATATATCCTTGCAGAGGGCAGCTAAGCAACAAGAAACTTTGAGCTTGCAAGTACAGTTTTCAGCTTGCAAGCAAACTTCAAGGGCTTCCTCCAGACAAAACTGTAAAAAATAGGCCACTCATTTTTTTGCCCTTTCTTTTGTGTCTGACCTCCTCTGTCTATCCATTAATTACATTTGGTGGATTCTGCCTCTGACCTGTTCCTAGTACCCACTAGAAGCCAAGCTCTTCACTCTGGTGCCTCATTTGTAGGTTCCCAGGTTGAACACTTGGCCTTCTCTTCCCTGACATTACAAACCATGCTCCAGTGTTTCACAAAATTTTTGCAAGTTTGGAGAACACAGAGTATGTTGAGGATTATTTTAAGTAGCCATTGCCATAAAAGAAAAAATAAAAGAAGAAAGAATAGTAAAAAATTTTCAGAAAATATGCAACGGGAATACAGTGGAAACATTTGGGGAAAAGAGGTGCTTTAATGAGTTTAAAGAACTTTATTTCTTTACTATTTGTAGCTAATAGTTATTATCCAAAACTATACTCCAGCAGTGTTCTATTTTTTTTTTTATGTACATCTGTATTTAGGAACTCAGGGCATGGAGAGATAAAGGAACGTTTTCAAGGACATACAGCTTGTAACTGACAGAGCCAGATCAAATTCAGATAATCTAGATCCAGAGGTCACATTCTTAACCACTTCATGGTGTCACAAAATGCTGGTGAACATGGCATATCAGGCAACATGGATATGGAGATTTGTTAGACGTTTTCCTAAAAAACTAGCATCTAAATCAGTAATAATAATGATTATCACTTTATAGAAAGACTTTCTATTATTGTTAGTTATTGATACATTTTTATTTGATACATCACAATCAAATATTTACTCTAAGAACAACATAGCAATACTAAAAACTAAAATTAAAAAAACTTCACAACCAAAAAAACCCTACAACCTATTACACACCAAAAATATCATCTTTTTTTCTAATTTTTTTCTCAATTATATTTTTACCTTCCAAATGAATATGTATACTTTTCCCACTACCTAATATTTCATCTAGCAGATATATCATATTTATTTATTTTCACATATGTAACATTTAGGTTGTTTTTAATTTTCCTTAAAATAGGCCTACTATAAACTTTTCAGTTCACATATATTTTTTTTTTCTGAATAAAAATAGGTATCACTTTTCTTTTTCATGAAATTAATATTCACATCAAAATTTCATTAATATTAATACCAAACTTTTGAAAAAAAAGAAAGCTTTTGCATTAATATTGGGCTTTAGTAATGTAACTACAGAGAGACCATGTAATTTTAAAGATTCTTATATATCACAAAATGGTAAAATATTAGTTTATTCAATCTTAATCATTATATATTATGGTATCATTAATGGCAGGGGTTACACTTCTCTTTTTGCTTTTATTCTTGCTGTCCTAGACTGGGAACTATTTGTATTTCTCTTTATCAATGATCAGTTTTTTTTAACTCACTGCATTAAATCTGTAAGAAAAAGAGATAATAATCCTGTCTTTAATGGCCTTGCAGCACAAAGTCTGTCAGGTCAGGGTAGTAGCAGCAGAAGCTTGAAGATATATTTAGGAGGTAAAATCAATGAGACTTGTTAATTGAGGGCATAAGGTTGGGGACAGTTAAAGAAAGGTGTCATGGATAACTCCCAGGTTTAAAAGTGGACACTAAAGTAATAATAATGAATCTACAATTTTATTGTATCATAGTAGTATTATTATTGCTATTATTAATTTTTTTTTTTTTGAGATGGACTCTCTGTAACCAGGCTGCAGCGCAGTGGCATGATCTCAGTTCACTACAACCTCTGCTTCCCGGGTTCAAGAGATTGTCCCATCTCAGCCTCCCAAGTAGCCAGGACTACAAGCATGCACCACTACACCCGGCTATTTTTTTTTTTTTTTTTTTTTTTTTTTTAGTGAAGACAGGGTTTCACTGTGTTAGCCAGGCTGGTCTTGAACTCCTGACCTCAAGTGATCCTCCCGCTCGGCCTCCCAAAGTGGCTGGGTTTACAGGCATAAGCCACCAGGCCCCCGGCCCATTTGGCTTTTTTCTCGCTAATTTGAGTCCCTTGTAGATTCTGGAATTAGTCCTCTGTCGGATATATAGATTGCCAAGATTTTCTCCCACTCTGTGGGTTGTCTGCTTATTCTGCTGACTGCTCCTTTTTCCATGCAAAAGCTCTTTAGTTTAATTAAGTGCCACCTACTTATCTTGCTTTTTGTTGTATTTCCTTTTGGGTTATTGGTCATGAAATCTTTGTCTAAGATAATGTCTAGAGGGGTTTTTCCAATGTTATCTTCTAGAATTTTTGTAGTTTCAGGTCTAAGATTTAAGTCCTTGATCCATCTTGGGTTGATTTTTTTATAAGGTGAGAGATGAGATCCAGTTTCATTCTTCTACATGTGGCTTGCCAAATATCCCAGTGCCATTTGTTGAATAGGATGTCCTTTTCCCATTTTATGTTTCTGTTTGCTTTGTCAAAGATCAGTGGGCTATAAGTATTTGAGTTTATTTCTGAGTTCTCTATTCTGTTCCATTGGTTTTTGTGCCTGTTTTTATATGAGTACCATTCTGTTTCAAACTATGCCTTATAGCATAGTTTGAAATCAGGTAATGTGATGCTTCCACATTTGTTCTTTTCAGAAGCTAAGAATATTTTATCTTAAATAAAGAAGAGCCTTGATTAAGAGATATAATTAAGGATCCTGAGATGGGGAAATTATCCTGCACTATCCTATGGAGCTCAGTGTAATCACGATGGTCCTTAAAAGTGGAAAAGAAGTCAGAAGAGAGAGGTAGAGAAAAATTTTGTTACAAAAGTGGAGGTCAGAGTAGTGTGTGTAAGAACTCAGCCCATAATTGTTGGCTTTGAAGATAGAGAAAGAGAGCCATGAACAACAAATAGAAGAAACTTCTAGAACCTGGCAAGGGCAAGTACACAGATTCTTCCCTGGATCCTTCAGAAATGAATGAGGCCCCGCTGACATCTCATTTCAGCCCAATAAGACCCATTTCACAATGACAACTATAAGCTATAAAACTATAAGATTATTTGTGCTTTTTAAGCCAATGAGTTTGCAGTAATTTGTGACTGTAGCTATAGAAAACTAATGCAAGAGCTAAAGTGGTCTTTCAGTGAACCAAGTATTATTTTTCCCTGTTATTAGCCAATCTTTTTAATTGAATTGCATTGACTAATATCAAGGCTGAAGTATTCACCTCTATGGGTTATAGAACTAGTATAACAAATCTCCAAAAAAACAAATATTCATTTTACTCTAATTCCCAGAGTTGTTAACAAGCAAAAATTGACTATGAACATATGACTTTTTTCTTGCTTCCTGTTAGTAGCAAAGTGAGAAAAAAAGTTAAAATATGAGCAGTTAATGGGAGAAGCAGAATAAACCAAGAAATCTAATTTATGTGCTAAACATAATGTAAGTTACATTCTAATTTAACTAATATTTTTGATACCTACTGTAAATAGTTTAAATCAAAGTGTCATCATTCTTTTATAGCTAAGTACCTATATCTATATGCATTTATTTATTAACATATGTTAAAAATATTTCACTCCTTGAAATTTGAAAATTGAAAGCTAATAAAAGTCAAATTAAATACAGTAGTTACATTTTTAAGTGTTGATTATAAACATACAATAATTATTGTTATTAAAAGTCTGTGTTCCAAGGATCATAAATACAAGTGTATGGATTACTTATTTTGGAATTCATAGCAGGTCATTTAGAATATTTTATGTTGACCCTCGTTTTAACCAAAAGAATCAAAATAGACCCTTGTTTTAGTTGAGAGACAAAATGTTATGTCAAGCTGATTCCAGTGATATTTTAGTCATCGATTATAAAGAGATACATGACCTTACCTTGTGAAGAAACAGAAATCTGACCATCACCTGGATCCTTACCTCTTTGTAATGCAGCCCTGGTAATTATTCCAAAGACCAGTAATTCCAAACAATAATTCAGTTTCAACTCTTACTATATTATTAAATAGTCAGTGATTATACAAAGGTGAATAAAATACTGTCTCTCCTCTACATTAGCTGATTTGTTAAGAGAGTTGACTCTTAGTCTATCAAGTTTTTAATTACAGGGGTCAAAATTGTATTGTGATAGATTTCCAAGATATTATCATTGAGGGAAACTGAGTAAGGAGTACATAATATCTCTTAATAAACACAAAATTATGTATCAACATTAGATATGTAGATAATATCTAATAGAGTATATCACAGATTGTATTATTTCTTGCAATTACATGTGAATCTACAATTATCTCAAAATCCTAAAGTTCAGTTAAACAAAATGATGGGGTTAAGGAAGCACAGAGCCTCTGTGCGATCTTATATAGACATAGGGTTTCAAACGAAGTAAATTTGTGCTTTGATTCTCTTGTTTCACAAGTTGCATCTTGTTGAATGAAAACAGCTTGGAATCCAGAAACAGCCTATACACGAACCCAACAAGGGTAGCTTCCTGCAAATGGAGTAAAACTTTGTAAATGCATGTTTTTGACTAAGCAAGTTGGAGCACAGATGGCTGAATGAGAAGTTACTGTATTTACAGAAGTGCATCTGTTACATTATACTTAACTATATTTAAATAATCATGTTTTTTTCCTCTCATAGCTCATACCCATGTTATTACCCATGCTCTTCACTCCATTTATCATCTCTGCATGTTTGGTATGCCTTTGAGTTTTTAGCATAATTAGCCTCAACTGTAAAATTAAATTGATGTAGACACAGCCCTGGGCCAGGGCTGACAGTGGCTACTGTCTCCTTTTTGCCATTTATTGTGCAATAATTCAGACAGGGACCACACTTCATGTCCTGCTGAGTCTTTGTGTGGTGAGCCTTCCTCCGTATACTTTTCTTGCCACTGCAAACAGAATTTCAGGTCAGCAGGATTTTCAGTGGGCTGAATGCCTAAGAAGAGCAGTTTAGGAGATTTGCAATACATAGGCCTGAATTTGGAGCAATGATTCTAGACTATCATGATGTTAAAGAATATAGTACCTGGCCTATTATAATTTTTCCATAATTATTTTTGTAGGCATAAAAGAAAGCACAGCTGCATCCTGAACTCAAAATAAATAATTTGTTTTCTTCAAATGCTATACCCTTTATTGGATGGCTAAGAGGTGTTAAGGTTATGATAGAGAAAAAAAAAATTTTGTATTAATATTAAAGATGGGGTCCATAACCAAGTAAAGTCCTAAAATGTGCTTTATTTGCTATAGATTAAGTAAATTTTTGTTTTCTTCATATTCTTATACTAGATAAATAAAGAAAAAATCTAATTCAATGGTTTGAATTGCTGCTTAAAGACTATTTTCATCAAAACTACCAGGTAAGCTTCATTCAAAATTTATATTTCTCAATAATTACCCTCAAAATGTTTAGGTTTATTTGATCAGGGTTAGACCAAGCTATCTGTATCTTTAATGCTCACCAGATAACTATAATGTGCTGCTATGTCTGGGAACCATTACTTTAGCTCTACTTCTTCTAAATGTATTCATTACCTCAGTAACTTAGAAAGGTCATTTGCTATCATGTATATGCATTGATTATGTGGCACAGAACTCACGATTTTCCAAATCGATTAATGCTATTACTTTTTACTCAAAATTTGTGATTATACAGCTCTGAATAGTTACTTTGTGAAATGGTGGGAAGTAACAGTGATTGTATACCAAAGTGTATCAAACATATTATAAAATATTGACAATCTTGCAAAAATAGCCTCCCAGAGATTAAGGTAAGTATAGATCAACTGTAGAAAATGTACCCTGAAATATTTTTAAGCTTCCATTTCTTTAACACATAAATGCCAAATTTTGGTATAGACAGATATATAGCTCTAAGTATGTTTTATTTTTCCCATTTTACATGGTGAGGACATAAAAGTAGAGAAAGCTAAATGACTTTTCTAAGATCATACATTCAAATACATGAAAGTAAAGAGAGTAAGACAGGATTTACAATGTTGTCCATTTGACCAAGAGTCCCTACTTTTAACCACCCCATGTATATACATGAACACACAGACACACACACACACACACACACACACACACACAAAGTAAAATTATAAATATATAATAATTTAGATACCTTTTTTGTAAATTTGAACACTGTGTTATTTTAATTAAAAATTATGTTTTATCTAATGACTGATAAACCTGTCATATTATCGATAGGAAACACGTTTTCTCTTTGAAATGTTATCAAGTATACAAAAGTAATTGGTATATGAAGCAAAGAATTTCCCCATCCTGTTTTGTTATTTAATCTCAGTATGATCTTCCTTAGAAAAATCTTTTCTCCCTTTTGAGTAGAAAATAGCTATTTTATTCCTTTAAACAGTTGTTCATTTCCATAAATTAGTTAATTTGTAATTCTGAAATAAACAACAATATATATTTCCCAGAAGTAGGAAGTTGCCTAATATCGTATTTTACAATGTTAATTTGCATGGGTATGAGAGTCATGCGGAAAAATAAAAGAGATTCAGTTAAATTCATAGGCGCCAATTCAGAAATGTAGGTATAATGTTAGTACATATTTTTAGGCAATTAAACAGTTTTTTTTGTTGTTGCTGCTGCTCTAAATAATCCCTTAAACAAAGAAATTATAAACAGATAATATATTTAGTTAATGCACATACATTAAATCAGACATATTCATTAATTTTTATACCATAAGTGGTATTTTTCATGTTGGTTTATTCAACTAAACTCTTCTACTTAGATAGTTTGGTATTAAAAAGGAAATTTAGGTAGATTATATACTTTTTTTGTGATAGATTCTGTAATTGGAATAAAAAAGCTATGATTTAAGGAAAATTATATTTTTTAATTTGTTATTTTCTTGGAAAAATTTTTATGATGTTCAAGCGATTCTAAATGGTCACCTCTATGACCCCAGTATTTTTACCTTTTTAGTTTCACAAAACATGAATTTCCTTCATGTTTCCACTCTTAATGCTATTTTCATTAACTGTCACAGAGCTTATTTAGATCCAGAGAAGAGCTCTTCATTACATTCATTAGTAGCAAAGTGACTTTTTCCTTTGAAATATGTAGAGATGATTAAATGTCTAGTTTTTGTAATTCCAGCATTTTTTGTTGTTTTCGAGAATGTGAAGGATAAAAAAGAACAAAGCTCCACAATATTAAACTGAAATTGCAGTGTTATCCAAAAGAAAGAAAAAAATCTACTAAATTAGAAGCTCCTAAGAAGTAAAATACTGTACACTTTAAAAGTGTACATTTTTGGAGTTTTAAGACGAGTCACGATAACCTCCATTAGTATTGTGACTAAGACCAGGCCCTTAATAATAAAAAACAAATAAAATAATATTTATTTAAGTATGTAATTATCTGTAAAGTAATGCTTGAAATATAGAAATATTCTCTTAGAAAAAGATAGTATTTTAATATTTAAGAAAAAAATGATTTCCTTTAAACAACTGTAAAGATCACTCTCTACCATAAAACCAACATAATTCAATTTGTGAGAGAAAAAAGGTTCTATTTTTGTACATTAATCTTAGCTGAAATCAAGGTAATTTGAAAGATCATCTAATGAGAACTTTTAAATTTGAATTGTGAACATGTAACATGAACCTCCTGAGCTGAGCTCTTCAACTGGCAGATTAAAATATTTTTATATTCCCCTTTCAACATGTGTTTTAACATATTAGCTGGGCAAGAAAATTAGAGGTGATGGAATTAGGGGTTGGAAAGAGCAAAAACAATCAATGAATACAGTACAGAAAGGGATTGTTTTGCAATGTAGACTTCAGTGAGATAACATAGCTGAAACAAAGTATATTTGGCAAGACTTAGTGGGAAAATCTGAGGCCTGCTAAAAGGGATTGACAAAGAAGTTCCCAGAGGTACAGTGTTTTCGGTATTGTTTCAGAGTCATCAGGGATGAAGTTTGGTTTATATAATTCTGTCCAGTGGAGAAACATTGTCATTGCCTCCAGATACATGAAAGGAAGCTATGCCAGTGAAAATATCTAGAAAGTAATAAAGAGGCCTTGCGTGGTGGCTCACAACTGTAATCCCAGCACTTTGGGAGGCCGATGGAGGTGGATCATGAGGTCAGGAGTTCGAGACCATCCTGGCCAACATGGTGAAACCCCATCTCTACTGAAAACACACAAAAAATTAGACAGGCATGGTGACGTGCGCCTGTAGTCCCAGCTACTCAGGAGGTTGAGGCAAGAGAATCACTTGAACCTGGGAGGCGGAGGTTGCAGTGAGCCCAGATCGTGCCACTGCATTCCAGCCTGGGTGACAGAGTGAGAATCCATCAAAAAAAAAAAAAAAAAAAAAAAACTGATAGTAATAAAGAATGTTATATATGTATTTTTTTTCTCTCGAATCTAAGTGTCTCTCAATTTTTACTAGGATAGTTATACGTTCCTTTAAAGGGCTCTAACTAAGAAAAACAAACTTGTTGAAGCATTTATTTTTTTCCTGTTGTAGTCAGGGTTCATTTAGGAATACAGGAACCCTTCTGGTCTTTTCTAGAAAGAAGAGGCTTAACTGCTTATAAAGTTACCATAAGGGCTATAGGATTAGTTAGAAAAAGCTACCTTTAGGTTAATTCATAGCCCTCAGAGAATCAGAAAGTCACTACTGTCCAGTTGGAAAACTGCCAATGGTGGTCACAGTACATTGACCCGTTAATGTAGGTAACTCACAGAGAAATGACCAGATGTCTGACAATCTCCCTGCATCTGCCTGCTAAAGCCAGAAAATATTAATGTTTTATGCTTTCCTTCAGCATTGCAGATTTTATGTGAGTGCCTTTCATTGGTGGCCTCTAATTAGGATCCTACTGGAGGGAGCCTCTGTGAAAGTAGTTTCTTATTTTCTATTTCTGTGACAGTGGGAAGAAATGGTCAAAGCAAAAATTGCACCAAACAATGTTAAACAGGCAAAGCGGATTCATTCAAGGCATTTGCAATAGAAGAGAGAGATCAGAGCTTGGTCTAACCTCAACTGCACTGAAACAAAAGGTGGCAGGATTTTTAATTTTGTGGTGACAGGGGGAACACAGGCCATTTGTGTTTGCTCATTGGCTTTACCCAAAGAAAAGGTAAAGTTCCTCAAATCTTTGTGTCAGAGATAGTTTTACAATTTGGAGAAAGGCACCAAACTTGGGATCCTACTATCCCACAGAAACTGGGAGATAGGGGCTTATCTTCTTTAATCATTACATTTCAAAGGGATGGCTCCCAGGTCTTTGAAAAAGACATTCTTGAGTTGTTGAAGGAAAACAACAACAAGACAGTAACAACAACAGCAAAATGATCAAGGAACGTTTTAAAATATTTTCATCTCAAAGGGGCAGAGAAAAAAATATAAAATTACAAGTTTTCTAAAATAAGTGTTCTAAGAAAAAGCCAAAGGCCTAGAGTCAGGAAGAAGCTTGTCTAATGTTTAGTCAGGATGAGGAAGAACATTAAGGTTGTTTTTGTCAAAAATAAAATACATAAGTATTTTGCTGGATGCCAACTGCCTATTTTACATCTGTTCCTTGGCATCAGGGGCCAGGATTTATCAGATGTTTTGCAATAAACTTCTTCCTCAGGGATTAATTAAAACTCACACACCAAAACAAAACAAATAAATAAAAATCTGGGTATTTGTTGTGTACTTACCACATGCAACATACTGTACAGTGTGTGGGAGCAACAGATGTGATCAAGGGACAGTCATGACCTTTTCTTGAATACTACCATAAGCAAATTGCTGACTATGATGCAAAGACACTTTAAAGAGAAAAGTATTTTGAGAACAAATAATTTAAGATTCTTCTTTTCAAATGTGGCATGAAGCCTAGGTTTGAATTCTAGCTACATTACTTACTAACTTGTGGAAGACAAAATATTTTTGAGCTTTTTTTTTTTCTTAATTATATATGTTGCCACTGGGATTAAATAATAGCATGTCTGGTATAAAATATGTGCTAACAAAATACATTTTTTTAATCCTGGTGTTTTGTTGTTTTTCATGGAGAATGGAAATATACCTGGTTTTGAAGGGTAAATATAATTTTAAATTTGGAGAAATTGAAGATTGCAGAAAAATGGTTCATGGAGTTATGTTGAGTTTTCTATCCAAGGTTAAATAACAGAAAATTTAGATTCAAGTATCTCCACAGAGGTGTAGTCACCTAAAAAATAATCTGTCCAAAATTTGTAAGTTTGTTTGCATCCTTCTTTCATAGATTTCTATCACCTACTATGGATCAGAACTTCAATTTTGATGGTACTATAGTTTGAAAGGTAAATTTTATCAAGTATGGCATAGCAGACTATTATTCAGTGTAATAGAAGTAAAAAATCTATATATCATCTTTTAATTTGTATAACATGTTAAAAATCTTAAATGAAAATGCTTACATTTAATCTACTCTGGCTTTTACTTTGGGTTACATTCAAAGCAACTCTGTCATGGAAAAACTGTAATGAAAACTAAAACTATGTCACAGAAAATAAAAAGTCATTTTATCCAAAATATGTACTTTTTAAACTTATAAATAATAAACGAAGGATGGGAATCAAAATAATATTCCTTGAAAACAATATTAGCCTTGATTAATTTTGTGTTGTACTAAATTGATTACAATTCAGACACTAAAAGTTTTGCAAAGGATGGATTGAAGAAGAAGAAAAGAAACAATAAGATAAAAGAATTAAATATTAGTAGCAGTGTACTGCATAAGCAGGGACAGCCCAAGAATTGTGAGACATGATGGAAAGATCATTAGTTTGGAAATTAGAAAACACAGACTTCAAATCAATGATATAACCATTAATAATAATAGTGATTGTAACAGTTCTCGTTAGTGTGTTCTGAGTAATTTCAATGAACCTAGCATTGGGTATTGTTTTATATCTCTATATGTATGGCTTGAAATTAAACCACTTTAAATTTTGTTTTTAGCTATGCGATCTCAAGCAATTGGCAACTTTCTTGGTGTCAAGTTTCTCACCTGCAAAATGGGGCTTTGGACTGGGTGGCTTTTTCCAAGATATCAAGTGCTCTTATTTTCTCTTCTGAATTTTTCTTTACTCTCTAGGCAAATGTATCTCTAATTCTCCTAAGTCCCTACAATATTCTTTTTTTGATAACTCACTTTGGAATATCTTAAATACATCTATTAGCATAACTTATTATAATTTCTATGTTGGCTCAACAGGAAGTCAGGTACAAACTCAAGTCCATCCATCACACAACAAATACTCTCTGTTTCTGTTCAGTTGCTCTTTGGGCTTCTTCCAGCTTCCTCTTCAGGCTCTGCTGTGGACCTCTTTTCTCTCCATGTCACAAGAGGTCTTGCTCTTATTTTTTTAAGTTTTGGCTAATTTACAGTGAAAGTAATAGTTACCTTTTTGTTTTAAACAATGAATTTAATTCAAAACACTTTGTGCCGGCTGGGTGCGGTGGCTCACGCTTGTAATCCCAGCACTTTGGGAGGCCGAGGCGGGCGGATCACGAGGTCAGGAGATCGAGACCACGGTGAAACCCCGTCTCTACTAAAAATACAAAAGTTAGCCGGGCGTTGGCGGGTGCCTGTAGTCCCAGCTACTCGGAGAGGCTGAGGCAGGAGAATGGCGTGAACCCGGGAGGCGGAGCTTGCAGTGAGCCGAGATTGTGCCACTGCACTCCAGCCTGGGCAACAGAGCGAGACTCCATCTCAAAAAAAAAAAAAACTTTGTGCCAAGTCAGGCATATTCCAGCAACCTCACTTGCTTGCTCCTTACCTCTATGAGGTAAGAACCATTTTACAGATGAGAAGAATAAAGCATATTTATGGAATGGTATATGATATAGTGTAATCAGGGAACAAGGAATGTTGGTAGTGAGCTGAAGGTTTTGCCTGGAATAGTAGGTCAGTTAGCATAAGAGGAGCCTAGAATGCCTTGGTGGAAATTTACACAGAAACACTAAAACCAAAATGTTAAATATTTTAAGGAGATCTGAGACCTGAATGAGGAAAAGGTATGGAATGGGAATTTGTTCTTTCTTAGATTCTGTATCTGCTCCATTGCTGTCTTCTTTCTGTTGCTGTTATAGTTTGGTGCTGCTCAAAGTCTACAAGTCTTCCCCACCCTGAGTTTACTGGCTTTGTGTTACACTCAATTTTTGTTCTATTGACATTCACATTAAAGGATTCCTGCCATCCTTTTCCTGGTTAGCTTTGTCAAAGTGGAAGGATTGTCAATTTCTCAAAGAAAGTCTTTTGCCATAAGAAAAGAAAATGACTGTCTTCGGACAGAATAGTATCAGGACCGTCAAGACAGGGTGAGAATATACTATACTGGATTTTTTAGTGTGTTCTGTTTCTCTACTTTAAAGTATTATTTAGAAATGTAAACTTTAAAATTGTTTGTTAACTAGAAATTATATTGTTTGGAATTTTAAATCTTTACTGGTGATATGTTGGCTATTAAAACATAACAGATGAATTTAGAATTCTCCTCTTATATGTTTAAGTAATATGTAACAACATTTCTCAACATATGTGATTAAGATATTTAGATTACAAAGCAGATAATGTAATTCTGATGTCTTCCTCTCTTGAATACTTTTGCCTCTGATGTGATTATTGGCAACATGAGCAATCTGAAGATGATTTCAAATACAAGTTGTTGAAAAATAAGATTGCAGAGACAATGTTTATTTATACTAAGAAAAAAGTGTGATAATGTGTTCTAAGAATGCCAAAAGTAGGACAGGATATCGTTTCTTCTTTCATCTCTGAAAGCTTCTAAACAGAAAATAATGTGAAACCATCTTAGGACAACACTTATACTCTGTGGTAAGCAGAATTCTAAGATGACCCCCAATGAGTCATTTCTTTGTATAATCTCTTCCTCTTGAGTGCGGGAAGAGTTGGTGACTTCCTTCTAGCCAACATAACAAGGCAAAGGTGACGGGATAGTCACTTCATGATCTTAGCCAACTGGAAAGAAAGACCTTCCTGCTTGCCTTGAAGAAAGAAGGTGCTATATGTTCTTAGAACTGTGTCAAGCATTTTTTAAGGGCTATGTATATTCATTAAACAAAGACAGAATAAGTAAATCAAACTATATTTTAAAAACTTTGAGTTTGCTTTCCATTTTTAGTTATTTTCTACACAGGAACTATTTTCTTCAATCACAAAGAAGTATGAAGTAAGGCAAAAACATTTAGGCATTTTCCCTTCAAATTTTCTGGTTTTTGTATTATGTTCACATTTGGCTTGGTTTGGGTTATTACAGGGTATGACATATGTGATTAGGTAATGCATTATGTTTTCATTAGTGGCTATTTAAGCTCTGAATTTATCGTGATTAGTTGCACTAATCACATTTATTAGATAATCGGCAGACATCATTTTATATAGATGGATATTTTTTAAACCAGGTAAAAGATGATTTTCAGAATTCCATCATACTTTGTCATTTGAATTAGAGCATCTTATATTTTTTATCTCATCATAATACTTTTCAAAAAATTCCCTAGAGAAATTTGAGATTGGCTGTATTAAAAATATCCTTGTCCAAATCCTTTGTCACCACATATGAAAGCCATGGAAAAGCATGTTCTGAAACACATCAAACATTCAACCTTAGTTGGACATTTGTGAAGTGAGTCCAGACAAATTCATCCTGATTCTCTCTTTTCTGTGTTGTCTCTGCTAAGTTGTAGAAAAGTAAGCCCAGGGCTGGTTCTGAGCAAAATGTCAAGTTAGAAATCCTCAGCTTTTCTTTCAAAGCCCTGCGCATTTTGTCCCTTCTCTACATTTCCAGTCTTAATGCTAATTTTCCCTTGTGCCCCAGGCTGTCCTTATTACCTTTCAGGCTGTCCTCTGAAACGTCATTCCCCTTTCTTGCCTCTGGATTTTTGAGTAAGTTGTTACTTCTGCCTAAAATATTTCTTTGCCTCCATATAAGCTAATATTTTTTTCCTTGCCCATTCACACTTACAGTCTTCAAGATGCCTTTGTAGATATACCTAGGAATTTTAGGTTTCTCTTGCTTCTTTATATGTTTTTCCACCTCTATTGTCATAACATTATGACCTTTGAACCCAATAATGTATTTACATGTAATGATTTTTTTCATTGTGAGCTCCAGAGACTGTACCTGTAGTTATTATCTATTGCAGTGCTGTATACAATGCTTTGGAAGGGGTGTCTCTTAAATCATAGTTGCTGAATTGGACCATATTGGAAGAACGAAGCCATCTAGATTTGAAAGCCTGAAATCACAGAATGTTTTTAATCTTTATCATGACCAAGTCAACCTCAGATTGAATTTGCTTAATCTATATAAATGCAAACTCTCTACATTAAAGGGCATAGTATTGTGAAAGTATTCAGTAAACTACAAAATGTAATATAGGCATCAATTACTGAGATTTCATTTTTTCCACATTTTTGGGTGCTTTCTTCCTTTTCTTCTATTCTTTAGGGTAGAGTTTCACATCTCAAATTTGTCTTACCTTTATTTACTGATAACATTTACTTTAGCTAATTCTTAATATGATAATGCAACCTTTAGTTGGAAGTCTATGTCTACATTTCTAGTTTAAATACCATATTTAACATTTAGAAGTCCAATGGTGCTCCTAAGCATACTTGCTTCTGTTAAACAAAAGAGTAACATCATTGTAATGACCAAAATAAAAGTGTAATATGTGCTATTGGAATAGTGAAGACATGGTTGAAGAAGGGCAGAAGAAATCTTTTATAATAACTATAGGAAGATAAAATTTGTTACCGTACTATGATGGGGATGCTGTGACTTCAAAAAGATAACGTAAAAGTCGCTGAGGCATTTCCCCCTTTCCACCCTCTTGTTTTTTTGCTGGCATTTCCACCTCTTTTATAGTGCTTATGAGACTGGATTTCAAATCAGCCTACAGAGTTTGTGTTTGCCTAGTGATGTGAACCCAAATTCTCATCACTAGGAAAACACAAACTCTGTAGGCTGATTTGAAATCCAATCTCATTCATTTTCCTATATTACTATTTTTATATTGGCTGTAATATAGTATAGGGAGCTAAAGCAATAAAGCGGAAATACAGACTAATCACTCAATTTGCTTATTATATAATTTAGTTTAAAAAATCTTGAGCAAAGAGCAAATAAGAACTGAAGTGTAAACCATTTCTAGATTTTCTATTTATATATATTATTCATAGAACACAGATTTTATATATATAATCTGATTGTATATTATATATAATTATATAATATACATAAAATCCAATTTTATATATATATGTGTGTTTGCATATGTGTATGTGTGTATGTGTGTATATATATATATATACACATATATATAGTCTGATTTCCTCACTAGTACTAGTGATCATTTTGACCATATTAGATAAAGCAATAAATACATATATAAAATTATGTTATATATAATATATCATCTCTTTTCCTCACTAGTACTGGTTATCATTTTGACCATATTAGATAAAGCAGTAAGTACAATCTTCAACACTTGTTAGCTGCAGAATCTTAGCCTATCTGTGTTTTAGATAAAGATTCATCTTGATTACAATGTGGATAATAATTGTCCTTTCTTCCTATAGCTAGTTGGGATGATTAAATAAGACAACGATGTAGAACAATTGCATGACCTCAGAGTAGGTGCCGCATAAGTATTTCCTGTAATGTTTCTTGTTGTTGTAATTATTATTATACCAAAGTTATTTGCTAAGTCTCTTAGAAAATGGGGGAAGAAAAGAATTTCTAGAAAATTTTATCATGTGAGAAGTCCAGGTATAAAGATTTCTTTTGGAGTTAATTGCTAGGAAATAAGTTTCTTTAAGATCATACATATTTTCTGTAACGCTTCTCTTTTTGGTTAGCCATTAAGAAACTTCAAAATAAAAGTCACAGCTGCTTTGGAAAATATGTAGTAATTTACAGCTTATTTATTTTTGTTCTAGTCTCTTTCTCGTTTCTTTATTTTAAATGTTAATTTATAGTTTCAATAATCCTATATTTTAGCTATTATAGGTAGTTTAATAAATTTATTACACGTAATTACACCATATATTTACTCGTTCTTCTAATATATATTGAGTGTGCTATATATAATATTTTGTGCCTTGGGTTCAATGGCAGTGACAAGAAAAATTGCCAAAAACATAGACAAAAACAAAATCCCTAAATTCATAGAAATTATGACCTAGTCAAGGAGATTACCATTAACAATCACAGAAGTAAATGTAAAATTCAAATAGTAAATACTATAGACAGATGCATGGTGCTGTAGCAGTATTTAACTGAGTAAATAGAAGTTCATTAAATGCTGACCAGAGTGCAGAGGATGTCAGAAAAATTCCCCCTGAGGAATACTAGTTCGTCAGTGGACTATAGCAGCCCTTCAACGTCTGGAGAAGAGCTATAGAGTGAAAGAAATTTCCTCAGATGCAGAACGTCCAGAATGGCAGTGGAGAGCAAACAGAACCCCAAAGGGACCTCCACTGGAGGTCCCTTTCCCCTACTTCCCCACCCCCCACCCTGAGTCCCAGAAAACACTGACAATCAAGTTCCAAAAGCAAAGAGAGGTCTCACACAGTTTAGAAAGTCGATGGCTGAGAATTAAAGCAAAAAGCATGGGAAATTTCTAAACACTTGTGAGTGCTGAGAAGCCCAGCAAGAGGCATATATTCTGCCGTGAGAAAATTTACACCATGCCTAAGACATAAAAAAGTGTTATGAGATATATAAAGAAGCAACAAAATGTGATATAATCAAGAGAAAAAAGTTCATGTAATCATACATACAGGTGGCTTAGGTGTTAGAAGTACTGGAATATAACTTTAAAAATAACCGTGATAGGAGTTCTGTTTGTAATACAGACTTAGCAAGTCAAAAAAACGAGCATTGCTTGCTCCAAAGCTGCAGAAAAATCTAGGTAAGTCATAGTTTTTCAAACTTACCAAAGAGCTGAGGAAACAAAGAAGCTTAGTTTAATTAAACTTCAGAAACTGACAAGTCATACATGGGACAGCAGAGTCGAGCGGTTCTTATCTTTCATGGCGGAACAATTCAAAGAAGAACTTACTATAGATAGAGATCAGTATAATACAGACAAACTTTAGCCAACTTATATGCGTACTCGTGAGCTAGTAAAAAAACAAAAAAATGCTTAGAATCCCGACACAAATAAATCCTGGATCCACCAAACATCTCTTTCTCATGGGGTTTTCTGGAGTTCTTGGGAGTCATATCAGAAACATTATCACAATAATGTTTGCAAGTGCTTCCTTTCCCTCTTACTACCAGTGTGACTGTGATTTCTGTGTATCTTAGTAATAGCTTAAGTGATTACATATTAAAACCCCAAGTGGCAGACAAATTTGAGTGTAATGGTATTTCAAGGTGGCCATGACTGGCCTATTTGGTCTGGGTATCATTTCCAACTCATATACAATCTGAAGGTCATCTTTGATGCAGAACTGAGGCAAGTATCAACCATAAGCACCTCTTCTCACCACAGGACCTTCAAATTCCAATTCAGGAAAACACCAGACATTGAGAAAAGAACAAAGAGACAGAACAGATGGTATATTTAAGAGAAGAATGAACATGTATTAAAAAATTGCAGACCCACATTAAAAAATGCTGTTCACAACTATTATCAGGCTTTTTAAATGCACACTGAGGAAACAAAATATTCCTACAATTTGAATTTGTGATTCAGCCACAATTGAATTTGAGCAAATGCTGACAAAGATGTAATTTTCTCTGTAATTGTTAGTAAACAACTTGATACAGAAGGATGCCATTTTTCAAGTCAGATGTGGGACAAGAACAATGGGGAGTCTAAAAAAATGAATAATCAGAGAGGACAGGCTTATGTATTTCAGGCATTCTGCTTGCCACATTCACTACTTTCTCTAGCATAATCTTAGAAACTGTACATAGTTGTAACACATAATCAGATTTAACCCTGTATTAGCTGCATATATATAATCTAACACTCAAATAAGATAAAAACTTTTTAAAATAAATTTTTGTAAGTAATAGCCTTGGACTTTTTTTATATATATTTTATAATTTTCTTTTAAGTGGTTAGTGAGGTTTATCCAGTATAGGTCTGTATAAAAATATGCATCACTCTATATAAAAATATAATTTAAAATAAACTGGGATATAAACACCACAGTAAAGCAATATCGAGCAACTTCTTTCTCTTGAAAATTTCAGATAAAAAAATGATTTTCTATAACAATTGAATCTGCTTATACTACTCAGTATTTATTACACATATAAATATACCATGCCTCAAAGCAGATATACTACTTGTTCCAATGCTAATTTCTGATTCTGATTGACTGGAAAACTTTAAACAATTTTCTTAACAAGCTTGATTAAGGGAAGACTTTCAGGTTTACACATCATCCCTATTTTGCGTTTAACATTTTTCCTGCCCTATACTTTTTTTTTTTTTTAGAATATTTTCTACTCATGTTCCACTGTTTTTCTTTTTTTTGTTTTTTTTTTGAGATGAAGTCTTGCTCTGTCACCCAGGCTGGAGTGCGGTGATGCGATCTTGGTTCACTGCCAGCTCTGCCTCCTGGGTTCACGCCATTCTCCTGCCTCAGTCTCCCCAGCAGCTGGGACACAGGTGCACGCCACTACTCGGCTAATTTTTTGTATTTTTAGTAGAGACGGGGTTTCACCATGTGTTCCACTGTTTTTATTAATCGTGGAATCCTTTTAGTCTTTGCTTAGCACTTTTATTCTTGGAAGTGTTTGAGATTGTCACTTCTCTCCTATTAGCTATGCCAATTATCTGCTGTCTTATTTGCTTGCTAATAAGATGGAATGAGTAGCACTGTGACTCTGGTCCCGTCTTCCTCATTCTAGTTCTCATTTCAATTTGAAATACAGTATGTGATGATCACATGGCCCAGGTTACCTACCCATTCCAGGGGACGTAGCAGTTTTCACATAACTTTTGCCAGAATTAGATGCTCCTAGTACTTTTAAGGGTTGGTTCTCCTCAAA
Organism: Nomascus leucogenys; assembly: GCF_006542625.1. Lineage (NCBI taxonomy): Eukaryota > Metazoa > Chordata > Mammalia > Primates > Hylobatidae > Nomascus > Nomascus leucogenys. Next base: position 84,089,672 of record NC_044395.1, on the reverse strand, counting down.
CTTTCTTAATTTTAAATGTGATGAGTGACCCACTTCCTTTCTCAAGACACTTTGCTCTCCTCAGTGTCTGTTACACCATGTTACAGTGATAAATGCTCTAGAATCCTCAGATAACTTGAGGTTCTCTGATATCCCATTTTTGATGGCCTTTCTTTTCTCCCAGAAGCTAGTCTTGGCACTCTGATATTGTAAGTACCCTGCTAGGATATTGTCTACACCAGGCTTTAAGCCCCAAATTCTCTTCAGCCTTGCTTCAGCCTCTCCTGCTGTTAGAAGAATTATACTGCCTAACATCCAAGGCCTGTAATATTAGAATTTATATTTTCTCATTTAAATAACTTCCATTCTTCTAATTACCTGAATCTCAACTGTGCATAAGTAAATATCTAGAGAAATGATTAGTATTCATGATGTAATTGTATTTTTATGTCAGTTCGTATCACATACCTTAGAAACAATACATTGGAATTCAGCATGTGCATTTCTAGTAGATTTTCTGAACTATATAAATTTCCCATTTTTTGATCCCCCAGCCACACAACCTTATCCCCATAATTCCAGTCCTTGTATATGTTATAAATATTCAGTGTATCATCTCAATATACAGACTGTTCATTATTAAAATTTAACAAGGCAAAGTTCAGATTTCTTTGCTAAGCCAATAAGATATAGCAGTAAAGAAGCCCTAAGTATTTTTCTTAATGCGAACAAAGTGCTATTAAAGTGACATGTAGCGGTATTTATGTGTTTTTCAAAAGAAACATGGGCTGAATCATTTAAGAACTTACTAATTTGAAGCTCTGCAGCAACTTGTATTAAACCAGTATTTCAGAATATATATTCCTCCGAAGATATCCGTGAGGGGAAGGATCAACAAGTCCCATGATTTCTATAGAGATTTTAATTTACTTTTCATTATAGCAATTCTAACTAAGTGGATGGATACTCTCATATTGAGGGATTACCAAGCGGTTTAGACACAAAAGTGTATGTCCTTAGAGCCTGACTGAATTTAAGAAGGGAATTGAGAAATGTAAGATTTTACTAAATCTATTAGTTTAGAGCAGAGCAGAGCAGAGCAAACTGAAGCTATTATCTAGAAGCATGCTGGTTAGAGAGCTTTTACAGAAGGTAAAGAAAAATGAATCAAGATATAAAAGAGCCCCTACAGAAAAAATATGTTCTACTAAGCAACAGCAACATGAAGTATTATTCTTCTAGACAATTAGTCAGGAAACATTAAACTATCCTGATCTGTCATCTTCAAAAGCTTATTATCCTATGTCTCCGCATATTTTTTTTTTTTTTTTTTTTTTTTGAGACGGAGTTTCGCTCTGTCGCCCAGGCTGGAGTGCAGTGGCGCAATCTCGGCTCACTGCAAGCTCCGCCCCCCGGGTTCACGCCATTCTCCTGCCTCAGCCTCTCCGAGTAGCTGGGACTACAGGCGCCCGCCACCAAGCCTGGCTAATTTTTTGTATTTTTAGTAGAGACGGGGTTTCACCGTGGTCTCGATCCCCTGACCTCGTGATCTGCCCACCTCGGCCTCCCAAAGTGCTGGGATTACAAGCGTGAGCCACCGTGCCCGGCCTGTCTCCACATATTTTATTACTTAATTATTATTATTGTTTTTACAATAAACAAAGCACCAGCCATTCCCAAAAGGCACAGATTTTGGAAAGCCCTTGAGTGCTCACTGATACCACAAGAAAATTTATTTTCACACTTTTCAAAATATAGGTTGGAAGAAATGAGGAAAAATTTCAGAGATCATACATAATTTATCCAGAGAGGAAGACCATCTTGATTTTGACTTTTTTTTTTTTTTTAAGTAAAAGTGTTGTGTCTTGGAAAGAAAGCCATGTAATGTATTTTCTTATTTTCACAAATGCCAGCTTTTATGGAGATTAATGTTTATTTTTTATTGACCAACACCAGGAAAAAATAAAAAAATGAATAAAAGAATAAAACATTTTTAAAAATAAAATGCCATATTCATCTTTTTAAAAAAAAATCCAAAATTTTACTCTCATCTCATTTGTTATGGCAAAAATGAGTTGTCAGAGAAGTTTCTGGTAAAATAGCTGCTTTGAATCACAAGTTTTTTTTTTTTTTTTTTTTTTTTCTCATTTAAGTTTATTTCATTGTTTAGGAAAACAATGGAGTGTTTGTTTTTTGCATGTTTCTGTAAAACTTTGTATCTTGGTTTGGAAGGCAGCTGCAGCAGCAGGCAGTCGGCAGCAAGGAGGTGAGGACAGCCGTGGCAGTGGTGATTGCGGGTAGAACCCCTGTGCCCCACGTCGCCAAGGCAGCCAACTGCACCACTCCCACTCTTACGCAGCCAGGCGGGACCTGCGGAACCACCCCTACGCCTGCAGCCTCTGCCCTGGCCCCATGTTGCCCCTCTTGCTGTCTGCTGCTGCAGGGAGCACACAGGGAGGAGGTGGAGCTGGGGTGCACTTCCGATTGGGGAAGGAAGTGAGAGCAGAGCCCACTTCAGGGACCCGCCAGCAGGGCAGTCGCGCCCACCTCACCGAGGGCAGGGGTTCCTGCGCTTCACGAAAAAGAAGGCTTTGAACAGGGCCGCCAGGGGGCATGTCCCCGGGGTCCGCCCCACAGGACCCTCACATCAGGGTGACTGCCAGTCTTGACATTTCAGAGGGCCGGGCCTGGGGACCACAATCTGCTTCCAGAGCCATCCTCCTCTTCCTGGGCAGGGCTGCAAGCTGGGTCCGGGGCAGCTCTTGGCTGCCCTTGAGCACTGGAGCCAATGGTGGAGCTTGCAGAGACACTGCTGCTGTCCCGGGTGCCGGCCCATTGAGGATCTGGAGCCTCTACCTTAGGCTGTGAGGAGACCTGGTTGGGCTGCACTCCACAGAGCCGGTGAGGGGCGGGAGCAGGCAGCAATACCACCCTCCCTGGCCCCAGTTGCAGTTACCCAAGTCCGGGCTGTGGACCCAGGCTTTCCTGTGCTCTTGGAGTGGGGGAGCAGGCAGGAGCTCCATCCCACTTCCCTTCACAGCTGCAGCTACCCAAGAGCAGGCTGTGGACCCAGGCTTCTCTGCACTCTTGGGGGCCCAGGAAGGCGGGTCCCCACATTTCCCTTGCAGGCTTGGAGGTGCCTGATCCCACTGCCTGGCGTCTCCCTGCTCCCAGCACTAGCTCTGATCTCAGAGCAGGGTTAGGGCTGAGCCCAGGCACCATCATAGCCTGGACGCTTGTGCATATGTTGAGGCCCTCCAGACTTTGGGTACTGACAAGCGTTGGTGGGGGAAGCCAAGTCCAGGGCTGAGGGCATCTGGGAGCTGGCCTGCAGGTGCCCATTGGCACGAGCAGCCTAGGCACCATGGAGAGTGGCAGGTGGCACGTGGGCTCCTGGGCAGAATGGGGTGGATCCCCAGTGAGGCCCTACCTTCAGGCCAGGGAGAGCCTGAAGGCTGGGGCCCAGGCTGCCAGTCCTGTGGACTGGAGTGGGGACTTGTGGTGCCTTTTCCAGGTGGCACATGGACCAAATGGCATGCATTTCCTCCCTTCTGAGGCCCATAAAATCTCCAGGCTCAGCCAAAGCAGAGCAGAAGACAGAGAAACCATGGGACAACCAGCTGCAGAGAGGAGCTGCCCTCTGCCAAGAGCTTCAGATGACAGGACAACCTGCCTGCAGAGAGGATACCCTGCCTGCAGAGAGATAACCTGCCTGCAGAGAGGAGTCACCGGCTCTAGGGCTTCCTCTCAGGGGAAAGCTGGAGATGAAGGGATGACCAGCTACAGAGAGGAGCTACCCTCTCTACTAAGAGGTGAAGACTCACCCAGACACTCTGACTACAGAGAAGAGCTGCCCACTGCGGATCTTCTCGGAGCTGTTCTATTGCTCAGTAAAGCTCCTCTTCATCTTGCTCACCCTCCACTTGTCCATGTACCTCATTTTCCCTGGTCATAGACAAGAACTCGGGACCCACTGAATGGTCAGGCTAAAAGAGCTGTAACAAAACACGGCTGAAACATGCCCCTTGCTCACCACATTGCAGCTGAAGAGGAGAGAAGAGCTATGGCCCTGTGGGGAGCCCAGACCTGGGAGCTCTTTGACCCTGGGCTGTGACTCCCCCTTTAAGGCCCTGTGGTTCCTCACGTATTCAAGCTTCCAGGTGCTACCACATTCCCTGGTGCCAGGCAGGAAAGCTGCTTGCGGTGGGTGCACCTGGTCCAGCTGTAGCCTCACAGAGCTGGCGTCCATGCTGGCACCTGGAGCTGCCTGCCCCATGGCAGCAGCTGGAGTGTCTGACTATGCAGTGGCCAGACCCCACACTCACTCAAACACACCCCTCGCTGCTTGGTGCCTGACTCCAGTCTCCCTTGGAGCCATGAGATGCAAACTGGTAGCATGAACTGCACGCAACTGCATGGGCTGAATGGGCAGAATGAGCCCAGTGGGCCCAAGTGAAACTCGGGCAAAGGTGACACCAGCCACAGGTTTCTAGCCAGAAAAGCGACACAACAAGGATCCTGTAACAGATTTATGTCTAAAATAAATTATTTATGCAAAGAAGTAAATCACCACATACTTTATACAAATAAAAACTGCTTTCAGAAAGCAAAATTTACACAAAATGACATATTTGATGACAAATAAATATATAATTTTCATTTTCAATTATTCCATAACATTTCACATAAAAATAATTCCCTACTCTTCATCCTGACTTTCTTGGTTCAGACTTTCATCATCTTTGTCTGAACTTCTATACTCTCAACTAATGTTTGAAAAGCAAGATAAGCAGAGTTATTAAGGTTTTGGGGCCTAAAATTAAGTTTTAATTCTGACTCAGTACTTTAGGTGTCAATATCCTTAAGACAGTTTTCTCATAAGTACAATGACAGGATTTTTTTTTTCATTGCTGTCTTACGTTCGATTCTGTTTGTGATTGAAATTCTATTTGCTGTCTTGTTTGGGTGCAGCACATGTTCCAGCGATATACTATGTGCCAGGCAATGTGCTAAGCACTTTACATGCATTTTCTACTCGAATCCTCACAATCGAACCCAATACAGTTGGTATTATGATGATTCCCATCACAGAGAGAGGACACAAGGCTTAGAGAGCACTGCGTCCAGTAATAGGATCAACTGCAGGTAACAAAGTCGCAAAATAGCAGTTTAGCAAGATAGAATCCTATTTCTCATTTTTATAAAAATTTGAAGATATGTGGTTCAGAGCTGCTATGGTGCTCTACCTTATGTAATCTGGGTTCCGGCTTCCTTCCTGCTTACCCCTTTTCTACAACAAGGATATGACCCTAATCCTTATGCTCCTAAAGGGTAATTTACACGTTTCAGATGGAAGAACAAAGGAAGGATAAACTTAAAGGGCACAAAGGTCATTTGCCAGCTATCTCTTAAGTAAGGTTTTGTTTAGAAGTGAGGTATGGGACCTCAAGTGGATACAAAGAAACCCTCCAGGAAATGCAGTTTTTATTCTGAGAAGCTTTGTGCTCAACTAAGGCAAGTGACTATTCCACAGCAGTACGGATTATGAATGCTAAGTCTGAAGGGAAACTATCTGAGTTCAAATCAGGCTTTCTTACTTATTAGTTAATATTGGAGTGTTAAGATACAAACCCATTTTTACTGCCTGTAACCTTGGTAGTATGGGTGTCTACAGGAGCCAAACACATGCCGGGCGTGGGACTCAAGAAGTCAAAGAAACATCTAGTGGAAGGTGAAGTTGCTGAAAATGTAGAAGATAAGGGGCAATGTGTGAATTGGAAAAATCGACTGCTAATTTATTTTTGCCCTCCAGCTTTCACACAAGAATGTCTCTTGTGGTACAACCTAACTGGAGATATACAGGGTAGTAAATTCTTAGAAATGTGGTCATCATAGTCAACTTATATATTACATGCAACAATGCCAGTCAGACTGTGAAATTGTGGGCAAGTTTTTTAAATCTCTGTGACTGAATTACCTCATATAAAATGGGGATAATGATAATAGGTACCACAAAGATTATAAATTCTGAATAAATAGCTATTACTATGTAGATATCATCTTTATGATTACCAACGTCTATTACTTCATTTCACTACTAGTAATATTAATAACATATAATATACATTTTCAATTCTTGATTCACAATGGTAACAATAAAGCCTAATTTTTTATTGACCAAAAGTATTAGTCAATTTATTTACCTTCAAAAAGACACCTTTACAGGGTTAGCAATTTTATCTTACTAAAATAATGATCTTTGTACAATAATTTTAAATATAAGATTTAATTTTCTAAAATATTCTTATTGGAGAAAGCATTCTATGCATTATTAATAGAGAAATTAGAGGAATAGGGCAATTTTGGGATTTCATCTTTCACTATAACACCAAGAAACATGTCTTACTGCATTAATTTCAATGGAATTTCTAGACTTAATAGTTTCACTTGTATAGTTGATGATTATTCAAGGGGAACATATTTGCAAATCTGCCAACTCACGAAAACGTATTTGTAACTTTCAAATCAATACTCACAGTGATTTCATGGCTGTTTACAGAAATGTGCAGAAAGGCAAAAAATTTAAGTTGCCTGCTATATGTGTTCCTGAGGTTGAATGAGGAGATATCCTGCCTTCCTGTTTGAGCTCTTATGTTATAAACAATTATCTTTTTACGGTCTATTTAGTGTTTTTTTTTTTCATTTATATACTTTTTGTTGGTGATTTTACTATTTCAACTGCTGTCTAGTGTTCCTAAGAACAAGAAGCTTGTGATGTGTCTTAATGAGAAGGCTTCGTTCAGGCATGAGTCATAGTGTCATTGACCATGAATTTTTAAAGAATTAACAATATTTATTAAATGCATTATCTTTAAACAAAAACATTATAGAAAACAGCTATGTGTTGATTTTTTCTTTTTTTTTTTTTTTTGCTTTTAAGTTCAGGGATAAAAGTGAAGGTTTATTACATAGGAAAACTTGTGTTATGGAGGTTTGTTGTATCAGTTATTTCATCACTTAGGTATTAAGCCTAGTACTCATCAGTTATTTTTCCCGAGCTGCTTCTTCCTCCCACCCTACAACCTCTGGTAGGCCCCAGTGTAAGTTGTTCCACTCTATGTGTCCGTGTGTTCTCATCGTGTAGTCCCCATTTATAAGTAAGAACATGTATTTGGCTTTGTCTTCCTGTGTTAGTTTGCTAAGGATAATGGCCTCCAGCTCTATCCATGTTGTTCCGAAGGACATGATCTTGTTCTTTTTATAGGCTGGATCATATTCCAAGGTGTATATGTGCCACATTTTCTTTATCCAGTCTATTATTGATGGGCAGTTAGGTTGATTCCATGTCTTTGCTATTGTGAGTAGTGCTGCGAGGAACATAATGTGTGCAAGTGTCTTTATAATAAAGTTATTTACATTCCTTTGGGTATATACCCAGTAATGAGATTGCTGGATTGAATGATATTTCTGTCCTTAAGTCTTTGAGTAATTGCCATGCTGTCTTCCACAATGGTTGAACTAATTTACACTCCTATCAACAGTGTATAAGCATTCCTTTTTCTTCACAACCTCGCCAGCATCTGTTTTTTGACTTTTTAATAATAACCATTCTGACTGTTGTGAGATGGTATCTCATTGTGGCTTTGATTTGCATTTCCGTAATTTCTCGAGATTTTTTTTATATGACTGTTGAACACTTATATGTCTTCTTTTGAAAAGTATCTGATCATGTCCTTGGCCCACTTTTTAACTGGGTTGTTTTTTTCTTGTAAATTTGTTTAAGTTCCTTATAGATGGTGGATATTAAACCTTGTCAAATGCACAGTTTGCAAAAGTTTTCTCTCACTCTGTAGGTTGTCTGTCTACTCTATTGATAGTTTATTTTGCTATGCAGAAGCTTTTGTTTACTTAGATCCCATTGGTTAATTTTTGCTTTTGTTGCAATTGCTTTTGGCGTCTTCATCATGAAATCGTTGCCCATGCCTATGTCTTGAACGGTATTGCCTAGGTTGTCTTCCAGGGTTCTTATCGTTTTGGGTTTTACATTTAAGTCTTTAATCCATCTTAAGTTAATTTTTTTATATGGTGTAAGGAAGGGGCCCAGTTTCAATCTTCGGCATATGGCTAGCTGGTTATCCCAGCTACATTTGTTGAATAAGGAATCCTTTCCCTGTTGCTTGTTTTTGTCAGGTTTGTCAAAGATCAGATAGTTGTGGTGGTATCATCTTATTTCTGGATTTTATATTCTGTTCAGTTGGTCTGTGTGTCTGTTTTTGTACCAGTACCATGCTGTTTTGATTACCATAGCCTTATAGATGATTTGATGAATGTTATGACTTGAGACTTAAGGAAACCTAATCCTCTATTTTCTCAAGGAGTGATCATCCAGTATTAACTAATTCAGTGTTGGATGTGGCTTTATAGAAATTAACTACTGCAAATAATGAGAATTGACTGCATTTAAACTTTAATGTGATTTTCCTATCTAATTTTATAAGCAACACAAGGAATTTATACATATTTTTATCTTTGGATATTTAAGAGGAATTCGGATTATAACATATTAAGTCAATGCTAGTTGGGAGTGAACAATAATTTAGTTTGAGAAATAGTAATATTCAGTGCAAGCATTATAGAAAAATGTAAAACATAGCATCATAGCAGATAGAAAAATGGAAGGTGGCTGCAGTGAACCTTGGACAGCATATGTGGTGGACAATGGACATTGACATCGCTTCCTCTGCACAGAAAGATGTCTTGTCCCAGCTACTAGAAGTGCTGTCAAATAACAGCCTTCAGCTTTCAGTCATTTCAGGCACTGACACTTTGCCCAGTATCATATATTTCTGAATATAGCTCATATCCAGCTACTCATCTAGGTAGAAATATTAAGGTCTGGCCATTTCAGCCCAAATGCTAAGCAACTCAGCTGACCCATTTTAGCTTCAGAGCTCCCTCTGTAATTAACTGCTTTACAGCTCTCTCTCCTCTACCCCCACTGCCCAATCCTATTTCTTGACCATTCCTTTCACAGGTGTTTATGCCAAATGCATTCTTTAATAAATATCTTCCGTCTATACCAAACTCTCTCTGAGATATTGTTTCTTGGAGAACCCAAACTGTATCAGCATATATTCTTAGATGCTCATGATATAGATGGCAGTTGGCTCTATCATGGACATGGGACATGAGCTGTAATTGTTTTTAAATTTATTTACTTTTATTTCATCTGTCCACTTCTTGTGAAATGGCTCCAATAAGATGGCACAAGCCTAAAAACACAAATGATTAAATATGACAAAAGCTGAATAAACTCTTTCTTGAGATATAAGAACCAATTAAACAACACTTCTCAAATGAGTTGAGAAGTCTTTTATCTCAAGGCTCCTGAAATAATGAAAATCTGCATTAAAATTTCTTCCCTTCTTCCAACCAGATTTTGCTAAGAGGCTGTATAAAGAGACCACAAGATTATTGTTTAGCACAGGACTACTTGTGGGTAGATCAATGATGAACTCTCTCCTAAAGCTTTTATGAATGTGTTTTCAAAGACTAATAATAATAACAATATCAATAAAAAATTATTATAAAAGAGAGAGAAAGAAAGAGAGAGAGAGATTTTTTAGTAATTTTTCATTAACAGTGGGTAACATTTTGCCCATGGGGAACTCCACTAATATTTTTTTTTCTTTTGTCTTCCTTGTCTGTCTTAATAATTGATCTACAGCATAGTTATTCCTGGGACTGATGTATTGAGTCAGCTCCAAAGTGGGAGAGGTGATGGTTGCTGAACAACCTTATCCATGACTGATAGGTTGCTGGATCTTTAACCTCTAGCACATTGTTTGGGAAGAATGAGGGAAGATCAACTTCTAAGTTATGTGGCTTTCAGGCTCAGAGAAGACAGATATTGAGAATATAACTTAGTGTTAAAAAAGATTATCAAAGAGAAAAATAATCTATTTTCTAAACAGGAACAAAAATCTGTTTTATTTTTATTCTTACACACCAGGGGATTTTCTAATAAATAAGTACAAACAAACAAAAAACTTGTACGGTCTTTTGTTACATATTTCATATTGTCACTGTTTTATAAAGATCTTAAAGAAAATTACATATGTAATTTTTATTACTATGTTATTCTGGCAGGCTTTTCTGTTTTTCAAACCAAAGCCTAATAATTATTTCATGTATCTTAAACTTAAATACAGATTGACTATTTCTTATGAAATGCTTGGAACCAAAACTGTTTCAGATTTTAGATTTTTTAAATTTTTTTAAATATTTACATATACATAATGAAATATCTTAGAGATGGGACCCAAGTCTAAAAATAAAATTCACTTATGCTTCATATACATCTGATACACATACACTGAAAATAATTTTATACAATATTCTTCATAATTGTATGCATAAAACAAAGTTGGTACTAGGTGTTCATGTCTGAAATTTTTCACTTATGGTGTCCTATAAGCACTCAAAAAGTTCTGGATTTTGGAAAATTATAAATTTTGGATTTTGGGGTTGGGAATGCTCAATGTGTAATATCATAGTTATAAATATTTGTGTTGTTACAAGCTATTTTTTAATTGTAAGATCTTACTGAAACAGAAATTATTAAAAACAAATTCTGAGAACATTTATTGTCCCAGTTTTGGATAAACCAATGTAATGGCTATTTTTATAGTCATATGTTATATGACTATGATCCACTAACAAGGCAGAGATGCAGCCTACCTATAGAGGTAGTAAATGTTAGTACCTGGCTAATAGCTAGATCTTTTTTACAGTCTTTAAATATAAGTATTTTCTTAAGGATGGATATGTGAGGACTCTCTATTAGTCAGTTTAGGCTGCTATAACCAAATACCACCCTACAAATATATACAGCTCTTTTGTATCCATAAACATTTAGAAATTAAAGTACAATACATAGGATGGTTTAAACAATAACCATTTATTTCTCACAGTTCTAGAAGCTGTGAAGTCCAAGATCAAGGTGCCAGTCCATTTAGTTCTAGTAAGGACCCTCTTCTGGTTTGCACATGGCAATCTTCTTGATATATCCTCACATGACAGAGAGAGAGGGCTCTGGTCTCCCTCTTTTTATAAGTAGGATAATACTACCATGGGGGCTTCAGCCTCAACACCTCATCTAAATATAATTACTTCCCAAAAGCCCAATCTTCAAATAAAAATCACACTGGAGATTCAGGCTACAGCATATGAATCTCAGGGGGCTAGAAATGGAAAATTTCTTATCTTCTTAATACCATCTCAAAGCATAAGACTCAAAAACATGAAGCAGTTTGTCAAATGTGGCTTGCACACAACTGCAATAAGGATGCTGTTCTAGCAGTTCAGATTATTTGTTTGTTTTTCTGAAATTGAGGAGCTGATGAATATGCAGACATGGCAGTAATAGAAAAACAGCCAGAAACAGTTGCTAAGAATCATACTTCCAGGTTTTCTCCAGAGTATTTTTAAGAAAAATTATGCAAACATTAGAGTTCATATTTTATTGGGCTCTCTTTTATTTTAATCTTCAGTAAACTTACTTGTGAATCAGTTTTGTCCTTTTGTGTTTAAAAGTTGTATGAGAAAGCCAGGCTCATTGCTTGTAATGGTATAGCTCTTCCTTCACATTAGAAGGGAAAATTGACAGAGAAAATTAGCACATTAATTGGAGAAAACACAAAGTACATTGACAGAGATTCTCCCTGCACATATGTTTTCCACTTGGCAGAAGAGATCTAAATAGAGAGACTTTATCTACATAAACAGGCATTTTGGAAGATATGGCATTGGTTTCCTATGGGGCACCGATCTTTATGTCCAAAATACCATAAAGATAAAAGGTTAAAGATAAAAGGTCAAAGAGAAATATGAGAGTTTAGTATTTTAACTTTGGCAGGATGCACAGTTATCTGTTCTAAAAATTCTCTGGGTAATAAGAATTTCAAAGGCAATTGATACCCTTTTCAAATGCAATATCGTATCTGGTACTCAACGTTGCCATGAATGAGAGTCAGTCTCCAAGGAAGCAGCTTAGTTTGCAATGATAAAAGTAAGTTGTTTTTTATTTCTGCAGTGAAAATTAATTCTAGGTAGCCAGTGAGCCTGAAATTCTCTTAGCTCAATCTGTTATTCAAAAAGCGTAGAAAAACATGAGAAAAATGTGACATTGGCATGAATTGTAGCTACATTTAGGAAGTTAGAATTTTTTATATGAAGTATTGTAAACACACACATACGCAATCAAAAACATGCATCAAGAGGAAACTATATCTATATATATGTTTTAAGTGTGTTGAAATTTCTAACGTAATGATGTACAACTTTGTTTCAACAGAATTTCATATATCTTCAGACTTGGGGTTACTGGTGTTGACAATAACTCCTGCTAAGAAAATAATCATCTAGAAGACTGTCCTATCTTATAAAATTAAAGAGAGGACTAGAACACACAAGGAGGAAAGCAAGATAATACATAAAAGGGTACAGGAGTTAATAGGCACTTCATTTTACAATCTTGCTTCTATGGTTTCTTTATACTTCTTATGGTAAGAGTCCCTAGGAAAAATATCCACTTTTTTAAGACCTCAGCTTGCCAAGCCAATGCCAATCTTTCATAGAACTTCCTCCCTCTGATCACTAGATTGTGCCATAAAATTACTGACATATCTGGAGTCTTATTGTCACCAGATGTACTTTTTCACAGTAGTTCTGATTTAGTTTCAAATGACATATTTGAATTTTTAACATATGATGTGCTTTTAGCCATATAATTTGAACAGTAGAGAGATTTACTTGTACATTGGAAGGTTACCTTATTGGAAGTTTACCCTGGTCATTACTGATAGGAGCCAGGACTATAGGAAGCAAGCACCTGGAGTGGTCTTTTTTCCAGACCAGTCACTACTACAACACTTATTAGAAGGAGCTAAAAATGTATTCTGCCAGGCAATTCTTACCAGTCACCTGTGTCCAATCCCCTCTTCTCTGTCAAGGTATTAGTATTTCCACCACAGTCTTAATAGTTTAACTGTCTTATTTCTTCAGGCTGTGAATCCTTGCAATTCAGAGATGGAAGAAGCAGCATGAAAACTAATTTTGCTGTTATTCATGTCTAGTCTGACTTCTCTACACAAAAGCCCATTTAAAAAAAAATCTTGACTTAACCTTTAAATATAGGACATAAATTTCCAAACAAAAAACGTTATGTTAGGTATTTTAGAATTCAAAAGGTAATTGTTAAATATCTTGCTAGAGAAAATGTATAGTGATGTTTAAAAATTTAATATATGTGAATAGGATATATATGTGTGTTAGAAAATGTATTAATGAATTAAATCCTTTGCTTAACTTCTGGAAATTGTGAACATATACATGTATATGTGTGTGTGTATTTATTTATATTTTCATATTTGCCAACCTAAGAACCACAGTTAGAATGAGAGATGGAATTGAGGGATGTTGAGATTAATTGTTTAAGGCCACACAGCACAAAACCAATTAGAGTCAAGGCAAGGATGAGGACCCAAGACTGGCTTATGTCCTACCAAGTGCTTTATTCACTCTGTAAATGATTGCTAAATATATTGAACATGTAGAAATATTTATTATAAAAATTTATTAGGCATAATTTAATAAGCAAATCTGTTTCATTTATTAATTCATTATTTATTATTTAATTTATTGTATATTTTCCTATTTTTAAATAGATTAATGAAGTTTTTCTAATCTTTGCCTACTTTTTGGGAAATGTATATTTTATTGCTATACTTTTAGTGGCTACTCCTATATTTTAAAAATATATGCTTTATTAACTTTTTCTAACAACTCTAAAATTACTCATTACATGACAAGGACACTGCCACCCTTTAATTACCCATTTATTATTAAAATAACATTAAACTGCCCATCTGTCCCCACTTAACAACTTTACTATATTGCTTGTGTAGAACAGAGCTTGATTATTGTTGTGTACACTGGGATAAGTCAAGGCATTGGCTAAAAAGTATGTTGACCTCCCTAAGCTTTTTCACATGATATAGTAATAGAAAAAGTAATCGATATAAAAAACAAAGTTTAATAATCTGTACGTCTGTGTGTTTACATCTATGTATTTAGAGCCAGTCTTCACATATGTTTCTAAATTAGTAAGGTTCCTTATCTGAAAAATAATATAGATAGAGAGATGAGAGTCTATTTGTTGCTAGTTAAGTCTAAATATTATTAAAACAGCTTGAGAAGTTGAAACTTTTCCCTAAGCTTTATACATATTGGTAAATATTTTAATATTTGCCACATTGACATCATTTTGCATTACCCAACTACTGGACAGTAACTGTGTTTAAAATAGGAAGGAGACATACTCATAATAAATATTTAAAACTTAATACATTAATTCACTTCCTCTTTCACTTGCTACTTTCTTCCCATTATGCACCCACTCATCTCGTGGGTGATTTTTGTATTCAGGTTTCAATTTGAATGCAGAGTGTTGTATATAAATATTTTAAAATTAATTTAAACAATCATCAGTTCAGGAAAACTAAACACACATTTGACTTCACATTTGATATAGTTTCAAAACTGAGATTGATTTAATTTTTCTTTTAAAGGAACATTTTTGGAGGAGTATGTTTAGATAATTTTTTAGTGACTACTAGGTCAAACTACTGTCAACTGAGTGATTATGTCAAGGGAGAGAGGTTTTGAATCTTTAAATGAGTGGAAATTTATGTAGCTGAATAACAAACATAAGAATGTATTCTAAGAATATGTAATTTGTTTTGAAATTCAAAATAAAAGTGGCAGTAGTGAAGCTCTGACTTATGCAGTCTGTCATTCAAACTATTCTATGTGCATATCAATTCACTACTGTAAAATTTGTATGCATAACTTTGACTAATACAATGGAAATAATTTGAATAGAATAAATTATGGGTAAGTAAATTGAATTTCTAAATGTTTATACCTACAGAGCATTGTGCTTGGCACTGGCTGGAAAAAAAGCATTAATAGAGAAAACTATAGTGTAATGATTAAAGTATGGAACAGTGGGAAAGTTTTTTTTGTGCTCAAACCAGTTGCATCAGTTACATGCTGAGAGATTACGGAAAGATTAATTAAAGATGTTTATCTATTTTTTACACCTGTAAAGTGAGTATAATATTAAGAACTATCTCAGAATTGTTATGAAGAATAAATAATTTAAACTATGTAGAGACTTTTGTAAGTGCTAAACTAGATGTAAGGACCCAGTCCATAAATCTAGGGTACAGAATTTACATTGAATGTTATGTGAGTAGTGACATATAGAATACAATCCAGTATGCATATGGTTCCCTGTGCAATTAATGCAGCATTTTTTGGTAAGTAACAGTTACAGTTGTTACTCTTATTAGAATTTAAACCAGGGAGAGTATATGTTATGGTTTGCCAAGGGCTGGCCTAGTACGCACTGATTATCATGGAATGATTTCTAACAGAATCACCTTTCGCTCTGAGAAATATCTCACTTGTAAATTAAGTTATAGACTCATAATATTCAAGGGAACATAGTTAGGTTAAATATTGAATTTGTGCGAGACCTACTAGTACTTGTCTTAAACTTTCCAAATTTTAAAATGTAGAGCATCAAACACTTTTAATGCATTGCCTATTCACCAATATAGTTTTTTTGTAATCAAGGAAACCAAGCAACCAACCAAAATGAATACAAAGTTTGCTTTTTAATATTTTATCTTATTTTCTTTGTTTTCCTAGTTGGTTTATATTTTTATTTTACACTAAGCTCTGAAGGAAATACTTTGACTTGGTTTTATAATACTGTTATTGTCTAAAATTTATTTTAGTTATTCATCTGAGTTTTCAGCTCTTCAGGACTTGTCAACTATGAAAATCTCAGAACTGCTTCTGTTTTCTGGGCAATCCAGAAAGAGCATGCAGTATTTCAGCACTTATCAATAATTTCCCTTTTCTTGGTCATATAGAAAAGTATATTTAACCAGAATTTTAGGTTAAATTAGATGGAATTTAGAAGTGTATATGAATGTTAATGAAATAAGTCATCACGTGTTTTAAAATATTATATAAGTAGAAGGAAAATAAAATATTTTCTTAATGAGATATTTGAGTTTGTATTTATGAACATATCTTTAACAGCTTTATTGCGGTAATTGTTACACAAAATACTGCATATGTGTACAGTTTGTTGGATTTGAACAAATGCATATACCTATGAAACCATAACCACAGTCAAGGTAATAAATATATTCATCACCTCCAAAGTTTCCTCCTGCCTCCTTCTTTTGTGTGTGTAAGAACACTTAACGGGGGGGAAAGAGGCTGCCTAGATGCAGCCAGGAAGCACCGTTTGCACCAGTAGAAGCCAAGTGTTTGAGTAAACTAACATAATTTCAAGAGATCTTTGGAGAGAAATCACCCGAGAGTGGATGGAAATGTGATACAGATGCTGAGGCTGAGGAGGGTAGAGGCTGAGAACCCTATGCAGGGTACCTGAATGCTGGGGCTACTTCCTTGCCTTGAACAGCTCCTGGGGAAGGGGTAAGTGAAAGGGAGTATCAGGCCACCTACTCTTGCCATGGACCTCTAAGATCCTAGCTAATGGGGGCCACACAGCTCCCATGAAAGCTTGAACTCACAGGAGGATATACCCAGAGAGTAGACAGAGACAGAGCTTCAGCTGGCATGGAGCTAGAGGCCTTTGTGCATGGTGCAGCTCCTGCAAATTATGGTCATAGGTCCCCATCTCCCAAGACCCACCATCTGCCTCCAAGAAGCTCTAGTCCCGGCTGACCACTGAGTCAGGATAAAGTCAGGACAGGCTTTCCCTCTGTGGGGGCTGGGGAACATGTCTTCCTCCAGGCTCTCCTCCCTGTCAGCTCTTCCCAGGCCTTTGCCTGTTCACATCACAAGAATGTGTGCACAGAGTAGCCTCTGGTGTCCAGTCTACGTGTTCTGCTCCTCCACCGTATGTTCCCAGCAGCCTGGGAGCACCACTTCAAATCCCTCAGTGCACCCAGAATGCAACTTTGGAAGTTCAGAGGATGAAGCCACTAGCTGATCCAGGTGCCCCATGGCTGTGGTGTGCAGCTTGGGAATGCTGAGCCAAAACCTGAGGCTTGTACTCTAGCAGCAAAGTCCACACTCTGAGAGCACTGAGGAGAGTAAGTTGCATGGCTTCATGGGCTGCTGTGGGCCTGGGCCATGCCTCCCTCCACAGGGCTGGCCGAGAAAAGGTGTGGTCTATCTCCCTACCCCATCTACTTCCCAAGGAAGCCCCACAGCTCACAACATCTAACAAAATAAATGTGGGTACAGTGCTATTCATCAAAGGGGATTCTGCCATGGCCCAGGAGCAGACCTGGTAAGGGAGTCACCTCTCTGTCTCCTCTGCACTCAGAGAATGGCCACAGATATGAAGAAATACAGAGAAGCTTCATGGAAGAGTAAGAGCCTGTCTACTGCCCATTATCCTTGATTGTCATAAGTCAGATCACAGCCCAAACCACAACATCAAAAATACTTTGCTAACATAGCCCATTGTAAAACCAAGGGCATGAGTTCAGCTGCAAATAAAGACTGTAAAGAGCAATGGCCCTCTGAAAACATTCAGAAATGGAGACAACTGACTGTACTCAACTTACACCACATTTAAAAGAATACCAAGCCTTTCAGATGAGAAAGAATCAGCCCAGACACTCTAGAATCATTATATTACCCAACTTCTAACAATACTGTAAGGTTACAGTAACCAAAACATTATGGTACTTGTAGGAAAACAAACACATAGATTAATGGAACAGAATAGAGAACCCAGAATTAAAGGCCAACACCTACAGCCATCTCATCTTCCACGAAGTTGAGGCAACAAACAAGCAATAGAGAAACAACTCCCTGTTCAACAAATGGTGCTGAGAGAGCTGACTAGCCATGTGCAGAAGAATGAAACTGGACCACTACCTTTCACCATATACAAAAAATAGCTGCAGGTGGATAAAAGATTTAAATGTATGGTCTCAAACTTTACAAATCTTGGAAAACATCCTGGGAAACAATATTATGGACATTGGCCTTGGGAAATTATTTATGACTAGGTCCTCAAATCAAATGCAACAAAACAAAAATTGACAAGTGGGACCTAATAGACCTAATTAAACTAAAGACCTTCTACACCTCAAAAGAAACTGTCAACAGAGGAACATGTAACCTACAGAATGGGAGAAAGTATTCATAAACTATACAACCAACAAAGTTCTAATATCCAGAATCTGTAAGGAACTTAAATAATTTAACAAGCAAAAATAACAACTCCATTAAATGTGGGCAAAAGACATAGACAAAGAATTCTCAAAAGAAGACATACACATGGTCAACAAATATATGAAAAATGTTCATCACCACTAATGATCAGAGAAATGCAAATTAAAACCACAATGAGATATCATCTCACTCCAATAAGAATGACTATTATTAATAAGTGTATATTGATAAGTGTAAAAGCAATAGATATTAGCAAGGCTGCAGAGAAAAGGGAATGCTTACACACTGTTGGTGGGAATGTAAATTAGTTCAGTCACTGTGAAAAGCTTTTGGAAGTTTCTCAAAGAACTTAAGACAGAGTTGAACTAAGAGCATTCAACTCAACAATCCCATTACTGGGTATATAGCCAAAGGAATATAAATCATTCTACCAAAAGGCATGTGCACTTGTATGTTCATTGCTGTGCTATTCACAATAGCAACCTAGCTGCCCATCAATGGGGTATTGGGACAAATAATTGAAATATATATACACTATGGAATACTACATATCCATAAAAAAAGAATGAAATCATGTCCTTTGCAGTAAGATAGATGGAAGTGGAGGCCACAATCCCAGGTGAATTAATGCAGGAAAAGAAAGCCAAATACCACATGTTCTCACTCATAAGTGGAAGCTAAACATTGAGCACACATGGACAAAAACATGGGAACAGTAGACACTGTGGATTATTGCTTCGGGGAGGAAGGAGGTTGTGGGTTGAAAAATGACTTATTGGGTACTTTGTTCACTATCTGGGTGCAGTATACTCATATAACAAACGCGCTCATGAATCCCTTATATCTAAAATAAAAGCTGAAACTAAAAAAAATCACAACTTCAGATCAACCCTCTTAACAAATATTTAACTGTACAATGTGTTATTGTTAACTCTAGGCACTATGCTGTATAGCAGATCTGTAGAACTTATCCAGGTTGCATAACTGAAACTTTATACTTCAATATTTTTCAAAAGTAGATATACAAACGGCCCACAATTACATCACAAAATGCTTAACCTCATCAATCACTAGAAAAGTGAAAATCAAAACCACTTTTGAGATAACACCTTGCACTTGCTAAGATGGTTATTATTAAAATAAACAAAAACAAAAAATAAGTAGTGTTGGTGAGGATGTGGAAAAATTGTAACACTTGCACACTGTTGGTGGAATGTATAATGGTGTAGCCACTATGAAAAACAGTACAGAAATTCCACAAAAAATTAAAAATAGACCTATATGACCCGGCAATCCCGCTGCTAGGTAGATATATTTGTCTGTTTTCATGTTGCTGATAAAGACATACCCAAGACGAGGCAGCTTACAAAAGAAAGAGATTTAATTGGACTTACAGTTCCACGTGGCTGGGGAATTCTCACAATCATGGCAGAAGGCAAGGAGGAGCAAATCACATCTTACATGGATGGCAGCAGGCAAAGAAAGATAACTTGTGCAGGGGAACTCCTTTTTTTAAAACCATCAGATCTCATGGACTTATTCACTATCACAAGAACAGCACGGAAAAAACTTGCCCCCATGTTTCAATTACCTCCCACCAAGGCCCTCCCACAAGAAGTGGAAATTCAAGATGACATTTGGGTGGGGACACCACCAAATCATATCAGTATATATCCAAACAATTGAAATCAGTGTGTTGAAGAGATATCTGCACTTCACATGTCTTGCAGCATTATTTACAATAGCCAAGAAACTGAAATCACCTAAATGTTCATCAATGGAAGAAGATTTTAAAATGTGTTATGTTTATACAATGTACTATCATTTAGCTTTAAAAAAGAAAGAAATTCTGCCATATGTGACAACATAAGTGATCCCATTTTAGAACTGTGAACATAAAACCATCTTGTTTTATTTTAAACTAAAATAGCTATTGGAATATAAGTATCAGAAATCCAAATGCCATAAAGTGTTCAATTTGGGAAATCCAAGGATTAGAGAAATAAGAAATAAGGAAAGATTAACTGAGTGCTAATTATCTATTCAGAACTCCAAAATATCAGAAACAAATTATTTTATTTATTAATGTCATGGTTAGGTTAAAAGGCATTATCTCAAATTTAAATATTAGTTAATTATGAATCTGAGAGATTAACCGAGGCTTCACACAGAATCAGAATTCCAGCTCAGGTGTTTCTGAATTCAAGAGTTGTTATTCACTCATTAATACCCAGTCATTAATACCACCAGCACAGTAGATTTTACTGCTCTAGCCCACACATTACTTGCCAGTCAAGTGAAAATTTTCTTTTCAGCAAAGGAAGAATATGCATGCTGGCTTTTCTTAAGTATCATATCTCATTTCATTATTGGTAAATACTCTGAATTCATTTACGTTTCCAAAAACATAAGTCTCTTTTGTGATCTAAATAGCCTTACCACCCCGTGGGTAACATTATTCATAGCCCCTACCTACAAATGTGTGGGTTTCATTTGTGTTAAAATCATCTCTCCTTTCTCAGGGACTCCAAACTGTCTCATATGTAAAAATTCACTACTGGATGGTGTTAGTTCCTACTGTTGTCCAGCCAGGACACTGCTGGGCTGTCACCATGTCTGCTGAGCCTCTGTTGCATGCCACTATATGGTCATTACTAATTTTATTTTTCTATTGTCTTTCATTCTGAAATATGATTATCCTAGAAGGTCCCCAAAAGAAACTCTGTTCTTATGTTCTCCTTGTGAAAGATCTTTCTGTGTTTCATGAAGGTATGAGGGGAAACTAACCAACCAAGCAAAGAAAACCTATTGCTTCAAAAGCCTCAGATCTTATCCCTGAGGGTGGCCCTAAAAACCAAATGGAAACTTACACTGAAAGCCATTTACTTGTTCCCCTTTTGTTAACTTT
This sequence comes from Nomascus leucogenys, assembly GCF_006542625.1. NCBI lineage: Eukaryota > Metazoa > Chordata > Mammalia > Primates > Hylobatidae > Nomascus > Nomascus leucogenys. The sequence continues at coordinate 84,068,488 of NC_044395.1, read as the reverse complement.
ATTTAAAACCTGGTGAAGTTATTATCTCCCTTATCACCAAATAAACTGTAAAAGCAGGTTTAGTCTTAATTGCATATCATGTATTATTACTTATAACACATTTTGAAATAAGTCATTATAGTCAGTTCAATTTCAGAAACATTTATTGAGCATATATTCTATGCTAAGCAAAGTGCCGAATGCTATGGAGAGGATACAAAATGAACAGGGTGAAGGATTAGAGTGGAGGGATCACAGTAAGGTGGAATAGGAAGACATTAAGTAAATGTTTTCACAAATAAATGTAGAATTACAAGTGTGATAATTGTTGAAGCCAAAAGATTGATAGTGTACTTAGAAAGTATATTAGGTGGCCGGGTGTGGTGGCTTACGCCTGTAATCCCAGCACTTTGGGAGGCCAAGGCAGGCGGATCACCTGATGTTAGGAGTGTGAGAGCAACCTGGCCAACATGGCAAAACCCCATCTCTACTAAAAATACAAAAAAAATAGCTGGGCATGGTAGCACATGCCTGTAGTCGCAGCTCTCAGGAGGCTGAGGCAGGACAATCACTTGAACCCTGGAGGTGGAGGTTTCAGTGAGCCAAGGTCACACCACTGCACTCCAGCATGGGAGATAGAGTGAAACTCCGTCTCAAAAACAAAAACAAAAAAATGAAAGTATATTAGGCAAAAGGCTTTTTCTCTTCATTGTGAAGACATTTATGGGAAGGGAAGTTTGACATCTTGTATAGTAAAAGCTGAGATACTTTGAGAAGTAGAAGTTAAATAGGTTGGTAAAGGGTCTTGGAAGGTGAAGGAGCAGTGCTTTACATGGAGGGGTGAGGAAAACATTATGGCACCAAGGTAAAGTGTAGAAAACTTCTAGAACTAGAAAAAAAAGCATAGTTTTATGAAGAGAAGATTATAAATTCCATGTAAGCCAGATTTTTTTAAGTATGTTTTAAAAATATTAATAAGTGTGAAACAGTTTTAAAAATTGCACTATGTTCTAGAAAACCTGCAGCTTAATCGCTATTCCGATTCTCGGAGACACTGTTACTTCCTAAGTTAAATGATGACCCTAATCCTTACATTGTCTATGTCACAGAATTGCCACCTAACTCCAATCAGTTTACACTGAAATGTGTTATAAACTAAAAAATATGTTCATGGTGATATAAAGTCAAGAATGATGAATAAATACATTGATATTGCATTTGAAGGCAGAATGCATTCCAGCCTGTGTTAGTCCATTCTCACATTGCTATAAAGAACTACCTGAGACTGGGTAATTTGCAAAGAAAAGGGATCTAATTGGCTCACAGTTATACAGGCTGTACAGAAAGCATGGCTGGGGGAGGCCTTGGGAAACTTACAATCATGGGTAAGTCCATACATCCTACATGGCTGGAGTAGGAGGAAGAAAGAGAGAAAGGCAAGGTGCTACACACTTTTAAATAACCAGATCTCCTAAGAATTCAATCACAACACAGCACTAGGGGGATGGTGCTAAACCATTAGACGCCATCCTCATGATCCAATCATCTCTCACCAGGTCCCTCCCCTAACACTGGGGATTACAATTGAACTTGAGATTTGAGTGGGGAAACAGAGCCAAACCATATCACAGTCATTGAAAGTTAGTGACTTATATTCAGTAACAGATTTAAATTAATCTAATTGTTAGTGCTTATGTACGTGTGTAAATCAATCTGCTAATTAATTGGAAAGGTTTGGGTGGTACTTTCTCCAATATAAACTTCATTGGTAATAACAGAAAAGAGCTCCAATTTTTTACTAGGTGTAAATACAATAGGAATTTTGAATTCAAACATATCTGTGTGTAAAGTGCAGATTTGTCACTCACTTCCTGGGTGTAAAATTTTAGTTAATTCTTTTAAATCACACTAGCCCTCTGTTTTTTACTGGTAAATGAGAATAATGCAACATTTTCAGGGCTATTTTGAGTATAAGGAACTGTATATGAAAATTAAGAGTGCACATGATCAATGGTGTTTGCTCAGTACATTTTAACTATGAATTTTTGCCTCAGTGTCAATTTTGCATTCTGCATTTGCAAGTAAACAATTTTGTCTCTATAGCAATTTTGTAAACATTTGGCATTTGTCACATTTAATCCAGCTGATTTTTTATTCCTGAGAATATAGATTGTATTAACAGGAAATATTTATATTCGACTGTAAGAGACTTCAGAAACAATTTCACTGTTTTCCAGTCTTCTCCTCAGATTCCACTATCTTCCTATTAAAAATGCAAGGAGCGACTAAATATTTTAAAAAGGTAACAAGCACATGACAGAGACGCCATAGTGGAATCAATGTCAAATCTAGTACATTAGCATAGAAAATATTTATGCTACATAATAAGAGGGAATGCAAGTAGTCTATCCCCTCATGAGCGGCTTCTGTAAAAACAACTAGATTTTATTTTACATGTAAAAAACACTTAGGCTTTATATGATCAGATGAAAACTAAATAAAACTCTAGGTGACTTGGGAATTGATTCAACCCATATATTTCTCTAGACTACATTGTTTATGTACTGTGATATGGTGCCATCTAGGATGTTAAGAGTAGAAAAGAACTTTGATATTATTTATCTTGACCATACTTCTTATTTTAGTATTTGGCAATTGAAATCTAGATTGTCGTCTTTAGGAGAAGAGAGTAAAAAATCATCAACCAAGTAAAATAATCATATAATCTTTAACTCATACTGCTATCTTATTTTATTTCTTAAACTTCTTTCTTGGCTATTACCAGATTTAAAAGTATTTTCAACCCAAGTTTTCCAATTTTAGGCTGCATTTTCTCTTCTAATTTTAGGCTGCATTTCTCCATATAGGCTTAGGAAGAAATAAAATATGCATACATATGTGTTGTCTGCCTTAATTTAAAGAGAGTAATTATTCACTACCTAAAAATACAGCATTTTCCCTTATGTTTTTTCTATCTTTAGTTTCATAGCCATTTCAAAGTACTTGTGTATTAAATTCAATATCTTTATGAATTTCCAGGGCTCCACTTGTAGCTGGGTGTCATACACATAACTGACATTCAGATATGTGTTGTTAAAATGTAATCAATGCTGAGCATTAAATTTTAACCTACTTATTATTGGTATGCAAAATTGTAAAGCACATGAATAAAGGCTGGAAAGCAACAAAGGAATAAGAAAGTTGATTGTTGAAGAGGTGGGATTATTCTGAGTTTTGCCCTTGCATTTTTATTATTACAATGTTGCCTGTATAATATATATTTTTAATAAAAAGCTATCAATATGAACATACACAATATACTATACTGTTTCTCTACTCTCTGGGGCTAGTCTAATACAACTGCAGCAGGCTCAGGGGAGATACAGAATGACAGGACAAGGTCATTAGGGGACATAAAAGCAATCGGCAAAAGATTTTTGAGTAGGTTGTCACTGAACTAGGCACAGTGGGAAATATAGGCTGGTAATAAAATTATTTCATTCCCCTCAAGAATGTTAACTGCATTAAATAATACTAGTTTTAATTAACTTAAAGCCAACATGTAGGTTTTTTGCAAATACTTCTGAGCAATAGATTGATTCTACAGCATTTGATTTCCCCTTTAAAGCTTAAGTAGTAATGACCATGCAGAGATCATGTTACAGAGAGATGATACAATAAAAACTATAATTTTTTGCAGCTTTCTATAAAATTTATACTAAATATTTAGGATTTTTCAGCCTTCATTAATTATTAGATTAATATCTGGCATTAATCAAATGTATGAGTGCTTGATGTGGGAGTCCCAGAAGAGAAAAAAGGATGGAACAGCAAAACAAAGTCTTTATTGGATCAACACTATAAAATATGTTCATGGAAATTCTTAAGCCTGAAGCAATGTGTGAATGATGGAAACAGATTTATAGACTGAAGAACACTGGGAATGGCTTGTGTACAAATAAGACATGATATTGAGGACAATGGAAGACAGGTTTCTCCTTGTTGGAGAAAAGTCACAAATATCAGAAAAAAGAAGTGGAGAATGTACTCTGAATTGTTGTTTCATAATACAGATATAAATGTGAACTCATAATATTTTATATCTATTTATACATAATATATATCTATGTAGTATATACACGTAAATTGATGTAAATATATATGCATATGAAGTATGTATGTGTATGTATACAATTTTTGTCTCACTTGGCCTACTGAGAAAACCCTCAAAATGATGAAACCCCAATATCAATGAGCATGCCCTATTGCTCAGTTCTGTTTCTAAACTCTGTTATTTGCTAAGAGGAACTCTGACTGTGACTACTTTGAGTAAAGGCACATTTCAAAACTGGGGTGAAAAATATGTGTGTAAGATGAGCCTGAAGCATCTTCTTATGCAATAAAGTAAGGAAGCACGCAGAGTGATGCAGATGTATCAAAATAACAAAAGAATGAGCCTGAGCGGGTTCACAATGACTAAATGTAGGTTAATATAAGTATCAAAAAATAATTACATTTACATAGTCAAATTTTCTCACAACTTACTTTTCAATAAAAATGGGAAAAATCATAGAGTAAGAACTCCTGGCAGATAGTGCTATCACCAAATGCTCAAACATCATCAACAGTGTAATAAATGTATTTCTGTGGTATTTCTACCAAAAATGCAAAACTGGAATGTAATTAAGTGGAAACATGAGACAAACCCAAATTGAGAGACATTCTGTAAAATAACTGGCCTGGACTTTTCAAATATGTCAACGTAAAATAGATGCAAAGTCCTGAGGTTCTTTCCAGATCAAAGGAGATTAAAGGTACATGGCAGTTAAATATAATACATAATCCTAGATTGAATTTTGGCGTGGGGTTAAAATAAACTGTAAAGGTCATTACCAGTATTCATGAAAATATTTGAATATCAACTGTGGATTAGACATGTGGATAATAGTATCGTATCAATGTTAAATTTCCCAATTTTGAGAATTTTCCTGTAGAAATGTTAAGACAATATCCATGTTAATATAATAGGAAATATACAGTGAGCTATTTAAGGCTAAAATAACCAAACACATCAAAGTTATTTGCAAGTGAGGGATCGAAAGAGAAAGGGAAATATATTTTAAAATAAATGGGGCAGATGTAAACAGTTGTGTTAATTTTATAGTTTGTATTAGAGTTCATTTTACTATTAAATAACTGGAGTGCTTTCAAAAGAGAAAAGCAAGGAAATGATAAAGGGAAAAGCAGAAATTTATTTAGTAAAAATGCAGAAAAGCTATCTCTAATAAGTAAAACCTTGTTTTGTGAAAAAAGTATAACAAAATAAAGCTATCACTCACTAACTTAGGAAAAAAGGAGAAAAGCCAAAATACACAAAATAAGAAATTATAAGAGCACATGATCATTGAAACAGAAGGACTTTTAAAACTTATGATGTTCTTCTACAACCATTTATGAAAAGCTAGATAAAATAAATTTCCCTAGCTAAATATCGTTTGGAAACTCAGTATCAAATTTAAACTATTAGAAAGAGAAAGTTTAACCAAACAAATTGATAGAAAAAGCAGACAATGTTATTGGAGAACTTCTCCCAAAATCTCCATGCCAAGATGATTTAAAAGCAAATTCTATAAAATCTTTAAAGACCAAATAGTCCCAGAGTTGTAAAATTATTCTAGAACACAAAAACTGAATAAAAACTTTCATTTGGGGGAGAAAATTTCATGTTGATACCTAAACTTGACAAATATGCCCTGAAAAATTACAGATACCCATACTTCAATGAACAAAAGTTGAATAAAATTATAATAAGCAAAACTGAAAACCACATTAAAAATAATAATATACCAATGTCAAGTTGGATTATTTCATAAAAAGTTGTTCAATGTTAGGAACCCACAATATAAATCACTATGAATAGATTTCAAGATAAAACTCATAGTTATTTCTACACATATAGAAAAAGTCTTTAGCATAATTCAGCACCCACCTCTCATAAAAAATACATGAGAAAATGGGATTGGTCAAGCTTTTTTTTTTTGAGACATAGTCTCACTGTTGCCCAGGCTGGAGTGCAGTGGCATGATCTCCGCTCATGGCAATCTCCACCTCCCGGGTTCAAGCGATTCTCCTGCCTCGGCCTCCAGAGTAGCTGGGATAACAGTCGCCCATCACCACGCCTAAACGATTTTTGTATTTTTAGTAGAGACAGGGTTTCACCATGTTGGTCAGGCTGGTCTTGAACTCCTGACCTCAGGTTATTTGCCTTCCTTGGCCTCCCAAAGTGCTGGGATTACAGGTGTGAGACACTGCACCCAGCCGGTCAACCTTGTTTTAACAGGAACATAGGTAAGCACATCTTTCTACTAAATGTACCATCTTAATGGAAAACACTGCAAACATTTTTACCCAAAGGATATAATAATTTGTTATCTCCTTTATCATGATTTTACATTGTAATATATGAAAAAGTCAAAGCAATAAAATAAAAGACATCAATTGAAGATATAAGAAATTGAAAAAAGGAAGCAAACCAATCTTTGTTTTTTCTTTTTTTTTTTTTTTTTGAGATGGAGTCTCACTCTGTCGCCCAGGCTGGAGTGCAGTGGCACGATCTCGGCTCACTGCAAGCTCTGCCTTCCGGATTCACGCCATTCTCCTGCCTCAGCCTCCCAAGTAGCTGGGACTACAGGCGTCCACCACCATGCCCAGCTAATTTTTTGTATTTTTAATAGAGATGGGGTTTCACCGTGGTCTCGATCTCCTGACCTCATGATCCACCCACCTCAGCCTCCCAAAGTGCTGGGATTACAGGCGTGAGCCACCGCGCCCAGGCCCAATCTTTAGTTTTAAATACTATGGTAGTATATCTGAAAATCACTAAAGCATATCACTTTAAGTCAATTTATAAATTTATCATGATCTTCCTCCCCCAACATAACAAGTTTTTTAATGACATTAGATAGGTCAATATTAATGTTGATATACAAATAATTATGCAAAAACATGTTGATATACAAATAATTATGCAAAAACATCTACGAAAATATTAAAAATGAAAATTGCACAGTGTCAGTAGTTTTACTAGATATTAAACTATATTATGAATACTTCAATTAAACAATGTGATAATAACTCATGACAGGCAGAGACTGATGGAACTGAACAAACACATCAACATTCATAGTGATAATAATATATGATTCTATGATATGATAAAAGTTACATCTGAAATCACTAGTTTCCTCATCTATGAAGTGATAAAACATGACTTGTCTTGCCAAGTCCAGAAGACTGTTGTAAGAATCAAGTGATATAATTCAGAGCAAGGCAATCTGTAAACATTATTATCATAATTACTATGAATTGAAAACCTCATGAGGAAGTCAACTTGCATTTTCCACCTTTCACAAATTCATTGCACACCACAGTAACTTGATCTGTGTCACAGTCCACAAACCTGTGCTATCACTCTGCAGCATAGAGTAGCTGACACATCAATACAGTAAGCGAGTGCTAATAATCTGGGGAGAATTTGCTATTGTAGTTTTTCTAAATTATTGGAAATACTTTTCTATTCACACAGAGTAATTTTTCAGTGAGAAGTGCTTTTGTTCTCCATGAAACTGAATGAGATGCATATTTTTAGAGTACATTTTAATGACATCCTATTAACCATTTTGAATTAATTTTGGCCACTTTTAGACCATTGCTGTTTGTACTATCTCACTGAAAATTCCTCTATTGTATAACTTTAGTTATTAAACATGCTCTAATTATGTCTCAAAATAATGATTCAACACTGTCCCTAGATGAAGTTGACTATTAAGGCCTTCTCTAGTTGGAGAATGTTTACTCACAGAATAATTCTATTTCAGGGTTGAATGAGCTTTAAAGGTTATTTACTTCAAACATTTACAATGTTTGCTTTTTAGTGTAGCTTGAGGTATCTTTTTTCTCCAGGTGGCTACCCAACTTGCTTAAGCCCCATGCAGAGAAGAGATGCATTTTGTTAAAATTTACCATGTTAACTTTCTGGATAACATAATTATTAGAAAATTATTTTATAAAGTGGGGGGAAAAACTCTCAGCTTTGTCCTCTAAGAACATATTAAAAATAGAAAAAAATCTCAATACTCTTTCACAGAAAAACATTTTTCCAATATATAAAAGTTACAGTCATGTCCCTTCAGAAGTCTTTTGTGCACATAAAACATCAGGGCCACTTATATATTACATCATTTTGAAAAGTCTGAATGTAATCAAGTAACTTCTATTAAAGAAAAGCCCCAAACCTTGACACAGTTGTTAAAGTGAATGTAGGACACCTGGGTTCTAGGTGGGTCAGTTTGGACCCATTTCAATTGCCTGAGTCTTGGTGAGAGGTGACAGTGTGCTGGCAGCCCTCACAGCCCTCACTCGCTCTCGGCGCCTCCTCAGCCTTGGCGCCCACTCTGGCCACACTTGAGGAGTCCTTCAGCCCGCCACTGCACTGTGGGAGCCCCTTTCTGGGCTGGCCAAGGCCGGAGCCAGCTCCCTCAGCTTGCGGGGAGGTGTGGAGGGAGAGGCACAGGTGGGAACTGGGGCTGCACGCAGCACTTGCAGGCCAGCATGAGTTCCGGGTGTGGACTCAGTGGGCCCTGCACTCGGAGCAGCAGGCCAGCCTGCAAGCCCTGGGCAGTGAGGGGCTCAGCACCTGGGCCAGCAGTTGCTGTGTTCGATTTCTCACCAGGCCTTAGCTGCCTCCCCACGGGGCAGGGCTCGGGACCTGCAGCCCACCATGCCTGAGCCTCCCCACCCACCCCCGCCATGGGCTCCTGCACTGCCCAAGCCTCCCTGACAAGCACCTCCCCCTGCTCCACGGCGCCCAGTCCCATAGAGTGGCCAAGGGCTGAGGAGTGTGGGCACACGGCACTGGACTGGCAGGCAGCTCTACCTGCGGCCCCAGTGCAGGATGCACTGGGTGAAGCCAGCTGGGCTTCTGAGTCTGGTGGGGACTTGGAGAACCTTTATGTCTAGCTAAGCGATTGTAAATACACCAATCAGCACTCTGTATCTAGCTCAAGGTTTGTAAATGCACCAATCAGCACCCTGTGTCTAGCTCAGGGATTGTAAATACACCAATCGGCACTCTGTATCTAGCTAATCTAGTGGGGAGGTGGAGAACTTTTGTGTCTAGCTCAGGGATTGTAAACGTACCAATCAGCACCCTGTCAAAATGGACCAATCAGTTCTCTGTAAAACAGACCAATCGACTTTCTGTAAAATGGACCAATCAGTAGGATGTGGGTGGGGCCAGATAAGAGAATAAAAGCAGGCTGCCCGAGCCAGCAGTGGCAACTCCCTCGTCCCCTTCCACGTTGTGGAAGCTTTGTTCTTTCACTCCTTGCAATAAATCTTGCTGCTGCTCACTCTGGGTCCACACCACCTTTATGAGCTGTAACACTCACCGCAAAGGTCTGCACCTTCATTCTTGAAGCCAGCGAGACAACAAACCCACTAGGAGGAAGGAACAACTCCAGACGCACCGCCTTAAGAGCTGTAACACTCACCGCGAAGGTCTGCAGCTTCACTCCTGAAGCCAGTGAGACCACAAACCCACTGCGAGGAATGAACAACACCAGACATGCTGCCTTAAGAGCTGTAACGCTCACCGCAAAGGTCTGCAGCTTCACTCCTGAGCCAGTGAGACCACGAACCCACCAGAAGGAAGAAACTGAAGACATCTGAATATCAGAAGGAACAAACTCCGGACACGCAGCCTTTAAGAAGTGTAACATTCACCACTCACCGCGACGGTCCACGGCTTCATTCTTGAAGTCAGTGAGACCAAGAATCCACGAATTCCAGACACGTTGATTTCCTCATCTGTAGAAAAGATTTTTAATAGAATGATGATTAGGATGTTTCTCATTTTAAAATTTGTGAGGATCACTGACTCTCTTCTTTGCAAGATGAAATTGAACAGTCAAAATGGCATTACCAAATTCTTCAATAATTTAATTGAATAATTAAATTTTTTTAATTCAAAGCACAGAATCCTAAGAAAATATCACTCAAATACCCACTGCTTCATCACTTGCCCTCCTCCAAACTTAGCTTATGATAACTCCATGAATTGTCCTGTTTTTTTCTTTCCACTTCAGAAATCAGGCTTTTCTTTTTCCTGAACAATATCATTTCTTTTGCTTTTTTCTCTTCTTTTATATTTTCTTCCCAGCACGGAAAACTGCATTCTCCCATTGGCTCCCCAGGACAACTTTAATACACAACCAAGAGCTAAGCTCCTTTGGCAGTGTTCCTTCCTTTACCTCCCTAGTAAACTGTCTCCTCAATAAAGCGTTTATAGTTTAGTGGCATAATTTCGTATTTTGAGACTCACTAGAGTTGACTATGTTAGAATCTGACAGTATGTTACAGCAGAAAGCTTTTATGTGATACAACTTCACATAAAAGCTGAAAAATTCAACTTTTTAAAATATCTCACTTTTTTTCCTGTGTCCAATTATGTTTACCTCTTATACCTGTGATACTGTGATTTACAATAAGAAATATATAATTTTGGTTTTTATCTTTAGTTTCTGGCAAAGAGCTCCTGAAACACTTATAATTTCCTAAGTGATAAGACTGATAGGTGCATCTTTTGTTCCAATATTTGCATTTTTACCCCAGGTCCTGAGTCAGTGCTTTTAATCCCTTGGAATTTCCTAACAATAGGAATGTGTTTCTTTCTAAAGAAGCAAATCTTGGTGAGTTCCTGGATGGGGGATAATCACCCAAAGGCCAAACCATGATTAGAGGCTTGGGACTATCAACTCCTTTCCACCTCCATTCTCCAGGAAGAAGAAAGAGGCTGGAGATTGAGTGAATAATTGTCCATTCCTATGTGATGACACCCTCATTACAAATTCTCTGAAGGAGTTCTGAGAGCCTCCGAGTTGGTGAATTATACGTGTACTTTCCGGGTGGTGCACCACAACTTCGCAAAGACAGAAGCTCTTGTGCTTGGGATCCTTCAAGACCTCACCCTGTGTATCTCTTTATCTGGCTGTTTATATGTATCTTTTAGAATATCATTTGTAATAAATAGGCAATTGAAAACACACTGTTTTTCTAGGTTCTGTGAGCCAGTCTAGCAAATTATTGGACCTAAAAATGGAGGGGTCATGGGAACCTTTGAGCTGTATCCAAGTTAGACAGAAGTTGTGGGTAATCTAGAGACTTACTATTTGCTATTGGTGTCCAAAGTGGGTACCAGTGTTATAGGATTTATTTCGTAATCCTCAGGGTCTGCTCTAACAGTTAATTGAATTGAAATGTTGGACACCCAGCTGGTGTCAGAAAATTGATCAATGTTGGAAAACATAAACACACGAATCTGGCCACAGAAGTGAAGTATTGAGAGTGGTGTGAATGTAAAAGGAAAACAGTTGGTTTTCCTACATATAGCCCCTCGTTTGGGATAATTATATTAAAAATGAATTATATTTGAAGGATGCTAAAAAAAGCTAAGGAAAACAAGTCATGCGACAGTAGAACACAAGTGTCAATGACCTGAAAGGGGACATCCAATAGCTACTATGAATAGGAAATAGATATCTTTTTGACCATGCCATGCCTAGAAGAAGCAAATGAGCAAACACTGCAAACAGATGGCCTTCATCTCTTACGTCTAATCAATATCAACATGGAGCCCTCAATTCTCTCTCCAGTCAAATGTTTCTCCAAGTAATTGTCATTTTTGTGTATGGAAATCCCATTACTCAAAGTAAAAACCTAAGATTAATTCATGCTTTTTTTCCTTTCTGTACCTACCCCATAACCAAGTCCTTTTGGTGCTAACTCCAAAACGTATCCCAACACTATCTACTTCTGAATATTTCCATTTGTGTATCCCTAGTCCAAGCTACTATTATATTTCATTTGGTATAAAGCAACAGACTTGTTTGCTTCCATTCTTTTCTGGACCTGTTGCAATAAGGAGCTCATTTCAAACCATATAGAATTCTTTTAAAAAATAAATCAGGTTATAATTTTCTACTGAAAACACTCCATCAATTCTAAAAATTTTTAATTCTCAACAAGTCATGGCAGGCCATATAAACTATTTCCTCTGATTACTTCTCCAACCATATTTTTCAGAGTTTTTTACCTTCAGTCAGTTTGCTGTAAATACACAAATCTCCTTTTTCTTTATATACTATATGTAGTTTATTGCCAGCTTTAGGCAATTTGTAAGAAAGGTTTTGGGTGCATTAAGTGTTCTTTTTTTCCACATTTTTACATGCTTGTTTTTGTATTGTAATTCCCGCTTTACTTTACATGAAATTCCTTTATACAAGTTGCTTTTTATAATTGTATCTAAAGTGACCACCAGTCACTTTTTATCCATCAACCTGTTTTATTTTCTTCAAAGACATTGTCAGTGGTTATTTTGTTTATTTATTTCCCTTTGCTCAGGTGTCTGTGACTTTACTATTTTCCATGAAATCTAAGAGCCTAAAATGGATATGATACCTACTAAGCTCTTGAAAATTATATGTATATACATATAGATGTGTGTATATACACACATATAACTTGTAATAATTATAGAAAACAATTTTATATATAATGGTTATGTAATATATATGTTTTATAAAGTTATGTAAACATATATTATATATAATATATATTATATATTATATATATAATATATAGTATATATATTATATATATAAAATATATAGTATATGTATATTATATATAATATATATAAAATATATAGTATATATTATATATAATATATATAAAATATATAGTATATATTATATATAATATATATAAAATATATAATATATAAATATATATAATATATATAAGATATATATAATATATAAATATATATAGAAATTAATTATATATAAATTAATTATATATAAAATAAATATATATATTTTATATATTTATATATTTATATATATTTTATATAATATATATATAAAATATATAAATATATAAAATATATATAAGTTTTCCTGGTTAGAGGAAATCTTTCGAAAGGTAGAAAGAGAAAGTGCTTTTAAAAGGTTAAATGGAAATATTTATAGAGTGGATTTCAATTTTTTTTTTGGAAGGTTGGATCAGATATCCACTGAGAACTTTTTCTATGGTTCCATGACTTTGTATCTCTATCATGGGAAGCTCCTTATTAGGTCATATATCCTGGTGGAGAATATGGCTTTGCAAGTAGACTAATCAGGGATTCCACACTTCTTATTATGTGTAATTGTGGCCTATTCATTTAACTTCTTATCACTTAGGATCTTTACCTGTAAATGGTAATAATGACAATGCACATTTAATAGGAATTTTGGATAAATTATAAAAGAGAATTGAGGTAATTCTGATAAAGTGACTAGCATAGTCGCTAAAGAATTAATAATAGAGTTTTTTTTATTAGATTTCATACTTTGTTTTGAGTTGTGTGAATTCAACCTTGTCTTGCTGAAATTATTCTCAACAACAGCTTAATATTTTCTATGATCATTATTTGTATGTATTTCTAAATGGAACTGTATTATTATCTCAAGACTTAGTCCTATATCTGGACTTCTCATTTGTTTCTTCATAGATCTCATTAGCATTCATATCTACATACTGTGAATCAAATAAAATATCTTAGGAACCAGAAATCTTTCATATTTATACCATCTGAAGATTCACCACATTTTCTGCAGTTTAAAATGCCAAAAACCTATTTTGAAATTATATTTATGTAATATATTTGAAAATGTTTTCTGAGAAACAGTAACTGTGAGAAAGAATCAGCACCCTATTTCCTATTTTGCCCTGAAATCTACAAGAAGAAATATCTTCTAAACATTAAAATACAACCCTACGTTGTTCTTTCATTGATAGGGATGCTACAATATCCATTTTAAACCTGGGTGGTTACATACCCTCTCCCTTGGATTCACTAGTCAGGTGGTGGATATCTCTAATAATCCTCAAACAGTTCTCATGTCATAGTCCATCACTGTCACCCTTAAGCCTCAATTGAGAAACATTCCTTCCAATTTTGGAATACCGCATCCACTAATTTAATAGACAGGGATTTTAAGTAGAGGTGAAGCTACTGGATTAAATGTTCCCTTGCTGATCTCTTCCTTGATATCTCTGAGGATTCACCTATTCATGAGGATATTAGATAATCTAAATCTTGACTTGCTGGTATTTTTGTAAATCAAGCTAAAAATTGAAGATCCCCAGGATTAGGAGGGCCAAATTGTTGTAATACAATTAAAAAACTCATAGAAGTATTTTGACTGAGACTGGATCACTGGATGACATCCAATGACAGATAAGAGATTTGAAACTCAAAAGCCAACTGGCTACTCCCTGGAGATTATACAGGGATTTGTTAACTTTATAGACTGGTGCCTCCTTTCAAGATAGTCTCTGCCATCACCCACAGTCCATTCTGATGTATTAGTTTTCCCTCTTGGATAAAAAAAACCCCAAAAAACACTGCTTAATAAAAGAGGACACAAACAAATGGAAGAACATTCCATGCTCATGGATAGGAAAAATCAATATTGTGAAAATGGCCATACTGCCCAAGGTAATTTATAGATTCGATGCCATTCCCATCAAGCTACCAATGACTTTCTTCACAGAATTGGAAAAAACTACTTTAAAGTTCATATGGAAGCAAGAAAGAGCCTGCATTGCCAAGACAATCCTAAGCCAAAACAACAAAGCTGGAGGTATCATGCTACCTGATTTCAAACTACATTACAAGGCTACAGTAACCAGAACAGCATGGTACTGGTACCAAAACAGATATATAGACCAATGGAACAGAACAGTGCCCTCAGAAATAATACCACACATCTACAACTATCTGATCTTTGACAAACCTGACAAAAACAAGAAATGGGGAAAGGATTCCCTATTTAATAAATGGTGCTGGGAAAACTGGCTAGCCATATGTAGAAAGCTGAAACTGGATCCCTTCCTTACACCTGATACAAAAATTAATTCAAGATGGGTTAAAGACTTAAATGTTAGACCTAAAACCATAAAAACCCTGGAAGAAAACCCAGGCAATACCATTCAGGACATAGGCATGGGCAAGGACTTCATGACTAAAACACTAAAAGCAATGGCAACAAAAGCCAAAATTGACAAATGAAATCTAATTAAACTAAAGAGCTTCTGCACCACAAAAGGAACTATGATCAGAGTGAATAGGCAACCTACAGAATGGGAGAAGATTTTTACAATCTACCCATCTGACAAAGGGCTAATATCCAGAATCTACAAAAAACTTAAACAAATTTACAAGAAAAAATCAAACAACCCCATCAAAAAGTGGGCGAAGGATATGAACAGACACTTCTCAAATGAAGACATTTATGCAGCCAACAGACACATGAAAAAATGCCCATCATCACTGGCCAATGCAAATCAAAACCACAATGAGATACCATCTCATACCAGTTAGAATGGCGATCATTAAAAAGTCAGGAAACAACAGCTGCTGGAGAGGATGTGGAGAAATAGGAACACTTTTACACTGTTGGTGGGACTGTCAACTAGTTCAACCATTGTGGAAGATGGTGTGGCGATTCCTCAAGAATCTAGAACTACAAATACCATTTGACCCAGCCATCCCATTACTGGGCATGTAGCCAAAAGATTAAAAATCATGCTGCTATCAAGACACATGCACATGTATGTTTATTGCAGCACTATTCACAATAGCAAAGACTTGGAACCAATCCAAATGTCCAACAATGATAGTCTGGGTTAAGAAAATGTGGGGCATATACACCATGGAATACTAAGCAGTCATAAAAAAGGATGAGTACATGTCCTTTGTAGGGACATGGATGAAGCTGGAAACCAGCATTCTGAGTAAACCATGGCAAGGACAGAAAACCAAACACCACATATTCTCACTCATAGGTGGGAGTTGAACAATGAGAACACTTGGACACAGGGTGGGGAACATCACACACCTGGGCCTGTTGTGGTGTGCGGGGAGTGGGGAGGGATAGTATTAGGAGATATACCTAATGCAAACGATGAGTTAATGGGTACAGAGCCCCAACATAGCACATGTATACATATGTAACAAAACCTGCACGTTGTGCACATGTACCCTAGAACTTAAAGAATAATAAAAAAAAAACCTATTTAAATGAATTTTTTAAAGGAACTTTTAGCAAGTCTTTTTAAACAAACATCAGACTACTCAACTTTTTAATAGATAGCATCAAATGACAGTTACTTTCTCAGACTTGCTATAAAAATCTTACCTTGCAAGTCTTACCACCCTGAGTCCACCAGTTCTAAATTTTTATATTATGATCCTTATCAAGTAGATTCAAGTCCCCACATGAAAAAACTGCCTTAAACATGACCCCTAAGAAAAGTTTCCTAAATATTCCAACTTTGCCCTCGTCATTCTGAGATGCTACAAAGGCTCTGTCTAAAAGGTGACCCTATTTACTGCTATAAGTGATAGACTCAGGTTTCCTTATCAATAATTTATTTTGGTGGTTCTTTTGGGGAGCTAGTATTTGACATATTCTAACATAGATAATTTGAAAGAAACCAAAGCAATACAAAAAATATATACAATTTAAATATGTTCTTTAATGAAACACCGATGCAGTTTTATGAATATATAGCAGGACAAATTTAATACTTGTCGAATAAAATATCCCAAAATGTATTGTTCGGTAAAACACATTGCTAACATTTTGAATAAAATTTGTTTACCCTTTGGGAAATATGTTCAGTGTTAGTTTCTAGATATTTATATAATTAAGAGCATTTAAGTTGATTAATTATTTTCCAAAACCAACTTATTCTCACATTTGGGTTCTACAAAGACGAGAAAATCATTTCGTTAAATGATGATGAAAATTAGCTTATTTCAGTGATAACCAAATGGAGAGTCTATAGAATTTAAGTTATGCAGATAAAAGCAGAAAGGAATTTTTATGCCTACTCAAGTGCCTAACTTAATTGAAATAAAAACATGAAAATGTAAATTAAAGACATTTTAAACAAAGTGCTACGAACATAAACTTTAAGGATGCAAGATAGCTATTTCTATTTCTCAGATCACTTTACAAATTTCTGTTTTCAACATCATATGAGATCTTGAGACTTCAGCAATAGACAATAGGATTAAAGGGAAACAAATTAATAGCAATAAGATTTGCCCTTCCTGTAACAGTAAAAGGAAATCTCACTTCAGTAAGTTTGTGCTGAGCCCAGATATTGTTACGTATATAGTTTCAGGATCAAGGGAACAAAAAGATTGAGAACACTGGAATGCTACATTGGCCACATGAACTTCAAGTATGTAAAAAAGTGTAGGCTGACTCATTGGACCTTAAGGCTCTACTACAGGTTCTAAGGCACTGAAAAAAAATTATTCCAAAAGGATTTTATTTGTTTTCCAAATGCATGTTTTAGAGCATCTTTATGTAGATTCTCATGTGGTTATACTTTAGAAATCTTTTATTTTAAATGATGTTATATAAAATTAAAAATGTATAAAATTAAAAGTCTCATACAAAGTGAGACTCTTAAATATTTTGTGAGTACATAAAATTATTCCAGGATATTAAACTCACGAATTTGCAGAGGAACTGAACTGATTTTTGTCATTAAAGGAATTAAGCCATTGTTTTCATTTTGTGATAATTCGAATTAGTTCCTAGTAAAGTTTTATCTCATGCAAATAGGTGACTCAGCTTATTTACACAATGCAGTGAATGCCACTAAATTTGAGAATGTGGCTTTTGTTGAATGACAATAATTACAGAGTACAAATTGTCCAACTTACAAACTAAAATTTTCCACTAGATTTGCTGATTAAGTTTAATTCACACAAGAGAAACATCAGCAAACTTGAACATTTTACATAGATTCCGTTGAAAATTCCTTTTGCTGGTTAATCAAAGAAAAGCTGAATTATATAGAGACACACAAATTGATATTATATGCATCAGTTTCTCCTGAGGAAGCTAAAGTACTTATCTTTGGATCACTAATTGCAGTCATTAGAATTCTGTTAAAAATGAACTAATGCAAACTAGAAGTTCAGATGTGACTGATGTGAGGGATGTGTGAATTGAACAATATTTAACTAGGCCAGCAAATCCCAATGCTTAATTACCAGTGCAATATTATCTGAACAATGAGTAGAAGATTCATCATCCAAATAAATCTCAGTATAATGAAGCCACATCTATAACTGATGATTTGATAACATGACATTTTAAAACCATTTCCTCTAATTTAAAGTTATTTCAGTGAGCATAAATTTAATGGAAGGAAATATTGACATTGCACATGTACCCTTCATCACTAGGCCACTGAAACTGTACACATGAGCAGTACAAATAATTTGGTCTTAAATGTGTAGAATGGCAACTGAAGTAGCAAAATTGCACTCTTGTAAAGAAATAACAAATCTTTTAAAATTGGGAATGTAGGAACACCCCAGTTCCCTGCTTTTAGGATCATATAAAAGGCTTTTAGAAAAGGACATGATTTTTAAATCATATAACGAACCTATTCACCTTCCTTTACAGATGCTCTTACTAAAGCTTATAGAGCCACATCCTTGTGGACATCAGTAAATCAATGTTACACTTGCATCTAACCTTAGCCTTCTGAGGCCCTTTTCAGTTAACTTTTGATGAGGTCATGTAACTTCACATCCTGAGAAAGATGTATTAATTCTTAGAATAGTATCAATATCTGTGCTTTATTTTTCAGTTGAGTATCATAGTACAGAGTGTTCACCTTTCTTGAAGTTGATTCTCATTATAAAGAGAAGCAATCACTTTCTTCTGTAGTTCAAAGAAAAGTAAGAAAAAAGGGAAATAAAAGCAGATTCAGTTTGCTGTTGAACTGGATTACCAAGAAATGAACATCTATTTAGTTTCTATTATAAGCAGCAACAAACTTCAAACCCACAAGTTTCTCTGGATTTATCTTTTCTGAGAAAAGAAATCAGGTTCTTAGAAAATTGGTGCGGACACAATTAAAGTCCTTTTTAAATTCTATTATCACAGATATATTTATGGAAACGAAAGTTCACTCTTTGGAAAATACGAGTTGTATTCTTGTGCATGTTACTTCATGAATAAAGTAAGAAAAGGTTGTACATCTAAAACCCATAACTTGAACGCAAATCCCAATAGTTGTTAAAAAGTCAAATTGTTTTATTAACTTCTGTGTCTTGCTTATTGCTGAGCACGCACAGAAAACTAAATGATTATCTGTGATAAAAGCAGTGAAAGAACCAAGTTGCTCAACAGATAACGCATGATTACCACAAAATTATTCTATTAGAAATGGACCAATATTTTCTTGACTCTTCCAATGAAAATGGCATTTGTTTATATTCAGAATGTTGTGATAGATTTAGTAATAAAATAAGGACTTAGTCCCAATTAAGTCTGTATTTCAAGTTACATGTGGACAAACATCATTTCATACTCCAGGGTTGTAGCAATACAGTTTTCTGTTTTGACTTAATTTTTTTATTTCTAATTTTTATGGGTACATAGTAGGTTTGTTTATTTATAGTGTACATGAGATGTTTTGATATACGCCATGCAAAGCACATCATGATGAATGGGGTGTTCATCCCCTCAAACATTTTTCCACTGAGTTGCAAAGAATCCAATTACACTCTAAGTAATTTCAAAACGTACAGTTAAGTAATTATTGGCTGTAGTCACTTTGTTGTGCTATCAAATAGTAGGTCTTATTGATTCTAAATATTATTTTTGTACTTATTAACCCACCTCCCACCCAATTAACCCACTACCCCTTCCAGCCTCTGGTAACCATTCCTCTACTCTCTATGTCTGCGAGTTCAATTGTTTTTATTTTTAGATCCCACAGATAAGAACATGCAATGTTTGTCTTCCTCTGCCTGGCTTATTTCACTTGACATAAAGACCTCCATTTCCATCATGTTATTGAAAATGACTGGCTCTCATTCTGTTTATGGCCAAGTAGTACTCCATAGTGTGTATGCACCAGAGTTTCTTTATCCATTCCACTGTTGATAGACACTTAAATTGTTTCCCAATCTTAGCTATTATGAACAGTGCTGCAACAAACATAGAAGTGCAGATATTTCTTTGATATACTGATTTCCTTTCTTGGAGTATATACCCAGTAGTGGGATGGCTGGATCATATGGTAGCAAAAATGTTAGTTTTTTGTGGAAACTACAAACTGTTCTCTATAGTGCTTATACTAATTTATATTTCCACTAACAGTGTACAAGTGCTCCATTTTCTCTACACCCTTGCTAGCATTTGTTATTGCCTGTCTTGTGGATATAAGCCATTTTAACTGGAGTGAAATTATCTCATTGTATTTTGATTTTAATTTCTCTCATAATCAATGATATTTGCTATTTGTATGTCTTCTTTTTAAAAAATGTCCATTCAAATCTTTTGCCTATCTTTTCATCAGATTATTAGATTTTGTCATATAGAGTTGTTTGAGCTCCTTATATATTCTGGTTATTAATCCCTTGTCAGATGAGCAGTTTGCAAATATTTTCTCCTATTATGTAAGTTGTCTCCTCACTTTGTTGATTGTATCCTTTGCTGTGCAGAGCTTTTTTTCTTTTTCTTTTCTTTTTTTTTTTTTTTTATGGAGTCTTGCCTTCTCACCCAGGCTGGAGTGCAACAGCACAATCTCGGCTCACTGCAACCTCCACCTCCCAGGTTCAAGCAATTCTCCTGCCTCAGCCTCCTGAGTAGCTCCAATTACAGGTGCACACCACCATGCCTGGCTAATTTTTGTATCTTTAGTAGAGAGGCGGTTTTGCCATGTGGCTCATATCTGTAATCCCAGCACTTTGGGAGGCCGAAAAGGGCAGATCACTTGAGGTCAGGAGTTTGAGACCAGCCTGTGCAGAGCTTTTTATCTTGTGATTCCATTTATCCAGGTTTTCTTTGGTTGCCTATGCTTGTTGGGTTTGCTCAATAAATTTTTGCCCAGAATGATGTCCTGGAGATCTTCTCCAAAGTTTTCTTGTAGTAGTCTAAGGTCTTAGATTTAAGTATTTAACTCATTTTGATTTGATATGTGTATATGGAAAGAGATGGGGTCTAGTTTTATTCTGCATGTGGATATCCAGTTTTTCTAGCATCATTTATTGAAGAGACTGTCTCTTCCTTGGTGTATGTCTTTGGCACTTTTGTTGAAAATGAGTTCATTGTTGGTGTGTGGATTCATTTCTTGGTTCTCTATTCTGTTCCATTTATTTATGTATCTGTTTTTATGCCAGAACCATGCTGTTTTGGTTACTATAGCTCCATATTATAATTTCAGGTCAGGGTATGTGATTCCTCCAGTTTTTTTCTTTTGCTCAGGATAATTTTGGATATTCTGGGTCTTTTGTGGTTTCATATAAATTTAGAATTTTTTAAAATTTTATTTTTTGCAGAATTTTTTGTATTTTTAAGGTGATTCCATTGAACCTGTAGATTGCTTTGGGTAGTATGGACATGTAAACAATATTTATTCTTACAATTGATGGACATGAAATATTTTTCCTTTTTTGGTGTCTTCTTCAATTTCTTTCCTTGGGGTTTTAAAGTGTTTATTATAGAGACTTTTCACTTCTTTGGTTAATTGCTAGGTATTTAATTGTATGTGTGGCTATTGTAAATGGAATTACTTTTAAAATTTCTTTTTCACATAGTTCACTGTTGGCGCATAGAAATGCTACTGTTTTTTGGGTGTTGATTTTGTATCCTGCAAGTTTACTTAATGTGTTTATTAATTCTAACAGTTTTCTTGTGGAGTCTTTAGGTTTTTTCAAATATAAGATCATATTATCTACAAACAAGGATAATTTGACTCCTTCCTTTATAATTTAGAAGCCCTTTATATCTTTCTCTTGTCTGATGTCTCCAGCTAGTACTTCTAGTACTATGTTGAACAGTGTTGAGAGTGGGCGTCCTTGTTATGTCTCAGATCTTAAAGAAAAGCCTTTCAATTTTTTTGGCCATTCAGGATGACACTTGCAGCAGTTCTGCTATATGCAGTTTTTATTATATTGAGGTATGTTCTTTCTATCTTCAGTTTTTTGAGGGTTTTTATCATGAAGGGATGTTGAATTTTATCAATTGCTTTTTCAACATCAATTGAAATGATCATATGATTTTTACTTTTCATTCTTTTGATATGATATATCACATTAATTGAATTTTGTAGGTTGAACCTTCCTTGCATCCCTGGGATACATTCCACTTGGTCATTGTGTTAGTCTGTTCTCACACTGCTCATAGAGACATATCCGAGACTCGGTAGTTTATAAAGAAAAGAGGTTTGATTGCCTTACAGTTCAGCATGGCTGTGGAGAACTCAGGGAACTTACAATCAGAAGGGGAAGCAAACACATCCTTCTTCACATGACAGCAGAAAGGATAATTAGTGCTGAGCAAAGGGAAAAAAGCCCCTTATTAAACCATCAGATCTCTTGAGAAGTCACTCACTATCATGAGCATGGGGTAACCACCCCATGATTCAATTACTTCCCACCAGGTCTCTCCATGAAACTTGGGGATTATGAAAACTACTATTGAAGGTGAGATTTGTGTGGGAACACAGCCAAACAATGTCAGTCATAATGAAAGATCTTTAATATATTTTTGAATTTGGTTTGTTAAGGATTCTTGCATCAGTAGTCATCAGAGATATTGGCCTGTAGTTTTCTTTTTTTGAAATGTCTTTGTCTGGGTTTGGTTCCAGGGTAATACTGGCCTCATACAATCAGTTTGGATGTATTCCCTCCTTCTCTATTTTGTTGGAGTAGTTTGACTAGGATTGGTATTCATTCTTCTTTAAATGTTTAATAGAATTCCACAGTGAAGCCATGAAGTCCCAGGCTTTTCTTTACTGGGAGACGTTTTATTAGGACTTTGATCTCATTGCCTGTTATTGGCCTGTTCAGGTTCTGGATTTCTTCCTGGTTCAATATTAGTAGGTTTTATGAATCTATGAATTTGTCCATTTCTTCTAGATTTTCATATTTATTGGCATATAGTCACTCATAGTAGCCACTAATCATCCTTTGAATGTCTACGCTATCAGTTATAATGTCTCCTTTTTATTTCTGACTTTATTTGGATATTTTGTTGTTGTTGTTGTTGGTCTTGCTAAAGGTTTATCAATTTTCTTTAACTTTTCTAAATAACACCATTTTGTTTTATTTATCTGTATTTGATATGGTTTTGCTCTTTGTCCCCAATCAAATCTCATGTTCAATTGTATTCCACACATGTTGAAAAAGGGGCCTCATAGGAGGTGATTGAATCATGGCAGGCAGGCTTTCCCCTTACTGTTCTCAGGGTAGTGAATGAGTTCTCATGAGATCTGGTTGCTTAAAAGTGTGTAGTGTGGCCGGGCACGGTGGCTCCCGCCTGTAATCCCAACACTTTGGAAGGCCCAGGTGGGCAGATCACGAGGTCAAGAGATCAAGACCATCCTAATACAGTGAAACCCCGTCTCAATTAAAAATACAAAAAAATTAGCAGGGCTTGGTGGCAGACACCTGTAGTCCCAGCTACTCAGGAGGCTGAGGCAGGAGAATGGTGTGAACCCAGGAGGCAGAGCTTGCAGTGAGCTGAGATTGTGCCACTGCACTCCAGCCTGGGTGACAGAGCAAGACTCTGTCTCAAAAAAAAAAAAAAAAAAGCGTGTAGTGCTTCCCACTTCAATCTCTCTCTCTCTCTCCTATCACCAAGTGAAGAAGGTGTTTGGTTCCCCTTTGCCCTTCTGCCATGATTGTACATTTTCCAAGACCTCTCCAGCCATACTCCTGTATGGTCTGTGGAACTGTGAGTCAATTAATCCTCTGTGTTAAATAAATTACCCAGTCTCAAGTAGTTCTTTATGGCAGGGTGAAAATGAACTAATACAGAAAATTGGCACCAGGGAAGTGGGACATTGCTATAAAGATACCATACCTGAATATGTGGAAGTGACTTTGGAACTGGGTATTGGGCACAGGCTGGAACAGTTTAAAGGGATCAGAATACAGGAAGATGAGGGAAAGTTTGAAACTTCCTAAAGACTTGTTGAATGATTGTGACCAACTTGCTGATAGTGATATGGACAGTGAAGTTCAGGCTGAGGTGGTCTCAGATGGAGATGAAGAACTTATTGGGAACTGGAGTGAAGATCACTCTTGCTATCCCTTAAAAAGAGAATGGCAGCATTGTGTCTCAGCTCTAGAGATCTGTGAAACATTGAACTTCAGAGAAATAATTTAGATTATCTGGCAGAAATAAATTCCTAAGCAGCAAAGCATTCAATAAGTGGCCTGGCTGCTTCTAAAAGCCTATGCTTATTTGCATAAACAAAGAAATGACCCGAAACTGCAACTTATATTTAAAAGGGAAGCAGAGCATAAACGTTTGGAAAATTTGCAGGCTGATCATGCGATAAAAAAGAAA
This sequence comes from Nomascus leucogenys, assembly GCF_006542625.1. NCBI lineage: Eukaryota > Metazoa > Chordata > Mammalia > Primates > Hylobatidae > Nomascus > Nomascus leucogenys. Next base: position 84,044,006 of record NC_044395.1, on the reverse strand, counting down.
AACTCATTTTTTGGGGGAGGAATTCAAGGATGCAGAAATTTGCATAAAAAATGGTTTTGTTGCCCAAGCCCAGGGCCCCCTTCTCTATGCAGCCTTGGAACATAGTGCCCTGCATCCCAGCCACTCCATCTCCAGCTGTGGCTAAAAGGAGCCAAGATACAGCTTGTGAAATTGCTTCAGAGTGTGCAAGCCCTAAGCCTTGGTGCCTTCCATGTGGCATTGGGCCTGAATGTGCACCGAAGGCAAGAATTGAGGTTTGGAAACCTCCGCCTAGATTTCAGAGGATGTACGGAAATGACTAGATGTCCAGGCTGAAGTCTGCTGCAAGAGCAGAGCCCTCATGAAGAACCTTTACTAGGGCAGTGCAAAGGGGAAATGTGGGTTGGAGCCCCAACACAGAGTCTCCACTGGGGCACTATCTACTGGAGCTGTAAGAATTGGCCACCATCCTCCAGATCCCATAATGGGAGACCCAGCAACACCTTGCACTGTTTGTCTTGAAAACATGCATGCACTCAATGCCAGCCTATGAAAGCACCTGCAGGGGCAGATCTGCCCAAGGCCTTGGGAGCCACCCCCTTATATCTGTGTGCTTTGAATGTGAGACATAGAGTCAAAGGATATTATTTTGGAACTTTAAGATTGAATGACTGCCCTACTGGGATTTGGAGTTTCATGAGGCCTATAACCTCTTTGTTTTGGCTGATTTTTCCCTCCTGGACCAGGTCTATTGAACCAATGCCTGCTCTCCCATTGTAATTTGGGGTAACTCACTTGTTTTTAATTTTACAGGCTCATAGGCAGAAGGGAATTGCCTAGTCTCAGATGAGACTTTAGACTTGAAACGCTGAGTTAAAGCTGAAGTGAGTTAAGACATGGGGATTGTTGGGAAGGCATGATTGGTATTGAAATATGAGAAAGGCATGAGATTTGGGAAGTGCCAGGGGTGGAATGATGTGAATTGGCTCTGAATCCCTACCCAAATCTCATGTTGAATTGTAATCCTCACATGCTGGAGGAGGGGCCTGGTTGGAGTTGATGATTGAATTGTGGGGGCAGACTTCCCCTTTACTGTTCTCATGTGCAGGAATTCTCAAAAGATTTGGAGTTTTTAAAGTGTATAGCACTTCCCACTTTGATCTCTCTATCCTGCTGCCATGTGAAGAAGCTGCTTGCTTTGCTTTGCACTTCTACCATCATTATAAGTTTCCTGAGGCCTAACCAGCCATGATTCCTGTACAGCCTTCAGAACTGTGAGTCAATTAAACCTCTTACCTTCATAAATTACCCAGTCTCATGTAGTTCTTTATAGCAGTGTGATAAAGGACTAATACATTTTCTTATTTCTATTTTATTTATTTCTGCTCTGATCTTTATTATCTCTTTTCTTCTACTAATTTGGAGTTTGGGTTTCTCTTGCTTTCCTGGTTCTCTAGGATGCATTGTTAGACTGTTTATTTGAAGTTTTCCTTTTTATTTTTTGATGTAGAATAGACACTTGCAGACTTACAGCTATAATCTTTCTTTTTAGTAGTGCTTTTAGTGTATCCCACAGGTTTTGGTAAGTTGTGTGGCCATTATCATGTGTTTCCAGAAAATTTTATATTTCCTTCTTAATTTCTTCATTCACCCACTGTTCATTAAGAAGCATGTTGTTTAATTTCCATGTATTTGCATAGTTTCTGAAATTTATCTTGTTATTAATGTCAAGTTTTATTTCAGTGTCTAGAGATGTTTAATATTATTATGTAAATTTTTGAACGTTTTAAAATTTGTTTTGTGACCAAACCTGTGGTCTATCTTTGAGATTAATCTATGTGCTGAGAATAATAATGTATATTCTGCAGTGCTTGGATAAAATGTTCTGTAAATATCTATTAAATCAATTTGGTCCATACTGCAGATTAAGTTTCATGTTTCTTTGTTGATTTTCTGTCTGGAAGTTTCATCAAATGCTAAAAGTGGGGTGCTGAAGTCCCCAACTCTCATTTTACTATGGCCTATCTCTCTCTTCAGCTGTAATAATATTTTCTTTATATATCTGGGTGCTCCAGTGTTGAATGCACATATATTTAAAATTGTTATAACCTCTTGATTAATTGATCCCTTTATCATAATATACTACCTTCTTTGTCTCTTCTTGTAGTTTTTTCTTGAAAACTTTTTTTGTTTGATACAAGTATAGTGACTGGCTTTTTTGGGGGTTCCATTGGCCTGGAATATCTTTTTACATTCCTTTATTTCCTGTCTATATGTGTCTTTGAGCCAATGGAAATTTTTTTTTTACTCATCCATTCAGGCAATCTATATCTTTTGATTGGAGAGTTTTGTCCATTTACATTCAATGTTGTTATTGATAAGAAAGGACATACTCCTGTCATTTTGTTGTTTTCATTTTTCTTGTGGTCCCTTCCTAATTTTTTTTTTTCTGTTTTCAATTTGTGAAGATGATTTTCTCTAGAGAAACGTTTTAGTTTTTTATTTTTATTGTATTTTTTTAGTTTGAGGTTAACATAAGGCTGGCAAATACTACCTTTTTAATTTTTTTATTATACTTTAAGTCCTAGGGTACATGTGCACAACATGCCGGCTTGTTACATAGGTATACATGTGTCATATTGGTTTGCTGCACCCATCAACTCGTCATTTACATTAGGTATTTCTCCTAATGCTATCCCCCACCCGATCCCCATCCCCCAACAGGAACCCATGTGCAATGTTCCCTTCTCTGTGTCCATGTGTTCTCATTGTTCAACTCCCACTTATGAGTGAGAACATGCAGTGTTTGGTTTTCTTTCCTTGTGATAGTTTGCTGAGAATGATGGTTTCCAGCTGCATTCATGTCCCTGCAAAGGACATAAACTCATCCTTTTTTATGGCTGCATAGTATTCCATGGTGTATATGTGCCACATTTTCTTTATCCAGTCTATTAATGATGGACATTTGGGTTGGTTCCAAGTCTTTGCTATTGGGAATAGTGCTGCAATAAACATACATGTGCATGTGTCTTGATAGTAGCATTATTTATAATCCTTTGCATATATACCCAGCAATGAGATTGCTGGGTCAAATGGTATTTCTAGTTCTAGATCCTTGAGGAATTGCCACACTGTCTTCCACAATGATTGAACGAATTTACACTCCTACCAACAGTGTAAAAGCATTCCTATTTCTCCACATCCTCTCCAGTATCTGTTGTTTCCTGACTTTTTAATGATCACCATTCTAACTAGTATGCGATGGTACCTCATTGTGGTTTTGATTTGCATTTCTCTGATGACCAGTGATGATGAGCATTTTTTCATGTGCCTGTTGGCTGCATAAATGTCTTCTTTTGAGAAGTGTCTGTTCACATCCTTTGCCTACTTTTTGATGGGGTTGTTTGTTTTTTTCTTGCAAATTTGTTTAAGTTCTTTGTAGATTCTGGATATTAGCCCTTTGTCAGATGGATAGATTGCAAAATTTTTCTCCCATTATGTAGGCTGCCTGTCCACTCTGATGATAGTTTCTTTTGCTGTGCAGAAGCTCTTTCGTCTATTAGATCCCATTTGTTTATTTTGGCTTTTGTTGCCATTGCTTTTTGTGTTTTAGTTATTAAGTCTTTGCCCATGCCTATGTCCTGAATGGGACTGCCTAGGTTTTCTTCTAGGGTTTTTATGGTTTTAGGTCTTATGTTTAAATCTTTAATCCATCTTGAGTTAATTTTTGTGTAAGGTGTAAGGAAGGGATCCAGCTTCAGCTTTCTATGTATGGCTAGGTAGTTTTTCCAGCACCATTTATTAAATAAGGAATCCTTTACCCATTGCGTATTTTTCTCAGGTTTATCAAAGATCAGATGGTTGTAGACGTGTGGTGTTATTTCTGAGGCCTCTCTTCTGTTCCCTTGGTCTATATATCTGTTCTGGTACCAGTACCATGCTGTTTTGGTTACTGTAGCCTTGAAGTATAGTGTGAAGTCAGGTAGAGTGATGCCTCCTCCTTTGTTCTTTTTTCTTAGGATTGTCTTGGCTATGTGGGCTATTTTTTGCTTCCACATGAACTTTAAAGTATTTTTTCCAATTATGTGAAGAAAGTTAGTGGTAGCTTGATGGGAATAGCATTGAATCTATAAATTACCTTGGGCAGTATGGCCATTTTCATGATATTGATTCTTCCTATCCATGAGCATGGAATGTTCTTCCATTTGTTTGTGTCCTCTTTTATTTCATTGAGCCATCACAAAAAACTCTTCAAAAAATCATTGAGTCCAGGAGCTGCTTTTCTTGAAAAGATCAACAAAATAGATAGACTGCTAGCAAGACTAATAAAGAAGAGAGAAGAATCAAATAGACACAATAAAAAATGATAAAGGGGTATCACCACGGATCCCACAGAAATACAAACTACCATCAGAGAATACTATAAACACCTCTACACAGATAAACTAGAAAATCTAGAAGAAATGGGTAAATTCCTAGACACATATGCCCTCCCAAGACTAAACCAGGAAGAAGTTGAATCTCTGAATAGACCAATAACAGGTTCTGAAATTGAGGCAATAGTTAATAGCCTACCAACCAAAAAAAGTCCAGGACCAGATGGATTCACAGCCAAATTCTACCAGAGGTACAAAGAGGAACTGATACCATTCCTTCTGAAACTATTCCAATCAATAGAAAAAGAGTAAATCCTCCCTAACTCACTTTATGAGGCCAGGATCATCCTGATACAAAAGCCTGGCCTCAGTAGGACAAATTAACGTGTCATTGGCCTTAAAGAGGAAGTAGAGAAAGAGATAGGGGTAGAAAGTTTATTAAAAGGGACAATAACAGAAAATTTCCCAAACCTAGAGAAAGATATCAATACCTAACTATAAGAAGGTGATAGAACACCAAAAAGATTTAACCTAAAATACACTACTACCTCAAAGCATTTAACAATCAAACTGCCCAAGGTCAAGGATAAAAAAAGGCTCCTAAAAGCAGAAGAGAAAAGAAACAATAACACGCAATGGAGCCTCATGACTCCAATTGGTGCTCTATCTTATTGTGGCTGAGATGGTATCCAAGATGCAAGACAAAGCCCTCCCCACTCCTCTCTCTCTTGTCAAGCAGAAGGAAGGGGTCTCTTTTGGAGCCACAAGCTGTGCAGCCTGGGTTTAGGGGAGGGTTCATGACCCTCCCTCAAGGGGTGATGCCAGCACTGCCTTGGTGTCCCCAGTTGGTGTCTAAGTAGTCGTGTGCCTCCACAGTCCACTGTCCCTGGTCCTAGTTTACCCCTCAGACTTGCCTAAGAGTTTCAGTCCTTATGGCCTAGATTGCCTTTCAAACTTACTTAGAGACTGGGAGCACTGTGACCCTAGGTGGTGAGGTTTGCAGGCATTTGATTTCCAGTCACTGGGATGTGCGAATCCCTTCTGGCTAGTGCTAGTTTAAATGCTCCCTCTGTGGGCAGGCATCAGCTGAATGTGATCTGGTTTTCCTTTCTGCTTCAACAGAATAGCACTGAGTTCAGTGCCTCACAATTGCTGTGCTCTCCCTCCCTCAGCACCCATCCAGCCAGGGGTTGGGGAGGGGTGATGTCAGTGATTCATTACTGTTTTATTTTTTTTCTATTTTTTCAGTGCCTCTTTCAGAAATATGAAATTAAAACCAAGTACTGAGAGTGCTCACCTAATTTTTTGTTCCTATGGTGTTTTTGTTTGTTTGTTTGTTTTCTGTGTAGATAGTTGTTAACTTGGTGTCCTTGCAGAGGAGATTATCAGTGGAGCTTTCTCTTCCACTATCTTGCTTCACCTCTTTGTGACTTATTTTTAAATAATTCTTCTCCCACCGCTACAATTTTAGCTAAGTTTAATAGGTTTCTAATTCTGACAAATGGCACTACTGGGTATGCCTGATTTTGTTTATGTATGGAATCTTGAAAGGTACAGAGCACCAATTTAAATCATAATATATATATATATATATATATACACACACACACCATGGAAAACTATATACCTTAGAAAACTATGGTATATAGTGTATATATTATATAGTGGCATTTGCAGCAATCTGGATAGAACTGGAAACTATTACTCTAAGTGAAGTAACTCAGGAAGAGAAAACCAAACACCATATGTTCTCACTCATATGTGAGAGCTAAGCTATGAGGATGCAAGCACAGTGGCTGATGCCTGTAATCCCAGCACTTTGGGAGGCTAAGGCAAGTGGATCACGAGGTCAGTCATTCGAGACAAGCCTGGCCAAAATAGTGTAACCCCATCTCTACTAAAAATACAAAAAATTAGCTCGGTGTGGTGGCGGGCACCCAGCTACTCAGGAGGCTGAGACAGGAGAATCGCTGGAACCTGGGAGGCACAGGTTGCAGTGAGCAGAGATCACCTTACTGCACTCCAGCCCTAATGACACATAGTACTTTGGGGACTCGGGAGAAAGGGTGGGGGAGGCAAAGATAAATTATAAATAAATAAATAATTTTATAAAGTAGTTCTATTACATCTCTATATCCATTTGAGATCTAGAATATTCATTTTGAGGTGTGAGAAATTAATTCCCACAAAAAAGTAAATGCATAGAAGTGATTCCTTGTCAAAGAAACATGCAACAGAGAAATGTCTAGTTGCACTGGCTCAAGTTATGACTAAGAATTTTAATGTTTTTGCTAGACTTTGTATATTAGTTGGATTAATTAGCTACTTTCTGGTGGTCATATGATTAATAAGAGTTTGTTACCCATTCTTAGCTTGGTATTCATGTTGAGATGTTAACATTATATTATATATATTATATATACATATATGTATATATATATATATATGTACACACACATACTTCTTGGAGATATATATATATATCATTTCTTTATCTGCTTGCCGATTGGTGGGCATTTGGGCAGGTTCCATAGTTTTGCAATTGCAAATTGTGCTGCTATAAACATGCGTGTGCAAGTGTCTTTTTGTATAATAACTCCTTTTCTTCTGGGTAGATACCTAGTAGTGGGATTGCTGGATCAAATAGTAGATCTACTTTTAGTTCTTTAAGGAATCTCCACATTGTTTTCCACAGTGGTTTAAAGTTCAGTTACAGGCCAAAATAGACCTTTTAAATAGGGTATATTTTGTTTTTTGTTTTTTGTTGTTGTTGTTGTAGAAGATTTTATTTATAGTCACGACTTCATTTACCACCTACACATGAATGACTTTTGTATTTATAACTCCACCCCAGATACCTCTTCTGAATACAATACCTATATAGCCAATGGCTCCATTAACTTATCTCTAGAATATCTCAATGATTCTAGCCAAATTCTATGGCTTCACCATAGCCAAAACTGTACCAATGATTCAGCAACACTGAGAGGGTGCTTCTCACCTCAGTGAAGGTTTGCTTCGCCAACTGTTTTACAAGCTAGAAACCTTATAATCCTGATGATGGTCTGCTTATAAAATGAGCTGCCCACATCATGTCCACTCTATCACATTTATTAATATCTCTGAAATTAATCAACTTCGCTCTCCTTACAGCACCACTGTGCTAGTTCAAAGTATAATCAAGGCAGATCTCCTCTTAATGCTAATAACCTCCTACCTAGTTTAAGAGGTTACAAAACAAATCTTTATGTAACCTCCTAACTAGTTAGGTTACTAAATATATCATTATCTGTTTTGTTTTTTTTTTTTTAATTATACTTTAGGTTTTAGGGTACATGTGCACAATGTGCAGGTTTGTTACATATGTATCCATGTGCCATGTTGATTTCATGCACCCATTAACTCGTCATTTAGCATTAGGTATATCTCCTAATGCTGTCCCTCCCCCCTCCCACCACTCCACAACAGTACCTGGAATGTGATGTTCCCCTTCCTGTGTCCATGAGTTCTCATTGTTCAATTCCCACCTATGAGTGAGAACATGTGGTGTTTGGATTTTTGTCCTTGCAATAGTTTACAGAGAATGATGTTTTCCAGTTTCATCCATGTCCCTACAAAGGACACGAACTCATAATTTTTTATGGCTGCATAGTATTCCATGGTGTATATGTGCCACATTTTCTTAATCCAGTCTATCGTTGTTGGACATTTGGGTTGGTTCCAACTCTTTGCTATTGTGAATAGTGCCGCAATAAACATACGTGTGCATGTGTCTTTATAGCAGCATGATTTATAGACCTTTGGGTATATACCCAGTAATGGGATGGCTGGGTCAAATGGTATTTCTAGTTCGAGATCCCTGAGGAATCGCCACACTGACTTCCACAATGGTTGAACTAGTTGACAGTCCCACCAACAGTGTAAAAGTGTTCCTATTTCTCCACATCCTCTCCAGCACCTGTTGTTTCCTGCTTTTTTAATGATGGCCATTCTAACTGGTGTGAGATGGTATCTCACTGTGGTTTTGATTTGCATTTCTCTGATGGCCAGTGATGATGAGCATTTCTTCATGTGTTTTTTGGCTGCATACATGTCTTCTTTTGAGAAGTGTCTGTTCATGTCCTTTGCCCACTTTTTGATGGGGTTGTTTGTTTTTTTCTTGTAAATTTGTTTGAGTTCATTGTAGATTCTGGATATTAGCCCTTTGTCAGATGAGTAGGTTGCAAAAATTTTCTCCCATTCTGTAGGTTGCCTGTTCACTCTGATGGTAGTTTCTTTTGCTGTGCAGAAGCTCTTTAGTTTAATTAGATCCCATTTGTCAATTTTGGCTTTTGTTGCCATTGCTTTTGGTGTTTTAGACATGAAGTCCTTGCCCACGCCTATGTCCTGAATGGTATTGCCTAGGTTTTCTTGTAGGATTTTAATGGTTTTAGGTCTAACACTTAAGTCTTTAATCCATCTTGAATTAATTTTTGTATAAGGTGTAAGGAAGGGATCCAGTTTCAGAAGAGATTACAGGCATGACCCACTACAACTCGCTAGAGAGAAAAGTTTTTAAAACACTGCTTTAGCTATTTGTTCCCTTTCCTTCAACTACTCCCTTTCTCATTTTTATTTCAAAGTAGACTTTCCCAATTTTTTTACTCAAGTTTCCTTTGGAGGAAGGGGCACTGTACACTCAATTAATAAATTACTGAGATGCTCGAGTTTACTAGTTTAAAGGATTTCTACCACAGGGATAGGATGAATATAATCAGTGGAAGAAAAAAAAAAACAGGTAGTAAAAATGAGAAAAATAAAGGCTCTAAAAGATTAAACCAATTGTTATTTTTATTTATGAAGTTTTTAACTTAGTGTGAAGGAAGATTATAATCCCCCTTTGGCTAATTTAGGCTAATACTTCAGCACTGTATGGTACAGTTTTAATGAAATAATAAATGGGATTCCTTCCCCTCTAGATGTTCTTCTTCATTCAAGTGTTTTGTGAGCCCCAGGAGACAGTGTGGGCTCTCACATCAAATAGAAGCTCAAGCAAAGTCTCATCACTACCGTATGTAGGAAGACTGCGTTTACTAAACCACCGAAGCATCACCAGTGAAAACAGTCTTCAGCAAAATGCAGCCCAAATTGTCTACCCTTGGGACAGTAAAGTGGTGCATTGTATAAAACAATGAAAATAATTCATTGACTTCAAAATAAAACAATAAATAAATAGCTACTGATATCAGGTTAAGTATTCTGGGCTCAATATGTAAATAAATATGACAAAGGGAGCCTTGAATATGGGTAGTAATGGTCCTAGCTGGGTTCCATAACTTATGTGCCATTTTATTATTGCCAATGATTTCCTACATATCAGTCATTACTTTGAATATAAATTGAGTGAATTTTCCAAAAAAAAAGATCTAGAGCTACCGCATGGATTTAAAAAAAAAGAAAAAAAAAATGAGATCCAACTATGTAATGCCTACAATACACTCACTACCCTTTAAAGGATACACAGAGGTGAAAGTAAAAGGATGGAATGATATTCTACACCAATTAAAACCAAAAGCAGCAGCGGTAGCCATACTAATATGAGACAAAGTAGACTTTTAGTGCAAAAGTGTAAAACAGGAACAAAAAAGGACACTATATAATGATAAAGGGATCAATTCATCAAGGGGATATAACAATTATAAATACATATGCACCCAAATTAGAGCACCTAAATATATAAAACAAATATGAAAGGATATAATGGGAGAGATAGATTGCAATTCAGTAACAGTAGGATATTTCAATATACCACATTTGATAATATATAGATCATCCAGACAGAAAATTAATAAGGAAACATTGGACTTGAACAATACTTTAGATGAAATGTACCTAACGGATACATATAAAACATTGCACTCAGTAGCGACAGAATACACATTTTTTTCAAATGCACATAGAACATTATCCAGGATAGATCACATGTTATGTAACAAAACAAGTCCTAGCAAATTTTAAAAGACTGAAATAATATCAAGTACTGTTACTAAGTAAATGATTTTGAAACTGCAAATAAATAATGGGAAGAATTTTGAAAAATACACAAGTAAATGAAAATTAAACAACATGCTCCTGAACAATCAATGGATCAATGAAGAAATTAAGAGGAAAATTGAAGCATATCTTGGGAAAATAGAAAATTGAAATACAATATATCATTACATATGGAATGCAGCAAAAGCAGTTACAAGGGGAAGTTTATAGCAATAAATGCCTACAATAAAACAGAAGAAAGAGCTTAAATAACCTAACATTACACATAAAGAAATTGAAAAGGAACAAACTAATCCTAAAGTCAGCAGAAGCAAATAATAATAAAAATGAGAGCAGAAATAAATAAAATAAAGATGAGTAAGACAATACAAAATATTGCCACAACAAAGTACTGATTTTTTGAAAAGATAACTTGACAAACCTTTAGATAAAGAAAAAATAGAAGACAAAAAATAAAATCAGAAATGAAAGAAAATACATTATAATAAATACCAAAAAATACAAAGGATTGTAAGAGACTGTTACGAACAATTATATGCAAAAAAATTGAATAATCTAGAAGAAATGGATATTTTCCTTGAAACATGTGACCTACTCAGGCTGAATGATGAAGAAACTGAAAACCTAAAGAGACCAATAATGCGTATGAAATATTCAGCAATAAAGTCTTTCATTAAAGAAAAGCCCAGGATGTGATCTGTTTGCTGTTAAATTCTACCAAACATTTAAGGAAAAATTAAATGAGAACATAATATGAATACTTTCCAATTTGTTTTACAAGGTTAGCATTACTCCGAATCAAAAACCAGACAGACATCACAAGAAAAGAAAATGACAACCCAATAGCCTTGAATAACATAGATGCCAAAAAATGCTCACCAAAATATTAGCAAACGAAATTTTACAGCACATGAAACAATTATTCAACATGACCGAGTGGGATTTATCTCTAGGATGCAAGGATGATTTGACATGTACAAATCAATAAATGTGATGCATCACCTTAACAGAATGAAGGACAAAAACCAAATGATCATCTCATTAGACATAGAAAAAGCATTTGACAAAATTCAACATTGTTTCACATAAAAACTCTCACCATGTTAGGTATAGAAGGAATGTACTTCAACAAATTAAGGCCACATATGATAATTTACATCTAACATACTCAGTGATGAAAAATTGAAACGCTTTCCTCTATGACCCAGAAAAATGACAAGGATACTTACTCTCACTACTTCTATTCAACATTCTAAGTCTTTACCAGAGAAATTAGGCAAGACAAAGAAATAGAAGGCATCCAAAATAGGGAAAGAAGAAATGAATTTTTTTGCTGTTTGTTGATGACAGGATGTATGTATAAAAAACCAAAAAGACTTATCCAAAATAGTTAGAACTAATAACAAATACAGTAAAATTGCAGGATACAAAATCAGTGCACAAAAATTAGGAACATTTTCATACACTAACAATGAACATGCTGAAAAAGAAATCAAGAGAACAATTTTATTTGCAATTGCAACAAAAAAATGAAATACTTAGAAATAAATTTAATCAAAAAGGTAAAAGTCCTGTACACTGAAAATTGTAAGATAGTAATTAAGAAAATGAAAAAGACATAAATGAGTAGAAAGATACCCTATGTTTACTATTTGAAAGAATCAATATTGTTAAAATGGCCATAGTTCCCAAAATGATTCACAGATCCAATACAATTCCTATGAGAGTTCTAATGTCTTTTTAAATAGAAATAGAAAAACAATCCTAAAATTCACATGGGACTACAAAAAAACCTCTAATAGTCAAATAAATTGTAAGCCAAAAGAACAAACCTGGAGGTATCAGAGTCCCTGATATAAAACTATACTATAAAACAGTAGTAAATTAAAAAGCATCTTTAAAATAGACTAATTAACCAATAAAACAGAATAGTGAGCCTAAGAACTAACCCACACATCTACAGGCAATTGACTTTTGACAAAGATGCCCCAAATATACATTGGGAAAAGGATTGGGAAAATGGTGTTGGGAAAATGGAATATTCATATGCAGAAAAATGAAATTAGACTCATTACACAACAAGCATAAGACTTGAAACTATGAAACTGGTAGAAGATAACATGTGGGAAAACTATACAACATTGTCCTGAACAATGATTCTTTTTTTTTTTTTTTAATTTTACCCTAAACGCACAGGAAACAAAAGCAAAAATAGACAAATGGGATTACATCAAAATAAAAAGTTCCTGCACAACAAAGGAAATAATTAAAAGAGTGACAAGACAAGCTATGAATTGGTAAAAATATATTTGCAAGCAGCATATCTGATGAAGGCATTATATTTAAAATATATATGAAAAACAACTCTATAATAAGAAAACAAAAAAAAAAAGATTTAAGAAATACGGAAAGGTCCTGAACAGACATTCCTTCAAAGAAGACATTAAAATGGCCAACAGATATACAAAAAATGTTCAACATCACCAATTATTAGGAAAAAGCAAATTAAAACCACAGTGAGATATTTTCTCATACCTGTTAAGACTTGCTATTTTCAAAAAGATAAAAGTTAACAAACGTTGGTGGTATGGTTTGAATGTCTCCTTTAAAACTCATGTTAAAATGTAATTGCCATTGTGCAGGTACTAATTTTTGGGATACTTAAGATGTGATTAGACCAGAAGAGTTCTGCCATCCTAATAAATTAATGCCTAATATTATTATGGGAGTGAGTTCCTGATAATAAGTAAATTTGACCCTCTCTGCTTTTGCTCTCTCTTGCCCTTCCATCTTCTGCCATGGGATGGCACAGCATTAAGACCCTCACCAAATGGTCCATGCTCTTGGACTTCTTAGCCTCCAGAACTGTGAGCTGAATAAATTTGTTTATTATAAATTACTCAGTTCCAGGTCTTCTGTTATAACAACGCAAATAGAGAAAGATGATGAAGATGTAGAGAAAAGAAAATCCTTATATACAGTTGGTAGGAAGCTAAATTAGTACAGTCATTATCTAAAACTATATAGAGGTTCCTCAAAAAAATTAAAAACAGAATCACCATATGATCCAGTAATTCCTCTTCTGGATATTTACTCAGTAGATTTTAAATAATTATGTCAGAGAGATGCCTGCCCGCTCATGTTAATTGTAGCAATATTCACAGCAGCTGAGTTATAAAATCAACCTAGTTACCTAAAAATCCATCAACAAATAAATGGATAAAGAAAATCTAGTACAGGTTGTGTATTCCCTATCTGAAATATTTGGGAGGAGAAGAGTTGTGATTTCATAATTTTTTATTTGGTTATATTTGCATTATACTTACTGTTTTAGCATTCCTAAACTGAAAATCTGAAATCTGAAATTCTCCAAAGAGCCTTTCCTTTAAGTTTCATGTTGCTGTTCAAGTAGTTTTGGAATTTGGAGCATTTTAGATTTTAGATTCTTGGATTAGGGATGCTCAAATGTATATATACATGTTGGAATAATATTCAGCTTTTTTGAAAAAGAAATGTCATTTGTGACATAGATGGAATTGGAGAACATTATGCTAATTGAAATAAACCAGGCACAGTAAGATAAATACTGCACATTGTCACTTACATATGAAATCCAAACAAACTTAAAGAAGCAGAGAGTAGAATGATGGTTAGCACAGGCTTTGTATGCTGGTGGAAGGAATGGGGAGATGATAGTCAAAGGGTACAAAGCCCCAATTACACAGGAGGGACACCTTTTTTATGGAAATACATTGCACTGCATGAATATAGTATATAATAATGTACTATACATTTCAAAATTGCCAAGAGGATTTAAAAGGTCCTCACCACAGAATATGATAAGTATTTTAGGTGATGAATATATTAATTAGGTTGAGTTAATTATTTAACATTGTATTCATGAATCGCAATGTCACTACACATCTCATAAACACATGCAAGTATAATTTTCCAAATTATAATAAAAAAATTAAAACTATAAGGGGGAAAAATATGGTAGAATTATGGTTTAGTTACATAATTCTTCCTGCTGAAAAGATCTTAAATCAGTATCTTCCATTTCTTCCACATTTTTCCCAGAAATCCTCAGTACTGTAGTCATCGCAATGATCTAGCCTCATGTCAGACTCACGACAACTACAAGGAAGGAAGTTGTATTTTGATGCAAATAAATGACCAAAGAATACAATTTTATACATGCATATAAACAGAAAGATATAAACTTAGATTTAAATAAATACATTTTATTGTTTATTTTCACATTTTATCAATATGTTTTTAGCTGTTTTGTTGAAATACTGCTGACATCTGCCGAAATTGAGGTCATTCTCATTGTTTTGCTATAAAGAAGAGGTTCCAAACTGGCATGATTTCATCACAAAATGGCATGATTCTATCACTAAAATGTGGTTGGTTTGAAGAGATCAAAGAGACCTGCAAACAAATAAATTCTAGTAATAAAATTTTAGTAAATGGAATTGAACAACATGTTTCTTAAGTTTTGAATTTTCTATATGCTTTATTTTGTGTGGATCATATTTGCAAAGTGAATGGCTAATCTCCTACCAAAAGTTAACTTTTGTTAACCTGTATCTTTTCTCAATAATTGATCTAGCATTATTTTTTATATAAGAAATGTGATAATAATTAAAACACTCTTGTATATTTTCCAAATTCAAGAGGAAAAGAAAGAAAAATAAAAGAGAAATTTAGGTAGCTTCATAGTAAAAAATCACTAATGGCATTTTTTTGTATTCCATAGCAATATATTTATGTCTCTGAAAACTTTTATTTCAAATTTTGAAAAGTTAAGATAGTGTTTAATATATTGTTGTTGCTATATGAATCTTTCAATAATATCATATTTCTGTGTGTTTATCTACATTTTCTCCCCAGATATTCATTTAAGAATTTTTCTTGAATACTTTCCTGGATATTAAACATAAAAATCATATTAAGACACACACACAAAAAAAAAACTTAAAAGTTACCTCTGGAAAACATTATTAATGATGTTTGAGGTGAAGGGAATAATGGAAAGCCAGTGGACAGTTGTTATTTATTATAAACTATAAAGTACTTATTCTTTATTAATCATGTTCATTTTTTGTTTTCAGTTAAAAACAATAAGCATTAATAAGAACATGAGAGAACCAGAGACTCTGGAAACCTCGACATTCTCCGATACTTGTGACAGTTTATCAAGGGTCAAGAAGATTGCTTTTTCAGGAACTGCACATACCATATTTGTGTTTCCTTTTCTGAAATCAGTTAGAGAATGAATACAGAATTTACCATCTGTCATGTCTGGGTTCAAATCTTGGCTCTGGCATTAGGTAACTTTGGAAATTTTTGTAAACCTCTTGGCCTCCTTGAGTTCTTATCTTCTATTATATAAACAAAATATAGTAATATCTATCTATGAACTTATTTTTAAATTTGAAGTTATTTATGTGAGTTACCTACCTTATGCTTAGATAATGCCCTCAATAAAGGATAATACTTAATATTTTTGTGATTAATATTATCATAATCTATCACTTAGGAGCACAGGTAAAGAGACCTCAGTTTTCTGTGTGTTTAATGTTATTATTTTCAATATTATTGTGTTCAATGGGCTGAGGACCCAGTATAAAGTCAACACCACATCTGAGATTTCAGACGGCTTGTAACTAGAACACTAGGCAAACCAAAATGTGGTTAAACCCTGAGACTTAGTCATCCTATGGACCAAGAGGAAGACTGTGTGACATTTATTATTTATAGAACAATAAATTGTGAATTTAAAATAGCTTGATACCCATTAAACTAGTTTTCAAATCTTCACTAGAATAAGACTTCTAGTGATGTTTCTAGTGTAGTTTGGCTGTGTCCTATTTTTTTTATAGATTTTTTTCAATATCTTTTAAAGTATGGAAAGCATGATCCAAAACTATGGTAATCTTCAAAGTTTAACAGCTACATCACTAAAATTAATCACACAAGATATTATTTAAAATACATTTTATCACAATCTAAATGTTCATTTCTTATTATTCATTCAGCAAATAACTGAAAACTGGTGTATCAAAAAATGTGAAAAGATACACTTAAAGCTCTCAAGCAAGAATTAAAAGATGCAAATAAAAAAATTCAATGCAAGTTTTCTGTAGGATGGATAGTGTGAAACAGGATCAGGCCCACTTAAATAGTAATGCAGTGACTTAGACTCTCAAGTTAAATCTGAGACAGGGCAGACATTATTCAAGCAACATTAAACATTTAAATGAGTGAACGTGTCTGTTAAACACACATACATACACAGGCACAAATACAAGCAAACATATGTCTATTTCTAGCTTTCCCCTCTCATAATGACAACTATAACTGAACTTATAATCATTTCTATAGCCAGTAACTGTGAAAAATAAATTGAAGACCATAACCAGTAGTTGCAAATAAGAACACAATAAATAAGAAGCTAATTGTAATGCAAATATCTTTGTAGAAAGGCTGAGAATAATAGATGACAACATGAACTTTAGGATTTATTTCTATGGAAAAAAGTAATACTAATAATGCTTTACCTGGACACTTCTTTTGTCATACAAAGTGAGTCGAGCAAATTGTATTATCCAGGTTATACCAAAATCTTTAAGTGAAAAAACTAGAGAAAGAAAAAGGGAAAGAGAGAACAAAAAAATAATGAAAGAGAGAAAGAGAGGAAGGAAGGAAGGAGGAAAGAAGGAAGGAAGGAAGGAAGGAAGGAAGGAAGGAAGGAAGGAAGGAAGGAAGGAAGGAAGGAAGGGAGGGAAGAGGGAAAGAGGGCAGGAGGGAAAGAAGGAGAACAAACTTGTGGCTTATTTATTTATTTACTGATTTATTTTTGAGATGGAGTCTCGCTCTGTCGCCCAGGCTGGAGTGCAGTGGCACAATCTCAGCTCACTGCAAGATCCGTCTCCCGGGTTCATGCCATTCTCCTGCTGCAGCCTCCCGAGCAACTGGGACCACAGGCGCCCGCCACCATGCCCAGCTAATTTTTTTGTATTTTTAGTAGAGACGGGGTTTCACCGTTTTTGCCAGGATGGTCTCGATCTCCTGACCTCGTGATTCACCCGCCTCGGCCTCCCAAAGTGCACTTGTGGCATTTTAAAATGAACTCCTTCATAAAACCAAATGCAAACGCATTTATGTTTTAGAATGTAGATATGTCTGTTTATACTAATCTATCTTATTTTCTACTCAGTTAAATTAGCCAGGAGTGAAAGAATTACAGGCTATTTCTATTTTGGATAATTAATCACCTATTCTATTAACTTAATGAGAAGATAATGCATAAAAATAAAAGAAAAATCTGTTTCTCATTCTTCTATCTTTTGCATTTAAAAATCAAACATAGTTTTAAATTTTTTATAGCTCAAAATTTTCTAATGATAGAGCAATTATTTTAAAATTATATAATTATAATAAAATATATATATTTATACTGTGTGTCTACATATACTTTTGTGTGTGTATATATGCACATGCACATACACACACAGATGAAGAAGGAAGAAAGAAGCATGATAGGGAAAAAAAGAAAAATGGAGGGAGGAAGAGAGATAAAGAAATGAAAAAGTAAAGAAAAGAGAATAATGCAGAATGGAAGAATTTTCTTAGTGCAAGGGATTTTAGAGCTAATCTTACAGAGAAAGAAACTGAGACTCTGAGAGTTATTTTGTCCAGGGACATACAGCAAGCCAGTGGCAGGCCAGATGCAAAAAATTCCCTTGTTTTTAGCTTCCCATTCTTCTACATTCATGGAGTTTGAAGTTACATGGTTTTACGTATGCATCAAGTTGTTTTGCTGAAATGTTACTATTTAACTGCTATCTACTCAATCTATATTTAGTAATTGTTTTAAGTCATTGACAGTAATATCAATTTGTCACTGTCTCTGCAATGTATGACAATTGCGTAGCTATAAGACACACTCTGATTTGAATTCGGAAAAGAAAATTACTTAATTTCTGTATTTTTTAAAATGTTTCACTTACCACTTCCAGAATACAAGGTTGACCAATTTTGTAAGTATTAAACATACTGGATTCTGTTATTTTTTTCAATTTGGGAATTCTATAATACATTAGTTTTTAAATGTCTCCTTATTTTAAGCTTTAAATCCATTTTCATGGTTACTCATTTAATTTTGAAGAGATATTAGGTCTCAGGATATTGGGCTATCCTCACAATAGAACATTTCCAAGGTTTCCCTTCTTCCTATTCTGTGTAAAACTATTATTACTGACCACAGTAATGTATAATAAGGAAAAACAAATGCATATGGCATTTGTTGTCATATGGCAATGCTGTCAGATGACAGCAGTGATTCTCTGCATTCAACATTATATATTTTTTTAGATGTGTATTATAGGTAGGACAGACAGCCAGCTAATAGATTTTCTGATTTGTTATTTATTGTCCTAAACATCACAATGAACTCATAAATAATTTAAATTTAAAATTTTCAGGTGATAGTTAACATTAACCTGTATGTTTTTTATGACTGCCATTGATATGGGGTGCTATACAATTTAGAAAAGAACAAAAATGACAAAAATGGCTAAAATACAAAAGTAGAATAATTTCAAGGGAAAGTATGAATGAAATAATACATAAGTTGATTAAAATTTTGAAGATATATGACATAAAATATCATAACTCTATTTATTTACTTATTTCTGTAATAGTCAATTATTTTATTATTAATATTACAATTGAAAAATCTCATCTAAGGCAACAAGGGAAAAGCTAAATACCAGCCCAATTTAATTTTAATTTAATTTTATTTTAAGTTCAGGGATACATGTCCAGGATGTGCAGGTTTGTTACATAGGTAAACATGTGCCATGGTGGTTTGCTGCACCTATCTTCCCATCACCTAAGTATTAAGCCCAGCATGCATTACCTATTTTTCCTGATATTCTACCTTCCGCACACCACCCAGACACACCCCACTGTGTGTTGTTCCCTTCCCTGTGTCCATGTGTTCTCACCGTTCATCTCCCACTTATGAGTGGGAACATGTGGTGTTTGGTTTTCTATTCTGGCATTAACTTGCTGAGGATAATGGCTTCCAGCTCCATCCATTCAAAAAACAGGATCTTGTTTCTTTTTATGGCTGCATAGTATTCTATGATGTATATGTACCAAAGTTTCTTTATCCAGTCTAACATTGATGGGCATCTGAGTTGATTCCATGTCTTTGCTATTGTGAATTATGTTGCAATAAACATACACATGCATGTATCTTTATAATACAATGATTTATATTCCTTTGGGTATATACCCAGTAATGGGATTGTTGGGTCAAATGTTATTTCTGGTTCTAGGTCCACCACACTGTCTTCCACAATGGTTGAACTAATTTACATTTGCACAAACAGTGTAAAGGCATTCCTATCTCTCTGCAGCCTCACCAGCATCTGTGGTTTCTTGACTTTTTAATAATCACCATTTTGACCCATGTGAGATGGTATCTCATTGTGATTTTGATTTGTGTTTCTCTAATGATCAGTGATGTTGAGCTTTTCTTATAAATTTGTTGGCCACGCAAATGTCTTCTTTTGAGAAGTATCTGTTTATGTCCTTTGCCCACTTTTTTAATGGGGATTTTTTTTCTCGTAAATTTGTTTAAGTTCATTATAGACTCTAGGGAAAATTAACAAAGATATTCAGGACTCGAACTCAGCTCAGGATCAAGTGGACCTGATAGATATCTACAGAACTTTCTACTCAAAAACAAGAGAATATACATTCTTCTCAGTGCCACATGGCACTAACTCTAAAATTAATCACATAATTGGAAGTAAAACACTCCTTAGCAAATGGAAAATAACTGAAATAATAACAACCAATCTCTCAGACCACAGTGGACTCAAATTAGAATTCAAGATTAAGAAACTCATTCAGAACCACACAACTACATAGAAATTGAACAAAACTGCTCCTGAATGACTCCTGGGTAAATAATAAAATTAAGGGAGAAACCAAGAAGTTCTTTGAAACTAGTGAGAACAAAGAGACAACATAACAGAATCTCTGGGATTCAGCTAAAGCAGTGTTAAGAGGAAATTTTATAGCACTAAATGCCCACATCAAAAAGCTAGAAAGATCTCAAGTCGACATCCTAACATTACAACTAAAAGAATTAGAGAACCAAGAGCAAACAAACCCAAAAGCTAGCAGAAGACAAGAAATAACGAAGATCAGAGTGGAACAGAAGGTGACAGAGACACTAAAAACCCTTCAAAAAATCAGTCAATCCACAAGCTAGTTGTTTGAAAAAAAATAAAATAAATAGAACACTAGCTAGATTAATAAAGAAGAAAAGAGAGAAGAATCAAGTAGACATAATAAAAAATGATAAAGAGGATATGGCCACTGACACCAGATAACTAGAAACAACCATCACAGAATACTATAAACACCTCTATGCAAATAAATTAGAAAATCTAGAAGAAATGGATAAATTCCTGAACTCATACACCCTCCCAAGACCGAACCAGGAAGAAGTGGAATCCCTGAATAGAACAAAAATGAGTTCTGAAATTGAGGCAGTAATAAATAGCCTACCAAAAACAACAACAAAAAAAGACTAGGACCAGACAGATTCACAGCTGATTTCCACCAGAAATACAAAATGGAGCTTACATAATTCTTCTGAAACTATTCCAAACAACTGAAAAAGAGGGACTCTTCGTAAGTCATTTTATGAGGCCAACATCATAAAATGATGAATTGTGAATGAACTCCCATTTACAATTGCTACAAAGAGAATAAAATATCTAGCAATACAGCCAACAAGGGAAGTGAAGGACCTCTTCAAGGCACAAATGAATGGAAAAACATTCCATGCTCATGGACAGGAAAAATCAATATTGTGAAAATGGTCATACAGCCCAAAGTAATTTACAGATTCAATGCTATCACCACCAAATGACCATTGACATTCTTCATAGAATTAGAAAAAAATATTTTAATATTCAAATGGAACCAAAAAAGAGCCCAAATAGCTAAGACGAATCCTAAGCAAAAAGAACAAAGCTGGAGGCATCATGATACCCAACTTTAAACTCCACTATAAGGCTGCAGTAACCAAAAAAGCATAGCACCGTCCAAAAATAGACACAGACCAATGGAACAGAATAGAAAACTCAGATATAAGACCCCATATTTATAACCATCTGATCTTCATTAAACCTGACAAAAACAAGCAAAGGCGAAAGGATTCTCTATTTAATAAATGGTGCTGGGCTGGGAGAACTGGCTAGCCATATGCAGAAAATTGAAACTGGACTCCTCCCTTACACCTTGTACAAAAGTTAACTCAAGATGGATTAAAGACTTAAATGTAAAACCCAAAACTATGAAAACCCTGGAAGAAAACCTAGAAAAAACCATTCAGGACATAGGCACAGGCTAAAGATTTCATGATGAAAATGTCAAAAGCAATTGCAACAAAAACAAAAATTGTCAAATGGACTCTAATTAAACTAAAGAGCTTCTGCACAGCAAAAGCAACTATCATCAGAACAAACAAATTTTAAAGAAAAGTCTCTATCTCAAAACATTCATGTTTGAAAAAAAAAAAGTTACTAGTCTTTTTTCATCTGCCCCTGGATACTTGTCTTTTATTTACTTGAGTAAGAAGCAATGCAGATACTATACAGTACACATACCAAGAAAAAACAAATAATTTGAAAAAGTATGAACAAATTCAAATTGACATTCTAATATATATTAATATAAATCATTTAAAATTTACACCTTTTTTTACTCATTCTTTCTTTTTTTTGTCTTAATTTTAAGAAACAAGGTCTCACTGTGTCACCCAGGCTGAAGTGCAGTGTCATGATCATAGTTCATTGTAACAAACTCCTAGGCCCGGGTAATGTTCCTGCCTTAGCCCCTTGAGTAGCTGGAACTACAGGCACACACCACCATGCATGGCAAATATTTAAAATATTTTGGTACAGGTGCAATCTGGTTATGTGGCCTGGGCTGGTCTCGAACTCTTGGCCTCAAGCTATTCTTCCACCTTGGCCTCCCAAAGTGCTGGGATTACCAGCATGAGCCACCATGCCTGGCTCCTCTTTCTTTCTCTTTCAATGTTCATGAAAACTGTATGTGCCAACTAACCATAATATAATGAGCAGTTTACTAGAGCTATATGGTCTCTTTAAAAGCATTCTAATATTTTTACATTGGTAACAATCCTCCCATTGTTTGAATGTCAAACTGCATGAAGTTTATATACAATTATCCAATATTATGTCCAAAATATTACCTGTCTTCTCAGAAATAGCACCTCTTGCATGCATGGGGAGATTATTGAATCTTTTTCTAAAGCTGATTTTCCTTGGAAATATAATACTCTCTATGTTCAGAAACAATAACAAAGAACTTGTATCTATGTAAGGTACCATAGCCAAAAATGAGATCTCTTAATAAAACCAGCCTTAACTTCTGATGCACTACTGCAAATATGTGCAGAGCCCATCACATGCATAGCAAGAGACCCCTAGTATCAATTGTGTGTGGGACATGCTACAATCAAGAAAGGTTGTGTGGGACATGCTACAATCAAGAAAGGTTCAGTAGTACTATTAAATCAGAAGACTAATATTGTGTGTGGACTTTTCCTACCTAGTTATAAAGTCCCCACGAGCATTAAGAGAAAGAAACTTTCAAATAATGTAACAAATGTCATGATAGATGTTTGCTGGGTGTATACCATGTATCGAGTTCTGTGCTAATTGCTGGAGATGCATCATTTACTCCTCCAGAAAAAAATAGTGTATATATTTCTCATGTTACTGGCAAGGAAGTTGAGGCTCAGAGACAGGACTTGACGTGCCTATGGCCAACAGCTAATGTTTTAGACAGTCAAAATTCAAACTCAAATTTGGGTGTTGCTAACTTTTATGCTGTTATGTGAATCCTTTTCTCTATATATTTTATGTTTCAATATACCCTCCAAGAATTTCCAAAACATCTTCCTCAGAAAAGCACTAACAATTTTCAGAAGAAGAAAAAAAGGCAATCAGTGGAGCGTGAATACATAATTTAATCATCTTTTTCCCCTGGCTAAGAAGTAAACAACATTGGCCTTCAAGCTCACTGACAACTGGATAAAGTTCAAACTTCAAATTCTTGCCTTAGGTGCTTCAGAATGTAGTACTCCTAATTCTAAAGGTTATTGCAAAAAATACACTCCTTATCCTAATTGGGGGTGCTGCTTCGCTCCCAAGCACATTTCCTCCTTGCCTCATTCAATAGAATAATGGTTTATGCCTCCCTCATCTTATCTATGGGAAAACCAGATAAAAGTGCCTCAGAAATAGGCACCTATGCACATAAGACAGTGTTTTTATCTTAATGTTCATTTTAATAACAGCAACTCAATTGCATAAATTTAAATTCAAATACCATATCATTTATAATGAAAATTAGCAAATTATGGCCCATGATTTTTAGCCAGTGATTTCTACAGAAACCTGTTCCCACAATACAAAGTAATAGACAGCAAAATTAAAGGTGAAGTGGAGAAACAATTGCTGACTACCTTCAAATCATAAATGCATTAATCAATCAATCAATAAATAACGGAATAAATAAGCAAAAGATATGCTTTTTAAAAAACCTCAAGCTATACATTATCATATTTTTTATTACATTATTCATTCAAGAACGTAGACTGAATGCCTACCTTCTCATGCCAGGCATTGCTTTAGCACATGTGGGCTAAATAATCTGATGGGAGAGTAAGAAAATAAGTAAGTAAATGTATAAGATAATGTTAAGAAATAAATGCAATGAAGAAAATAAAATGTATAAAATAGGGGAAAATGACTTGATATAATAAGTAGATAACAACACTTGAGTCTTTCCTTGTTCCACTCCTGGTTCATATTGGATGTGCCTTTTGAGGAGTTGAAAGACTGGTTAGAATGTCGTAGGCGGATAATACTACTACTACTACTAATAATAAACTTTCTGCCCATACATTTCAAAAATTTCATCTCACACCTTGCCCGACCAGCAACCTCTGAAATCTTTACCTCTCTTTTACCTGCCTGCTCTGACTAATCTTCAGAAACTGCTTTTCCCAAACTATTTCTCTTGAAATCACTAGCCTTGAAGTTATTAATAGAATTATGTGAACAGTGGCTCAAACCCATAATTATGTCACTTTGGGAGGCCAAGGTGGGTGGGTTGCTTGAGCTCAGAAGTTTGAGACCAGCCTGGGCAACATGGCACAACCCCGTCTCTACTAAAAATCCAAAACTTAGACGAATGTGGTGGCATGTGCCTGTGGTCCCAGCTACTTGGCAGGCTGAGGAGGAAGGATCACCTGAGCCCAGGAGGTGGAGGCTGCAGCGAGTCATGATTGTTCCACTGCACTCCAGCTTGGGTGACAGAGCCAGACCCTGTCTGAAAACAGCAACAACAAAGACTTTTATGAGCCAATATTTTTGTGAACGACTACATGGTAAATCTTAATCCTAGAGCTTAACATTGCACAACCATGTTATTGCATGAGAAATCCTTCAGGAAAGATGTCTGTTTATCTTTGCCTAACTTAACATTTCCCAAACTTTTAACTATTGAATGCCCATCTTGAAACTTTGTTAACATTGTCCTGGATTTGTAGATGTCCCTATGATGACATTGTAGCTTACTTCGCATTTTATTAATCTCATTCTCATTAATTAGGATGAAGTTAATTAAATGCATAATGCTATAATGAAGAGAATGAATGGTATTATAATATTTTTAAAATATTTCCGTGCTTAGAGAGAGAAACCTTGAAAATTAAATAGTGAGAGTAAATGCCAGTTTCTAGTATTGTTTATGTAAAAATCTCATGGTGTTTTGATGCATACCTTTTTAAAGATACAAATCAAAGAAGTATAGAAATGAATATGCCATTGGTTTATAAAGTTATTAATACAAACATTGACTTTATATATAGGAAGTTAGAGAAAATAACAGCTGAATGGTTGTAAAAGGTGTTAGCAAAGCCACCCACCTGTATTTTACTAATACTTATGTTTCTATTGTTCTTGGTGAAATTTTTCTAGTTTTTTTGTGAATATAGCTTATAACTTTCACTGTCAGCACAGAAAATTAAAAAAAAATTTAAAACTTCTCACAGGAAATACAAGGCATTATAAGTTCAAGCTGTTTCATGTAGTGTTAAAATAATAAATAATTCAATTTATAAGAAACGAGTACATTTTTATTAGCAATGCATTTTAAATGAAAGTAAAACAGCTTGCCTAATAAAAATACATTATTACATGGGGCAGCAGAGGTGTAAATTGCTCCTAGCTCTACACACAATACAACATATGTCTTCAGCAGATTTATTCGAGATACTGAGGACGCCTTCTAATAAATGGCTGTTGTTTGTAAAACTAGCAAGAGCGTAGCCTTTCAGAATGGTGATAGCACAGTTTCAAAAACTAGAATAGTTTTAGATATGCTGAAGCTTCTGAATCTCTTATCATACTGCTTATATAAACTTTCGATGTTCATTTATTTGACAGGTAGAATTCAATTGTAAATTATCAGTTCTGCTCAGTTTTCTTATGTGTTTCATATGTCCACATTCTATAAATGATGCTCAGGAAAAAAATTGACATTGCATTTTTTGCGCTTTGAGAATAATATTTTCATAATATACCTAATTAAAGTCTCACCTGGAAATCAATGAAATGATCATCTATTGGTTTTCTCTAGAACCTCTTCACAGTAATGTTATTACAAAATTTTGAAAGTGTGTTTCACTTAAAACATACACCTAGTCATACATGCAAGTAAGCATAATTAAATTTTTGTAAGCAAAAACTATAAATTCTTTATCTCAAATATTGGATTTCAAGTATATAATAAAATATTTAATATTTACAGAATGATGTTTAATAGATATTATAATTCATATAGATTTTCCAGTTTCCCTTTTCACTACACTATGTGTCTAAGAACAAAATGACTTCAGAAAATTTACATGATACTCTGAAAACAATAAAACAGTCTCCATTTACTTTTTCTTTTTCTTTTTTTTTTTTGAGTTGGAGTCTCTGTCACTCAGGCTGGAGTGCAGTGGTGTGATCTCAGCTCACTGCAACCTCTGCCTCCTGGGTACAAGCAATTGTCCTGCCTCAGCCTCCCGAGTAACTGGGACTACAGGCGCCCACCACCATGCCTGAGTAATGTTTGTATTTTTACTAGAGATGGGATTTCACCATCTTGGCCAGGCTGGTCTTGAACTCCTGACTTTGTGATCCACCCACCTTGGCTTCCCAAAGGGCTGGGATTACAGGCTTAAGCCAGTGTGCCCAGCCTCGATTTACTTTTATCAGAGTTATAAGAAAACACTGACATGCATGTTTACTTCCACTGAAAATGGAAAATCATGCTTTTAAAAAACCTTAAATTTTAATTTTTACAGATACATAATTAGTTGTACATATTAACAGGGTGCATATGATATTGAGAATACAATGTGTAGTGGTTAAATTTGGGTAATTGGGATATCCATCATCTCAAACATTTGAGATAAAGACAATATGTTGTTTAATTTTGCCACTTTTAAACTTAAAAGGATAATCATATTAAATACTATCTCAAGGTTCTTTCATTTATTTAGTCAACATTACCCTCTAAAGATTTATCCATGTTGCTACATATGACAGTAGCTCATTTTTTTGTAATGTTGTATAATATTCTATTGTGTAAATATATTATTTTCTTCTATTGCTTACACAGTTTTGCTATTAAATTAAGCTGTTGTGAATATTATTGAACACATATACATACATATTTCTTAGGAGTATGATTATGGGATCTTATGCATGTTCAACTTTAAAAGACAGTGCCAGAGGTTTACAAAGTAAATGATACATTTATTCTACCAGCAATAATGTATAACAAACTGAGTTGAAACAAAACCTATCAAACGTTTATTTTTTTGATTGTTTATTTAATCCCATTGAATGATTTTAAAACTGCATGTCATTATGGTGTCAATTTGCATTTTCTGGATTTCCAGTGAGGTTGAATATCTAATTTTTTTTTTCCTTTTTATGAAATGATAATTTTTATATCTGCTTTTGTGCCTTTTTCTCACAGTTTTACTTCATATATTAATTGTGATATGAATCCTTTGTAAGTCATAGATGTTGGAAAACATTTACTTTCTGTTTATAGCCTAGATTTATAGTTGCTTTAAGGTATCTTTTGAGGAACATTTTTCTTAACCTTAATGTAGTCAAATGAATGGTCAAAATCAAATAAATTATGAAGACATATCTTCAAATGAAAGTTTTATTTTGGAAAACAGATTGGCAATTCAAGGCATACACACAGATTTGGGTGGTCTTCGGTATGTCCAAAGAACAGAGAGATTGAGGGTTTCATTTAAAGAGAAATATTGCATATTGTTATATAAGAAAAGTCATTTGTATTAGCCAGGTTTTTGGTAGCTGGCAAGTTCTGATTGATGAGTGATGACAGTAGGTGAAACTCATCTTAAGAGTTGTGGCATTTTGTTTCAGCAGCTACTAGGTAAAATTGGTCTCAAGGTTATAGCAGGTCATTTTGGCCGCTGGCTTGCAGATAATCCCTAGGCAGAAGCTTATGTTCCAGGTGCTTCTCTTTTCCTTAGTCTGGTCTTTGAACTCTCACTTAACTGGGTGTGACAAAACAACTCTAATTCATGTAAGCAATTTCCACAATAACAATTGTTATTAGCACATTTTTTCATCTTATTTAACACATCTTTTGCTTATGCCTGTAAATGTTAGCATCAAATTTTCAAGTTTTTCCAAAATATTGTTGACATTGTTATTCAAATAGCATTCAACTTATAAATCACTTTGAACAGAATTGATAATAACGATCCTATCAGTCAGGTTAAACTAAATGTTTCTACAAAAACGAGAATGCTAACACAATGAAATTTTATTTCTCTTTTATAGGCTGAGATACCTCTTTACGGCCACTGACCTCTGTCAGGGATTCAGAATTCCAGGCTAGATCTATTCTTGTAACACCTCAGCCTCAAGATGGGATTTCAAGATTTACCAGAGCAAGAAAAAAAAAAAAAAAACAACTAAAAAGAGAGTAGAAATTGAGCATCAGTGCTCACACATTTAGTCCCCAAAATGATATGTTACTTCTTAGCTTTTATAATACCTGGTCACATGTATCTACCTAACTTTGAAAAGGGAAAAGAAAAGAAGTGCTCTGTGTTTCCAAAATCTGTGGGACAAATATATATATATATATACACACACATACATACACACACATATATATGCACATGTGTATAGATATACACACACATATATACACATACACACACATATATACACACATGTATACATATATGTGTATATATGTGTGTATATGTGTATATATACACATATGTATTTGTAATATATACATTATATATATTACATATACATATATATATATATAATGATTACCACTACCTCTACATAACAGGATACTAAATTATACTATTACTAAATGTGGCCATGATCATTAATTTTAGTTTCCTTTAATGCTATTCAGTAAATTAAATCAGAATATCTGCAGGCTTGTGTATTCTTATAAAGCTTATATTCTTATAAAGCTTCCCAAGTTAATGGAATGTCTAGCGAAGAGTAAGAAGCATTCATAGAGGTACCTATGTACAGAATGGCAGTTTGAGGAGCTCCAACAACATGTATTGCAGCAAAACAAACATAATTGATAAAACATTAAAATCACAACAAAAATTTAACATCTTTGGAAATTGTTCTAAGAGCATACACCAAATAAAGAGACATTTATTCAAGAAAAAAATTAAAATCTAGGTAAGAATGGAGTTTGCAGGATTTGAGCGACAACATGCCCGCCTCCTCCCAAGCTCAGTGTAATGTAAGTTCCACTCTAGGCAAGAGTTACTGAAAAGATGGAACTCCCTTCCCTCCCAGCTTCTGGTTTATAGCTATGGCATTTTCTCAGGATGGGCAGACTGTCATCATTACTCATCCTCCCCTTCTTCGAGACAGAGATTAAATTCCAGGCAAGAAAGAGTAAGAACTGAGAGGCTCCTTTCCTCAAATGTGTCCTAACTGGTAGGGTGGAGGCTCCACCCCAGTAGACTTTGAATCCTGGGCCCCAATTGCTCTTGTCCAAGTTCACTCACAGGGTGGGGGTTCCACACCATAGTAAAACCAGAGCCGAGAAAACCAGAGGTTACTTTTCCAACTCTACAACATAGTTTGTAAAGTAAAAGTGTCAATCTGAGAAAAGACAGCCACTTTCTGTGATCTGAACTCCACAGCAGTGGCAGATATTTTGCCAGGGAAAAAAGACAGACTATAAGAACAGAAAGATTCAAAAATTATAAAATTAAATATAACTTAAAAGATCACTCTCAAAAATTATTCCTGCAAAGAGTCCCACATTTAACAGGATCAGAATGTGGAACAATGTATGCCCCAAGGTACTGCCGAAACAATTGAGTACAATCAGCTGGCAACAGTGGAGACTAGCAGCTGCTTATTATACTAACAGAGGCAGACATCTTAGCGAAGAGATGAGAGAAAGATGCAAAAAGGACCCCGCTAGAACCACTGTCATTCTAGGATGACCGTGTACATACCCAAGTCTGCATTCTCTGAGCAGCGCATCAAGAACTGCACAATATGCAGGGCATAATATTTACTAAAATATTCTAGCAAAGTCACTAAACAAATAAGTAAACAGTATCAAAAACAAGCCTTGAGAAGGAGGGAGTGGATAATCAGTGTCTTAAATTGCTACGGTATATTTTGAAAAATATCCAATGTTACTAATTTCACAAAAAGAAAACAGGCAACAGGTATCAATGTCTCATCAAATAGAGATCAGAGATGAAGTGATGAGATGATGGAGCCACAACTTCTAAGCACCTTCAGCTGCTTAGCTACTTAGTGAGTACAGTGGCCCTGTAGAATCTTCTGGAACCACAAAGGCCTGTGCACACATGGAATGTAAGTCACTGGTCCTTTTGAGTGGTAATTTGTGTAATGCAGCATGACAGCCTATTCTAATTACTTCAGAATCTATTAAGACACAATAGAGAAAAAGAACAAGAATATTTCATAATTAAAAGTAAAATATTTCTTAATCTTTTTAATAGGATAATGCAAATGTATAAAAATAATTATTACAATCATCCTGGATATTTAAATATATACAGGATAGAATTTAGATTATTTTTCTGCTTGATATTATTAAATTTTGGATTTTTTATTTCATTTTTTTTTTGTGTCTGAATGACATTTCACAAGGACACATGATTTATCAGCTTACTGACCCATCTATCATGCATAGGATTACGGTAGTGGGGCCTATGATTTCATTTGGTATTCAATTAATATGTTCAGTCACTTGTCATTACACTCATTAGTTGAATACTTTGTTTGTTCACTCAGTTACTCATTCAACAATCTTGATTGATCACCATCCATGTATCAGATGTTATTGTAAATACTGAGAATAGAAATATAGCAATAAAATAACTAACGTGTTTGAGCCCCCGCTTTCTTTGTGCTTGATATAATTTCAGCGTATAATCATAACAAATTATAAGACCAATCAGAATACTTTTTTGATTTTTCAGATAAGGAAACTGAGTCTCGGGAGGTTAAGTAATATATATAAATTCACACAGCCAATAAGGGGGGCAGAAGTGGGATTTAAAGGGATGTCTAATAACATATTTCATGCCCTTTTCTTATGCTTACATTGACATACAACCCAGATTGCGAGGACAATCCTGTAATACACCTGCTATTCTAGTGTAATATTAGTAGTGTTCCCTCTGATGATCAAAAATGGGTTCGTTTGGAAAATGGAGTATATGGCCCCCTGACTTAAGTTCCACTGGGTATCATTGCTTATAGGGTACCAAAAGGGAGTGCTGGTGAGTTTAGAGATATTCTAAACAGTGATTAAATGTGGAATGAGTACCAAGCTCAAGAGCTTTCTACCTCAATTATTCCCTTTGCAGCAAACTAGATTAACCAAAACTTTTTATTTAGAAATAAAAAGGAAGGGTTTTCTGTGAAGAAATATATTGACAATCAAATAATATCCAGAAGGTCAAAACTAGAGAAATTTTGCTGCTGCAAAGTCAC
Organism: Nomascus leucogenys; assembly: GCF_006542625.1. NCBI lineage: Eukaryota > Metazoa > Chordata > Mammalia > Primates > Hylobatidae > Nomascus > Nomascus leucogenys. The sequence continues at coordinate 84,012,415 of NC_044395.1, read as the reverse complement.
ACAAACGGAGTCCACAGTAATTGTTTATGACTTTTTCCATCTTGTTATACACTGAATTATGCAAGAATTCCCAGCTGCTGAGGTCATCTTGATAAGTAGAAAAGTACAGAGTATTGAATGCAAAGAGGAATGTCCTTGCTAAATAAGCAAAATCAGTCCCTGAACATAGTGCTTATTGAATTTATGGCCCAACAAATGGATCAAAATTCAGCAAAGTGGAAATTTATTTTGCCAATAGTACATCCCTCAGAGGGTCAGTTTGGTAGATTATACATCAATTTCATGGCATCACCCAGAGATTAATTTGCATTTCATAGAAAAAGACCAAGATTCACATAGTTATAGTACTGACATATTGAAAGCTATTTCATTTTGAAGTAAATTCAATATTTATTCCTTTCTCTTAAAAGTTACACAGTGAGAGTAATTGTCCAGGAGAAAAAGTGTCCTATTCTAAGAACTTCTACTATAATGTAAGTTTTTTTTTTTTTTTTTTTTTTTTTTTTTGAGACAGTCTTGCTCTGTCGCCCAGGCTGGAGTGCAGTGGCGTGATCTCAGCTCACTGCAACCTCCGCCTCCCAGGTTCAAGCCATTCTTCTGCCTCAGCCTCCCAAGTAGCTGGGATTACAGGCACGTGCCACCACGCCCAGCTAATTTTTGTATTTTTAGTAGAGATAGGGTTTCACCATATTGGTTAGGCTGGTCTTGAACTCCTGACCTCAGGATCCTCCCGCCTGAGGATCCTGATTACAGGCGTGAGCCACCGCACCTGGCCTAATGTAAGGTTTTAATCCCTTTTATTTAAAGAACACAAACATGGAAGACATTATTTAATTAATAAAGTAATATTATGTTATCTCCAAACATTATCTGAAATGATGAGTTATGCTGAAAACTGGTGAATTAACTTTACCATCATTTCTATAATCGGTAATTAAAATTTTTATGTAACAAAAATAGCATAGCCCAAGATAAAGAATAAATTTGTTGAAGCTACAATTTTAAATCCATATTTAATATACTATGCCAATTCTATGTATACCTAACCTAAAGACACATAAGACAATTCTAATTAAAATTTTAATGATTAAAATTTTTTAACTTTAAAAAATGTTCTAAAAAATTTTACTTTAAATGATTAAAATTTTTTAACTTTTTTCTTTAGAATTTATATTTTACTTTTCTTAATACTGATCCCAATCTAAAAAAAAATGCTCACAATTCTAGATAAATGAATGAAGGAATTCCCTAGTTCAAAGACAAAACAAACATGTGTTCAAATATTTGATCTTCTTTATAAGAGCTAAGTCATTTGGGAAAATTGTTTAATATCTTACATTTTCAATTTATTTACAAAATGAGGATATTTCTATTTCAGAGCTATTAGGAAAATGGAAGATAATTCAACGGAAATACCTAGTATAATTCCTAGAATATGATAGGTGCTCAAAAGTGTTTTTGCTTGATTATTAAGTAAATTTTTATTTATGTCTATGTCCCAGAAAATATCTTAGACATTATAAAAAATGAATTAACGATACATGTATATATATGTATATAAAATTTGGATGTCAACTTCCCACATACTTCATATAGTAGTAATTTAATTTTAACAATTCTAAGGGCTATTATTAAAACTATTTTACAAATACACAAATTTAATTTCAGTAAAACATTTTCAGACTGCAATTATTAATTATTGAGGGCACAATGTGAACCCATGTTAAGTTTTAATTCATGCTTTTCTTTTCACTCTACCTTCTGTTTTCCACAGGAAAGACAAAGATTTAGAAGACATTCAATGTGTCCTCAAATCACTTATATTTTGTTTAAGCTGATTGATGATATATACAAAATATTGTATTAAAAGCCAATTTAATCTGCTCTAAAAACTAGAAGAAAATAAAATAATATAAGAAATCCTAGTCAAAAAAATAATGTCTAGTTTGGAATTATTTATTCAAAAACAGTTTTTCTGTTTTATTCTATGTTCTAGGAAGCTCTTTTAGACTTTAGAAATACAGCAATAAACCAAAATACTCACATGGAGCTACCTAATATTGTACATAAACATATTATTAAAAAAATTCAGGTAATGACAAATCATAGAGATGATAGAACAATGTGATCTGAAATAAAGTGACTGTGAGAAACAGCGGAGAGTGAGCAGCATGCTTTAAAAAGGGTGGTAAGAGAAGGCCTCTCTGGAGGCGAATTGAAGCAAAGACTTAATGATGTGCACACCTAGGGAAAGAGCACCCTAGGCAAAGAGAAGTTCAAATATCCTTATGAAGAAAATCCTTCTCATTTCAGAATAGAAAGAGACTGGAGCATAGTTTAGCTGTAGCAATAGAAAGAAATATATAGATGAAGGCAGAGAGATGGCATACTGAGCTATTTTTCTAAGACCATAGTGGCTATTCTAAGTTGAGATACTAATCTATGTAAAAATGAAAGGACAATAAACTAGAGAAAGATATAATTTAATTTCTTTTTTTTAAAGTCTGGTAGGTTGCTATGTGGAAAGTGAACTGAGTGTGTGTCAGATAATAGTGGATCCTATTAATGCAGAAGAAGAGAAAGATGATCACAATTTGGACTTTTCTGTTAATGGAAATGAAAAGGGGTGTATAGATTTGAGATAGATTGAGAAATTAAAAAAAAAATCTACAGAACTTGCTGATGGAGTGGACATGGAGGGGGTAAGACAGAGGAACATTCAAAGATGACATTTGACACCGAGCAACTAAGCATAGACTTTTGGAAGCTTCATGAAAGGCTTGGCATTTATTTTTAATTTGGTTAGATAAAATAGCTTTAGGTGGTCAAAATGGGGTACAGATATTTCAGCAGGAGAGATCATATGAACTAAAAGCTTTTGGGCAAGAAAGTGAAGGAGGAGTTTTGAAAATTAAGCAAGATATTTTGGCACTAACTTGGCATTATAAAATACCTCCGTAGGTGGTAAATTTATTCACTTTCCTGATACTAAGGGTTAAGCTCCCAGGAATATTTAATTAGAGTTTCCACATTTCAAAACAACCACAATCCATTTTAGTCCATTACTCAGATGTCTGTTCATTAACACTAATAATTATAATAGCCAATATTTTTAACTTTCACACTGACAATGACTATATTCAGCACATTATGATATTTAGGAGACAGGATTGGAAAATTAATAACCCAAGATATGCAGTAGAACTGATATTTTGTTATTACAATCAACTTTTTCCTTGTATTTAATAAAAAACTAAAGCTAATGTTTGCAACTGTCTCTGGCAACAGGATTGAGAAAACTGAACAATCCTTGAGAGAAATTTGGTGAAAAATATTATAGTTAGAAAACAGTGTGGATATCAAGAAACAACATGAGATAAGCGTACCAAGAAGGAAACATGGTTAAGAACGTATAAATGCACTAGGGCAAGATATGAAACTTGTACACAAACAAGTTTGGGACTATGTGTTAATTAATGTATCATATAACAGAATCAAGAAGGATTTGAGATTATACACTAACATTATATTAAATTTAAGAATATTAAAATTATGTCAAGTACTCTCTCAGACAACAGTAGGATAAAATTGGAAATTGACTCCAAAAGGAACCCCTAAAAACATGCAAATACATGAAAATTAAATAACCTGCTCCTGAATGATTGAGTCAACAATGAAATCAAGATGGAAATTAAAAAATTATTTGAACTGAAGAATAATAGTGACATAACCTATAAAAACCTCTGAGATACAGCAAGTGGTACTAAGAGAAAAGTTCATCACCTTAAATACCTACATCAAAAAGTCTGAAAGCGCACAAATAGACAATATAAGCTTACACCTCAAGGAACTAGAGAAACAGGAACAAACCAAACCCAAACCCAGCAGAAGAAATGAAATAACAAACCAGAGCGGAACTAGATGAAATTGAAACAAACAAAAAACAACACAAAAGATATGTGAAACAAAAAGCTGGTTCTTTAAAAAGATAAATAAAATTGATAGACTATTAGTAAGATTAACCAAGAAATGAGAAGATCAAAATAAGCTCAATTAGAAATGAAATGGGAGATATTATAACGGATACCACAGAAATACAAAAGATCATTCAAGGCTACTAGGAACACCCTTACATGCATAAACTAGAAAACCTAGAAGGGATGGATAAACTACTGGAAATACACAACCCTCCTAGATTAAATCAGGAAGAAATAGAAACTCTGACCAGACCAATAACAACCAGCAAGAATGAAATGGCAATAAAAACATTGCCAACAAAAAAAATTCCAGGACTAGATGGATTCACAGCTGAATTTTATTAGACATTCAAAGACGAATTGGTATCAATCCTATTGACACTATTGCACAAGACAGAAAGGAGGGAACCCTCCCTAAATCATTCTATGAAGCCAGTATCATCCTAGTAACAAAACCAGGAAAGGACATAATACAAAAAGAAAACTACAGACCAATATCATTGATGAACATAGATGCAAAAATTCTCAACAAAATACTAGCTACCCGAATTTAACAGCACATCAAGAAGATAATCCACCATGATCAAGTGGATTTCATACCAGGGATGCAAGTACGGTTTAACATATGCAAGTCAATAAATAATACACCACTAAACAATTTAAAACAAAAATCACATGATCATCTCATTAGACACAAGAAAAGGCATTTGACAAAGTTCAGCATCCCTTTATGATGAAAACCCTCAGCAAAATTGGCATAGAAGGGGCATACTTTAACATAATAAAAGCCAACTATGACAAACCCACAGCCAACATTATACAGAATGGGGAAATGTTGAAAGCATCCCCCTTGAGAACTGGAACAAGACACAAAACTGGAACAAGATACAAAATTAATGTATACAAATCAATAGCTCTGCTATACATCAACAGTGACCAAGCTGAGAATCAAATTAAGAACTCTACCCCTTTTGTAATAGCTGCAAAACAACAAATAAAATACTTAGGAATATATCTAACTAAGGAGGTGAAAGACCTCTACAAGGAAAACTACGAAACACTGTTGAAATAAATCCTAGATGACACAAACAAATGGAAACACACCCATACTCATGTATGGGTAGAATGAAAATAGCGTAAATGACCATACTGCCAAAAGTAAGCTACAAATTCATTGCAATTTGCATCAAAATACCACCTATATTCTTCACAGAACTAGAAAAAACAATCCTAAAATTCATATGGAACCAAAAAAGAGCCTGCATAGCCAAAGTAAGACTAAGAAAAATGAACAAATCTGGAAGCATTACCTTACCTGACTTCAAGCCATACTATGTCCATAGTCACCAAAACAGCATGGTACTGGTATAAAAATATGCACATAGACTAAAGGAGCAGATTAAAGAACCCAGAAATAGAGCTAAATACCTACAGCCAACTGATATTTGATAAAGCAAACAAAAACATAAAGTGGGGAAAGGATACCATATTCAACAAATGATGCTGGAATAATTGGCAAACCACATGTAGAAATATGACAGTGGATCCTCATGTCTCACCTCATACAAAAATCAACTCAAGATAGATCATGGACTTAAATCTAAGGCCTGAAGCCATAAAAGTTTTAGAATATAACATCGGAAAAACTCTTCTAGACACTGGCCTAGGCAAAGACTTCATGACCAAGAATTCAAAAGCAAATGCAACAAAAACAAAGTTAAATATATGGGACCTAATTAAACTAAAATGCCTCTACACTGCAAAAGAAATAATCAGCAGAGTAAAAAGATAACCCACAGAGTGGGAGAAAATCTTTGCAATCTATACATCCAATAAAGGACTAATGTTCAGAATCTACAAGGAACTCAAGTCAGCCAAGAAAAAAAAAAATCCCATCAAAAAGTGGGATAAGGACAGGAATAGACAATTTTCAAGATACACAATTGGCCAAGAAACATATAAAAAATGTTCAACATCACTAATTATCAGATAAAAGCAACTAAAACCACAATGTGATACCATCTTACCTCTGGAAGAATGTTCATAATCAAAAATAAAAAAAAAAATAGATGTTTCATGGATTGGTGAAAAGGGAACACTTTTACACTGTTGGTGGGAATGTAAACTAGTACAACCACTGTGGAAAAGAATGTGGAGATTCCTTAAAGAACCAAAAATAGACCTACCTTTTGATCCAGCAATCCCACTACTGGGTATCTAGCCAAAAAAAAGAAGTCATTATACAAAAAGATACTTGCACATTCATGTTTATAGCAGCACAATTTGCAATTGCAAAAATATGAAACCAGCCCAAATTCCCATCAGTCAATAAGTGGATAAAGAAAATGTGGTGCATACACATACCACAGAATACTACTCAGCCATAAAAAAGGAACAAAGTAATGGCATCCACAGCCATCTGGATGGAAGTGAAGTAACTCAGGAATGGAAAACCAAACATCGTATTTCTCACTTATAAAGGGGAGCTAAGCTATGAGGACAAAAAGGCATAAGAATAATACAATAGACTTTGGGGATTCAGGGGAAAGGGTTGTGGGGGTGAGGGATAAAAGACTATACATTGGACACAGTGTAGACTGCTCGGGTGATGGGCACACCAAAATCTTAATATCAATGCTAAAGAATGTATTAACATAACCAAACACCACATGTTCTTCAGAAACCTATTGAAATAAAAAATAAATTAAAAAATAAAATTAAATTAAAAAGGGAGGGCTCAGAAGAGTGCATATCATATGCTAGCTTGTGTGGGGAGCAAATAAGAATAGATAGTCACATTTTCTTGTATTTGCATACAGTCACCGTGGACTAATGTGCAAAAACAAACAAACAAAAACACACAAAACAAACAAACAAAAAAACCCAGAGTAAAACTGGCTGCCTTCTGGGTAGCAAAGATGGGCAAACCAGGCATATAGGAGCCAAATGAGGAACGGAGTGATTTACTCTTAAAAAAAAAAAAAAATGACCCCGAACGGACTTCATTTAACCTTCCATATCCTGCAAATTCACTTAAGGTGATACCTCATCTCTAAATTGCAATGAGTGACTGTGGTTAATGCACCATTCTGACCTTCATTTCAGGCTAAGGATTTGTGTGAATATACGATATTCTCTGCCTCTATATATGACTTTACAAATGAGAAGAAACTTCTTTGTTAACAATGAGAAATAGGTACATTACCAAGAAGTCCTTTCAGTTTCAGGTTGGGCACCCTTCCAATGAGCTGGAGCTTCTATTTACACCTTGGGCCATTTCCCTGAGCTGTGTTAATGTAGGAGGCCAGAGGCTGAAACACTTAGCTGAGCAGCTTTGCCATGCGATGGAGCAGAAGAGTTCTCTAACGCTCTAATTACTTAATATAATAATTTCTGTAGATATCTTTAAGGAGGGGAAATCTGAAAAATTGGTGATTTTGCTGCAGAAAAAACCTGCTTTACTTCATATATACACAAAACCAATTACTAAGAATATATTTAATTAAAATTTAATAAGAATGGTGATTTATAAAACTTTTCCCACGAATAAAATCAAAGGCTACTTCCTGTAAATTAACCTGTTTACTAATCAGAAAGTACACCAACACAAAAAACCAATGAAACGTTTATAATTATTTTCATGTTAGTCTTAGTCTCATGTTAGTATTACATTACTTTCTTGAGAATCAAGAAACCAGACTCTGGTGCTAAATAAACTTATAATGAATTAAGTGAATATTTAAATGACTATTTTAAATTCTGTATTCTTTTTGTGCCTCAAATTGTTGGGTTTTTTTTTCTAATGATACAATTAAGTGAAAATCAGCTCTTCTGGTTGTCAGACTATGACATTTCTAATAGGATATAAACAAAAGTGGTATTTTTTTTTTTTTTTTTTTGCGGGGGTGGTATTTTTGGACAGGCCCAGGGCCATGGCCATAAGAAAACCATGTCTCTAAGAGGATACAGCCAAAATGTCAAATACATCCTTCTTCTGAATGACCGTTTTCTTCACCAAGGATATTCCCAGCATTTCATTATTCTTTCTCCTGAGTAACAATTGCTAAACTGCTCCTGCTTCTTCACGGTGTTCAATTCAGAGCCGGTTTCCAGAGCCCAGTTTCTTCTACTGGAATACAGACAGTTGCTCTAAAATATGTTGTTCTCCCTTGCTGCAGCAAACTAATTCTCTCTCTCCCTCTCTCACCTCCATTCCTCTCTCCCTTCCTTCCCTGCTTTCTTTTGCACTATGGACATATTTCTGGTTACCCTTGGTCAGTAGGCTTTAAAAGAAATCATCCAGCTGGGCGCGGTGGCTCACGCCTGTAATTCCAGCACCTTGGGAGGCCGAGGCGGGTGGATCACCTAAGGTCAGGAGTTTGAGAGCAGCCTGACCAACATAGTGAAACCCTCTCTCTACTAAAAATACAAAAAATAGCCAGGTGTGATGGCGCACACCTGTAATCCCAGCTACTCAGGAGGCTGAGGCAGGAGAATTGCTTGAACTCGGGAGGCGGAGGGTGCAGTGAGCAGAGATCGCACCATTGTACTTCAGCCTGGGCCACAGAGCGAGACTCTGTCTAAACAACAACAACAAAAATTCCTAGCTATTTCATTTATATTGGCAGAAACAAAATAAAAGTAAAGAAAAATTTAGCTATTAGCTTGCTTTCAAAGATGATATACAGTAATGATATTTTGCTTTCCTATTATGACCAAGTTTATTACAAGAGAGAATGATTAGCACACGCTGATCAGTTCTTACTGTATCTGTGCTTTAAAATGATGTTTTCCCATCATATACCATGTTTATTTATTCTCTTCTTCCACTTAAACGCTTCATTTCTTTTTCTCTCGTGCTCCTTTGTCTCTATGTATAGATTCAAAGGGCAATGTAATGTTTTTAAAGGCAAAGTTGTATGTCTACGTTAAATAACCAAAAGGACAAAATTTAGTTGATTTGTTTGTGTTGGTGTTCTTCCTGATTAGTAAATAGATTAATTTACAGAAAGTAGTCTTTGCTTTTATTTGTGGTATTGTTTTTATAAATTACCATTCTTATTAAATTTTAATTATATTCTTAGTAATTGGGTTTAATTATGGTAGCAAAATCAGCCATGTTATGTAAAGTTAGTTTAATAAATTAGATAATCTTATATAAGACTGATTTTGAGTTTGCCCCACAACTTAAACCTGCAGGAAAATAGCAAATATAGAGATGTAAAATTATCCTTACAGAATATTTCAAATAGACATCATCATATCATCAAAGTAAATGTAAAAGTAGAGAACCATATTCCAGAATTTGATGTTATTACTAATTTCCATTGATCTATTGCACATTTCTTTCTTCATATATATTCTCTCTCTCTCTTTCTCTCTGTCTCCCTTATTTTTTCTCTTAGATGATGTTCCTCCCAGATCTTTTGACTGTACTTTCTGGTTCCCTGTACCTTCTGGTTCTTTTGTGTGATGAACCCTCCTTTGTTCCTTTGTCTGCAACTAAGTCCTGACTCTCCCCTCTTAGGATGTAGCTTCACTTTAGGTCTCTCTGCAGGCATACTTCAAGGATCTCCACCTGGGGGGGTTGATGCTTTCGGACTTCTTATATAACAGGAATTAAATGTGGGGCTTCCCACCGCCACTTTGTAGACAGCACTGCTATGTTTTTAAATTTACAATATAAAGAGCAGAGCTGGGATGTGAATCCCGGTTTTCTTCACTCTTGAGCTAACTTTTAAACACAATGTGATATATGGGCTGTTTGGCATGTGAACTAAGGCCCTGATGCTCAGAGGGCCCAGCAAGTATTTTAATGTTCAGAAACCACGTTGAAATTCTTAAGCATTTTTGAACACTTTCATTTTGTACTGTGCCCCACAATTTATGTATTTGGTTCTATCTTTAGGTGATGCTATAATAATACAAAACTGATTATGGTGCCTCATACCACCATGTAGCATTTCTGTTCTTTTTCATGTTGTTCTCTCAGCCTTGAATGCCTATTAATGTACAAATTATAATACTTTACACGCTCCCACTTCTCCTCTATCTGAAATATATGGATACTTTAGTCTGAGAATCCTAGTTAAAGGAAGTTCTGAAGCCCTGCACACATGCCCATCTGATTATATGTCTGTTACTTTAGGGAAACGTTTATTTCTGTGTTGTTATCACCTTCTCTCAACTATCATGCCCTCTAAGATAAAGCTGATATCATATTTATCTTTGCACCCTAACTGCCTGGCACATCAACTAATACATGTAAGAACTAAATTCACTTATAAAATCAGATATAAATTATTTCACTCATGTGGCACAGAGACTTGATTCTTCCTGTTTTTCTGGTTTGCAACTTGCCTTACAGATTCTAACATTCCCTAAGTTAATGACAATAGCTATTCTTTAAAGAATGTGTTTCCATATGATTAAGTTTTTAATAAAAATGATTGTACAGTTATTTTGGTCATTGCTTTGCTGCATTAAATTACATTGCTGCTAAATGAATTTCTGCTGTTTGCAAAGTTTGTAAAATCCTTTCAATGGGTCATCATACATTTAGATATATTTAAATGTATTTTGAGCATGAACGAGCAGTTTCTATTTTTTTCCGGGTTCACTGTTACTGGGTTTTAGTTGTAATGTTAGATATCTCTTCTGAAGTTGTAACAATGTAGATTCTATCTCATTAAATCATGTGTGTGACTTTTTACTAATTCTTATATTTAAAATTTTGCTAATATTTTGATAGAAAGTAAAGCAATATTTCAATTCTTAATACTAATTAATCATATTAACTTATTCCAAGCTTTAAAAATGTTAGAGGATTTCTAAGATTTAATGAATGAAATACAAAGGCACTTGCTTAGCCTTTAGTTCCCTTCTCTTGCCTCAAACTTTTTAGAGATGTTTGGTCATCAAATCCTGTTCTGTGATTTGTATAGATGTATAAACACAATAAATACTCTATAAAATCCTTGTAAATTGTACTGTCAGTGTCTTCCAAGAGATTTAAAAGGACACAGTTCTATAGTTATTAGGTAATTCTTCTTGTGAAAAGTGACCTTTAAAGATTGAAAAATGAACAATATTTAGAAGTCAAATGTGTGAGTTATAAGCAAGGGAAACTATTCCAAGTAGAAGGAATAATACAAAGAAGTAGGAAAGCATAGAACTTGTTCGAAGAATATCAATGATCTAGTTTGACTGGGGGCATCCTGTATTAGTGAGACCATATCAAGGTTACCCAATTAGCTGATAACATTAAGCCCTATAATTCTTCCCTCACAATTGCCAGAAGGCTTCCTCCTAGGTTCGGGGAGAAAGTGGGCAGCATACTTAAAAAAAAAAAAAAATTATTTACTTTAAGTTCTGGGATACATGTGCAGAATGTGCAGGTTTCTTAAACAGGTATATGTGTGCTACGGTGGTTTGCTGCACCTATCAACTTGTCATCTGGGTTTTAAGCCCCGCATGCATTAGCTATTTGTCCTGATGCTCTCTATCCCCACCACCCACAGGCCCCAGTGGATGTGTGTTGTTCCCTCCCTGCATACTTTTAATTGAAAAGAGGATTGACGGGATTGCCAGTTTGCAGAGCTGAGCTCCTCTATCAAGAATTATATCAGAGTCTTTCTATTTTGCCTATTAAGTCTGCCCCTTTGGTGTTTGTATCTATCTCAGCTTCAATTTTGTTGGAGAGTATATAATTGTTCTACATGTTGGGAGTGTTATTTATTCAACTACCCACCACCATTTATTTCTTGGATAATGTCTTTTTGATTATTTTTTAAATAGGAAAAAAAATCACATTAGAGGTAAAGACCACTTTATGTCCAGTGAAAATGTTTAGTAATTGCAGTAGAAAATACTTTCTTTCACAATACTTTAATAAAGACGCTAATTATTATTATTTTTTTTAAAAAAGAAGTGGCAATTTGAGATAGAGAACACTGTTTTCTTTACCTAACACAAAACTATGTAGGCAATATGGCCTTTAATTTTTAAACACAGATCTGCTTAACTACTTATTCATGACCTCATTATTTTTGCATTTCTCAAAGATATGTGACACAGAAAAAAATAAGTTGTTTGATTTGGAATGGTGGAATATTAATTAGTGTATTTTTTTAGTCTAGTTTGTGTCTGAAAATTTGACAAAAATGTTAGAGAAAAAAATTACTTTATTCCTTATCTCCTTTCCTCCTTTCTGTAAACATTTAGTATTTGTTATGTGATAGGTGTGATACTAGGATGGCCCCTGGAGAAACAGACTTAAAGGAAACATAGTTGCCCTTACATTATAGAGATCTATAACTAAATTATCATACTGCAATATTATAATTGCAATGGAAGAGTCATATCATCTTCCATAAGAAGGTAAATTTTAATTTCAGATACAGGCATTCAGTTTCAAATGTTACATAACAAATTACTCCAAAGATTAACACTTTAAAACAACAGTTATTGTCTAACAGTTTCAAGAACCCAGTAGATGCTCAGTTGGGCAGTTTTTACTCAGTATCTTTGACAAGATTACAGTCAGTTTGCAGAGTAAGGCTTCAATCATCATAAGGCTTTGCTTGGGCTGGAGAATGTTATTCTAACCTCATATGTGTGGCTCTTGGCAGGCCTTAGTTCCTTATTGGCTATTGGCTGTATGCTTCAGCAACCTTTCATGTGGGCATTTTGTAGGGCTTTTCCAAATAGTAGCTTCCTATTTTCAGAGAGAGAGAGAGAGCGCAAAAGAAATCAAGAGAGAACTCACAGTATCTTTTATAACCTACCAAAATCAGAAGAGACAGACCATCACTTCTGCCATATGTTACTAGTTACACAGGAACAACTTTAGTATAGTATGGGGGAAGACGGCACAAAGATTTGAATAACAGAGGCAAGCAGGGATCATTTGGGACTATCTTCGTATCTGTGTTCCACAGACTGCTGTCTGGTTCACAATGATTCACGTTCCTCCCACATGCAACATAAACTCACTCCCTTCCATGGCCCAGAAACTTGTTATTGAGTGAGACTTAAAACAATATGTAGATGATGCTCCCTGGGGATAGCTCATTAAATATGACTGCTAGAGTACAAGTCCTCTCACCTGTGAAACTAACAAGAGTAATCTTTTCTAAGACAAATAACGTACAATGGTAGCACATGCATAAAATAATCACTATGTATATTATCATTTAAATATGGGAGAAAATTGGAGGCATTGAGTTACTGATCCATAGCAATTCTGAAATCAATGTTTGCAAATATTGGAAGTTTCTTGATTAGGTGTAAGTACATATTTAACCTTCCTAGAAGGCCTTTTGTCTAACTGAATCATATTCTCAATATGGCTTTGAATATTTTTGAGATCCTGTCTTGAAAAAAGGTTTTATAGTCACATAGCTTGCCATATTAATAGAGCTTTTAAGTGGCCTGAAGCGCAGAAAATGCACTTTAGTTCATAGTTTTGTAGCCCTTTATGAAATAGGCTATGTTGGTTTCCTTGAAAGTGGTATGATCTTCATGTTTTTAATAAAATAATATTTAATTAAATATAATAAATTACTTAAAATATTTGTAGGAAAATATATATATTTATGCCAAATATTAAGGCATTATCTTACTGTCAATAAAAAAGACATGAATAAATAAAATGTGATTTTTATTTTATTATTTGGATTTTTTTCAGAACTTGGTATTCAAATTCTCATTACTACATCTGTCAAATGCAAAAGAATTAATAGCAGACAGATATAATTTATGAATTTTAAAATAATGTATTATTCTAAGATCTTGATAAAAATTTAGATGCTGGGCTCAGATAACATTTCTTTCTGGATAGACTGTTGTGGGTTTTTGAAAATGGAACATGGATATACAAAAAAAGGTCAGTATATAAAAGGACTGGCACAAGAAAAATACTCTCCCAACTGATCCAAACTTTTGGTACTCATTTGCTTTCACTTTGTTTACATCTTTTGGCTTTAGCCCCATGTATAGCCACAATTAGTCTATCTCTCTCTAATTTTGTCATGTTTCATTCATTATCTCATTCATTATCCAACTGTTACCATATGTTCAAACCTACTCTGACTTCTTGAAAGCAGTATTAATATCATCTTCATGCCATTATCTCATTCTGAACAGCATGTTATCCCTGATTTTGGTTTTAACCTTCTATTTCAGTGGTAACAATATTCCCCAATATTACTTCAAAGATCAGATAAAACAAAACAGGGCAATGTAGGGCCAAAGTGTCCATTCTACTCAGAGGCACATGAGAACTTTATTGCTTGGTGTCATTTTCATGATCTGAAGCATCTGTCACTACTCAGGACATTCCCTACCTGCAAGCTCAAAATCAGCCTGGAGCGTTGTGCTCCACAGAAGTAGTTCTGTTCTGCACAGATGCTCCCCAAATTTATCTGTCTATGTCAAGCCTGCCTTGCTCGAGGCAATGCTATCATTATGGTTTTTCAGCTAAATGAAAGAACAGAAATGTTTGTTGACAAGTTTTTCAAAACAGATAATTTTACACACATTTTGAGTCAATTATATTTTTGTTTTTAATTCTTCCCATTTTTATAAGGAATGTTGAAGTCATCAATCAAATTCCTACCATATTGCCTAGACATGTTAGGAGCCACATAGTTACACAGTGAATAGAGATCAGACTAAAATTTTGATAACATTATATTGAAAAGGTAGAGAACAATTAATTATTCTGTGGGTTATTTCAAAGCAAGACTTAGAATCTAAAGTAATTCCTGTTTAGTGATCCCTGTATTAACATAGGCCTTCAAACTTGGGTTCTCATGAATAATGATAGTGTTTTAGTCAAAATCTATTTCTGTCTTTTACGTAGGTAATATGATGGTTACCATGTGCTCTTGGTTCTCTATTCAAGTGGATGAGTCTAATTGGCAACTGACTGACTAATCATTTTTCTGCATTGAGTTAAAACGGACAAAAATCCTCTTATGCATCATTACTGTTCTTTTTGTTCATGGCACAGAATACATATGCCCTCTAAAACTTTGCTGTGTTCTGTCACTCCCTATGTACTTTTAGCTCACAGTTTTATAGCCTATTTATGAAATAGGCTATATTGATTTCCTAGAAATGGATATGGTCTTCAAGTTTTTTTAAATAAAATAATATTTAATTAAACATAAAAATAAAGTATTTTAAATAGAATATTTGTAGGAAAATATATATAAGTTTATGCCAAATATTAAGGCATTAACCAATAAACTTCAATGGTTCCACGTTGCTTAATGAATTTCATCCATGTAACGTAATAAATCCATTCTCCCTTGCAATCTGGCACATACTGGTGTCTCTTCCTCTTTAAATAAGGGCACCACCCCTCTGGGATTATGGCCCCATTTTATGACCTTATCTAAACCTAATTGTCTTCCAAAGGCCCTATCTCCAAATACCATGACATTGACAGTTAGGGTTTCAACATATAAATCTGAAGGAGGAAATTTAGTTCATAGCAGAAACTATGCAAAATATATTTATAAGTTCGATCCACAGTGAAACAATGATCAAGGCAGCAATTAAACTGTTCAAGTTTGTACAAGCCTGACTAACCTATATTTTCTTTTTTTTTTTTTTTTTTTTTTTTTTTGAGACGGAGTCTTGCTCTGTGCCCCAGGCTGGAGTGCAGTGGCGCGATCTCGGCTCACTGCAAGCTCCGCCTCCCGGGTTCACGCCATTCTCCTGCCTCAGCCTCCCGAGTAGCTGGGACTACAGGTGCCCACCACCACGCCCGGCTAATTTTTTTTTTGTATTTTTAGTAGAGACGGGGTTTCACTGTGTTTAGCCAGGATGGTCTCGATCTCCTGACGTCGTGATCCGCCCGTCTCGGCCTCCCAAAGTGCTGGGATTACAGGCTTGAGCCACCGCGCCCGGCCTATTTTCTTAATTACTTCTACTATCACAGTGAATAGTGACTACCCGAATTGGATGCCCATTATAAAATGTACTGAGAATAGTGGAATTTATATGATTCCAGAGGAAGACACATTTTCAAACAATGTATATTGAAATTTTGTGTATCTTTTAAACCTTGAAAATGTGAGAACGAAGTATTTTCTTATATGTCCTCTCAGTCTATTGTACACAAGTCATTCAGAATTATTCTTTTAAAATTTAAATATTAGAGTATCTCTGCTCCAAACTTTCTGGAGGCTTGTTATCATTTGCAGATTAAAATCTAATTCCCATATTGTAAACTACAAAGTCCATGTGATTGGGTCCTGTCTATTTTGTTGTTCTCATCTTTCTCCTACACTCCTCAATGCACTGGAGCCTCTCTGATCTCTTTACTTTTCTTGAAACACATAGAGCATATTACAAAAACCAGGGTCATTGCTGACAATGTTCTTTTCTGAGAAATTCTGTTTTATACTTTTTTCTCTTTTCTTCTTTCCCCTCCATCCTCCTCCTCCTTCTCCTTCTCCACCTCCTCCTTCTCCTCCTCTACCTCTCTTTTTCTCTTCTCCAATTCCTCCTTCCCCTCCTCTTCCTCCTTCACAAACCTGGGTGGGAACTAGGTGGGGACAAAAGTGGAGACTTAAGACAGGAGCGAGACCTTAAAGAAACAGTCCAACATAACAAAAACTGCAGTGCAGAACTCTGGTGACTGCTCCCAGCAGGGTCATCCCACTCCTCTCTTGGAATCTACTTTTATTTCCTTAATAAAGCTTTCACTTGCTTTACTAATTGGTCTCTTGGCTGAATTCTTTGCTCCAGGAAGACAAGAATTGAGGAACCCCACACTTCCCTGTAACATATATTCTTAACCACTTGGAAACATGGCCTTTCTTCATCTTGTTTAAACCCATCTTTACCAGTCACCTTGTGGGCACTATGAAACAATAGGTGATTCTCAAGACCATAATCCAGGAAAATGTTTACTGTGATTATTTATGCAGCCATAATGATCCATGATTATCTTAATGGCCCACATAACACTCTCCCACCCCCTGTCAAACATGCAGACCCCTCTAAAGAAGTCTAAATTTTCCTGTACCAGGAATGGAGATTTCAGCCAGATGACAAAAACATTGTATAGTTTCTACAGTGTCAGAGCTCCCCAAAGCATCTACATCCATAAGCAGAGCTAGGAATAGACTTTAGCCACTAAGTTGTTTCTAAGGAATTTCAGGATTCTATTTCAGAGCCCCACTCCCACACTTCCACCCCCATCTCTTTCTCTGTCGGTCTGTCTCTTTCTCTCTCTCTGTCTCTCTCTCTCTCTCACACACACACATAAACACACACACACACACATAAACACACACACACACACTTCTAAATGTCCAAGATCACGCCTCAATTAAGATTATCCACAGCTTCTTGAGATCATAGCAGCAAGTTAATTAATAAAGAGACAATATGGGTGCTTTTCAGAAAGGTACCCTGAAATTTTAATGTAACACAAAACTATGATTTTATAGTTAATGAAAAAAGACTTCTCATTGAAAATCATTGGTGCACGGATACAGAATGAGTGGGACATGACGCCACTATTTCAAGTAAGATAATAAAGCATTAGAAAAGTAAGATAATAAAGCATACAAAATCCCTGTCAACAGTAAGATGTGCATTCTCTCACTAAACCTTCAAAATAACAAATGCTGTTACAAGATTTCAGAATAGAAGACAGAAATCAGCATACTCTGTGCTAGAAATCAGAATGTCATTGCAATATTACATTCATTTCAGAGTATTATTTTTTAAGACCAAAACAGACACATTTAATTTATTTAAAGGAGTGGGGCATCTGGGAGTAGTTGAAACTGTAATAAACACCACATTGAAGAAAGAATGAGAAGTTCAGTCTGAAGACTACTCTCACTGGAAGAAAAAGCTTCCAGAGATAGTGAAGAATGGGGTTCTGGAGGTAGACAAGCAATCACTTTACAACCTTTGATGCAAGACATTTTATATGGTGAAAGCTGCAGGCAAAAGCTGAATCTGAGAATCTTTATGATTCTCTTGTAACCTTTGCTTGCATAATGTTGTCAAGATAAAATTGTTTTATGAAGTGGCAATTTGTTACATTTAATGCAGTCACCTAAAACTCTAATTTGAGAGCTGGGTCATATTGTTCACATTTGAAGAAATGGTTAGTAGCTGCATCTGAGCCAAACCGTAAAAATCAAGCCTGTGTATTGGATTCCAAAAAGGTGAAATGAATATCATTTTTTGTAGCTATTAAGGTCCTGATTTTCATGCTCAAAGAGAAAAGCAAACATATATAGTGAAATAGCTGCAAGTATTTAGAATAAAAGCCAAAGAATATTTAAAGTTGGAAGATTATTTACATTGGTGCTGAGATGAAAAGAGTGCTTTCAGCAATAGGTCATGTGACAAAGTGGTATTTTCTTATTGAATATATAACAGCTCAGGATCTATTCATTAGTCTTGGTCTGGGAGTGAAAATGCCCATGGCTAGGGATTCCTCCAAACCCTTTCCAAACACATACACATAATTTTATCATATCTAGGGACATAAAAGTCAAAATAGTAGTAAGAGGAATCTTTGGTAAGCAAAAAATTAAAGCAAAGTCAGAATGGAGTAGATACTATAAACCTTGATTTCTAAACTGGCTAGTTCCTTCTGTTGATATTTTGTTTCTTTAAAGAAATTTATTCAGATAGTAATTTTACATGGCTTAGAAAACTTTCATTCTCATCACGTTGTGTTGATTTTACTAGTTAAATGCTCAGAGACCAACTATATTCCCTTTATGTCTAGACCTTTTCCTAGGTTCCACTGGAAGCTTCTTTCCCCTCCAAAGGAGAAACTACAGCATCATGACAAAACCCAGAGATATATAGTACAAACAACAGAAGTCAAATATTTACTTCATCATTTTTGTCTTGAGGGAAGACCAATAAATTTCTCCAATAAATATTTATACTGTGTTAAAACAAATTAAATACACTTGTATTGTATTCTTTTCTCTAGTACGTTTAAAACAAATGTACAATAAGAATGGAAAATAGATGTTGAACATTGCCCATCACCCCACTCCAAAACCTCTTACAAAATAAGTAAGCCAGGGTGACTGGATTACATTACCAGTGTGAATATTTATAAAGATATAAAAACCTCTTCACTTGTCAACAGCAGATCTCAAAAGAATAAAGAAGCAGGAGCTTAGTTACTGCATTCTTAAATCTGGAGAAGCAGAACATTAATTTCTCTTCCTTATTACTTCAACAAAAATTTTCTTTTCTTTATTTAAAATTTCATAAAATGTTTTGCCTTATGTTTGCTGAACTAAACAGTTCAGATTAAAGTTCTAGGTTGACTCGCCTTTTATTTAGTATGTAATGATGACTTATTTTAGAACTTTTATATATCAGATGCAATGCTAACCCCAGGGATTTACAAAAGAGCTCACAAGCTGGTGAAAGAGGCTGACATAGACAAATATAATGACATCATAGAGGCGTTATAATGCAGTGTATAGTATCTTGGGTGGAGAGAAAAACTATTTTAAGACAAAGCAGGAATAGGGATATAGAAGAAACATTCACTGGAGCCCAGGCTTGCATAACAATGAAGATAGAATCCAAGAAATAGGATTCCTGGCCTAGGGTTTACATATGTGAAAGTACAAATGAATGAAAGAAAATACCATGCTTAATTAAAACATTATGAGACCAAAGGTTACAAGATCATAAAGATTCTCAGATTCAGCATTTGCCTGCAGCTTTCACCATATAAAATGTCTTGCTTCAATGGTTATAAAGTGATTCCTTGTTTACCTCCATAACCCAATTCTTCACTATCCCAGAAAGCCGTTTCTCCCAGTGAGCAGAAGTCTTCAGACTGAGCTTCTCTATTTTTTTTCCCAACTTGTTGTTTATTATAGTTTTGACTCTACTCCCAGTCTGGCTCTGTTCCCTTGAATAAAATAAATTTGTCTTTTCAGTCCTATGTAAGTGAGTCAATTATAATACTCACTTTTTAAGAATCAGAAATAAATGGCAAAATCCATATAAAATAATTAGCTCAGTCTGGTGCATCTTTGGTTTTACATAACGGCAGTGATTATTATTATTTATGGCTGGCTTTTAACTCAACTATGTGATGTGTTTTTGCAGAAATAAACTATTTTTATTTAGTCATTCAACAACTACTTGGAGTAATAATTTTGAGTATTTATTGGCAAATTAAAAGTTATATAGTTCCTGCTTTTATTGAACTTAGATGTTACCTCTGCTATTTCTCTGTGCTCAGATATGTTTTTCTTCTGTTTCCTTTTTTATTTTTTAAATTTATTTATTATGCATACTTAGCAATTGCACAGTGGGTCATGGAAATTTGATTGCCCTTTTTAAGATGTCAAGGGGAAGGATGATGAACAAACAGGTTTTATTTGGAAGAGAAAATATGTGAATGCTGCTGCATTGTCCCAGCATCTCTTAAAATAACATAATTTCATAAATTGTTAACAGTGATTATTAGTTGACTTCTTGAATTCTCAACTTGTTATTGCTATTGTCTATGGAGTCCAGGAGGCCCAAGACTTCCTGTGGTGAAACTTGGAGGCCTCAGATATAATCCCCAAAGTGATGGGTTTTAGATCAGTCAAATCTGGCATTTTCAGATCTATACTCGGAAAAGTTTATCCTTACTCATCTATCCAATAATTTCATGAGAATTTAATCAGTATCTTCTATGTTTGAATATTAAAGTAGTTTTTGGAGATTCAAAAGATACAATCTCTCCCGGCATGAGCTTGCAGTCAATTAACTGTTTTATTTATTAATTAATGTCACGATAAATGCTACCAAGGAAAATTTACAAATCATATTGTAAATAATAGAAAAAGTCACCCTATGCAGAGTAAAGGTAGTGATTATCTTGTTAAAGGGTGGAGAATGGCAGAAATAATTTTTATCATCTACAATAAAATAAAGGTTCAGATGAGAATTGAAGATGACTGTAGGCGAATAAGAGAGGGAAAGAGAATAAAGAAAGTGCTTTCTAGGTAAAGGAAATCATATATAATAAAAGGCCCTTTGGTGAAGAACTGGTGGAAAGAGTGCCTAGAATGTAGTGAACTAGCATGACACTAATGTAACAAGTTTTTAATGCAGCACCCTTCTCTTTCCCAAAATGCAAATTCATGTGCTCTCTAAAGGGAAGTTCAAATTATCTTCTTAACAATTATATATTCTCTAAACTTTCTAATCTAATAATTTTCTGTCCTTTGAATTTTTCTCAGCATCATTCATTATGCAACACTCATAAAAACAGACTTGTATTTTCACTAACCAGATGATCTTAACTATATCTCTTTTCCCACTTAGCCCCAGATATTTCAGATTATGTCTTACATTTTAATCAATTGATTTGATATCTGGCAGGCACCGTGATTTGAAAACACTGAGTTTTCAACTAATACTGACCACATTTGCAGATTGTCATAAAGAAATGAGCCTTGAGGATACAGATAATCCGTTCTTTCAATAGGTATGTATTGAGCACTCACTCTGTGTTAGGTACTATGCTAAGCACTGGGGACTCATTAATGAATTCTGTACTCATCAAGCAAATATTCAGCACCATGATTATAAGTGATCAATGAAAAGAATTATAAATATGTTTTCCTGACTGTAGAGGAAAAGCAGATACAGGAGGAAGCAATGACAGACTACAAATGGCTGAGCTGGTTTTAAGTTGGACAAATGCATTCTCATTTCTCATGGACGCACACCTGACTTCAGTGATCAGTATGGGTAAGGTCTACACAGAGTAAGGAACCAGCAGGCAGGAGGAGCAAAGTAACCACTGGGCTCACTGCTTTTTCCCTCATCTGTTAGAGGGGCTACAACAACATAATTCTTTATCTTTCAGCATGTGCACATGTTGTGCCAGATGCTATCTGAAGAAATGAGGATGAAATAGGAAACAAAAAAGAAGAAAATTCCTCCCACAATGAGCTTCCACTATAGTGGTGGAGACAATTGTTAGTGTGCCAATGTGACATAGGCTTGTATCTTATTAATTATTGTGTCATTAAGGCTGTTGCTAGTGTCTAATAAATCCTGAGGAATGTATTGACTATCCCTAATGATTTTTCAAGAAGCAGGATTCAACACAGTGTGTCCTTCTCAACAACTCAAAATACAGTCGTGTAGATCACATCCTCCCTCAGGAAAGCAGAGGATAGAAAGGAAGAAATGACTTTAAATGTTCTCAGGTATCAACCTCAAAATGTCACAGTGCCTAGACTTTGGAATGCAAATTCATCCTTTGAGGTTTCTCTTTGTGATCAGTCATGACTGCAGTTGTATGTCTCTCAAGAAAAGGTTTTCTGTCCTCTTAAAGAGGATTATGATTTACAGAATTTTACGATATTTCTAAACAGAAATTTCAAAAAGTTTTGGTGGCAAATTGCTAATCTTGTGTTCTGTGAAAAAAGTATTTTCTTACATTTTGTTCCTTTCTTTAATGTTGACACAATTTTATTTGCAAAACATGACCTCCCTCCTCAGTGTAAAAAAAAAGTATTCCTCATTCTAAAAACTATATTCCAATTAATTCCAATCTGTGATAATTATAGAACCTTTTTAAGAAAACTGTGTTCTAGATATCAAAAACTAAACATGTGAAGAAAACTATACAAATAGAATCATAAACTCTGGTATATGTACTGTATTCCTATTTGGTTTTATATTCTTTATCTGAATTTTACTTTAGTCTTTCTTCAACACTGTTACCCTTATAAGTGTTCACATTATTACTTAGGACAACCCATAACACATTTTATAATTAATAAGAAAGCATTTTTTAAAATATTGTCATGATGAGCTTGCAACTTCTCAGTTTTTCAATTTTACCACTGAAGTATTACATTTTGGCTAACAGATGCCAAAGTAGGAGAAGGCATTTAAAAAAAAATTGAGGAATATATGAAAATGTGGAATTATTTTTTAGTAAAACAAGATAGGAATCATAATGTTCCTACTTGTAATTATGGTCAAAATGCTTATTTTGAAACAGATACCTAATATGATACTTTTAACACGAATATTAATTTGTTATTTACAAAAATCTTCATGTAGTTGGTATGTTTAGATATCATTTATTTTCTTTTACTAAGAATTTAAATATTCTATTTGTAATTCAACTGCTACACTTCTATATAGAAATACACATATGACTCACACAAAAAACAGCACGTGCAGAGTACTGACCATTACTATTACTGGGGAGATACTGTCAGAGAAAGAGGAATTTTTATTTATTTATTTAGAGATGGAGTTTCTCACTCGTCGCCCAGCCTGGAGTGCAATAGCGCGATCTCTGCTCACCACAATCTCTGCCTCCCGGGTTCAAGCAATTCTCCTGCCTCAGCCTCCCGAGTAGCTGGGATTACAGGCATGTGCCACCAAGGCTGGCTAATTTTATATTTTTAGTAGAGATGGGGTTTCACCATGTTGGTCAGGCTGGGCTCAAACTCCTGACCTCAGGTGATCCACCCATCTCAGCCTCCCAAAGTGCTGGGATTACAGGCATGAGCCACCGTGCCCAGCCAGAAAGAGGAACTTAGAAAGATGTGGTTCTGTAGTTTGACCATACAGAATGTTTCATTATGTCTAAGACAATACAGAATTTCCTCTGTGAGGCATTTTAGGTGATATTCCTAAACAGTAAAGCTTAATGGAACAGATTTGTCTGACATAAAGATAATACACTAAATTTAAAACATGCAGTGCCCAAATTAATCCAAATGTCTTTGTTTACCAAGGCTAGTTGTAGATTATCACACCTGCACTATGAAAAATACTCTAGTTTATATTCAGAGTGCTATATTAGTTAACTTATCAGTTTATGCCATTAATCAAGATGCTTGGTTAAATTTAACCAACTGGAATTTTCCATGATCTCAAAAGCAAATTTTGAATATCCAAAGGATTGTCTAATATAAATCTATGTGATTATGATGAAATCTGGTAATTATTCTAAGTTTTTTTTTCTCATCTAAAATAACTGTCTCTACCTCATAGGTATTTTCTGAGGTTTAACAAAGTTAGTATATATGAAACACTCTGCTATATTTATAGAAGGTTATAAATAACATGTTTTCTATTGTTATAGTTGACATATTTCAAAGGCATTCTACATTTTTAAACAAGCATCCTATTAGGTATGACTGACACCTATTCAAAATAAATCCTTGTTTCTCATATGTTTGGTTTCCTTTGTGTGTACTCACACCAACTAAAATGCTGTAACTTTCTTACTTTTAATAATGTATCAATTTTCCCATTTTAGCCACTTCTGATATATTTGAGTTGTTAAATAATGCAAAGCTTTCCAACCACATTACTATTTTATTTTTTAATAAAAATTTTTATCATTTTAATAATCTTTCAAAGTTTTATAACAGTTGAAGTAATATTTGAACACTGACAACCTCTGTAAACTTCAATTAATTCTTACATTGTAAGTATTTAACAATATTTATTTATATAAAATGTTGGGCATATCACTAGCTGGTCAAAAGTGTCTGAAGAGGCTAGACATCATAGCTCTCTCTCACCTTCCTCATGAGTCATACAGGGAGTATGATTACCACAGCAGTAATCATCAAGATAGCTACAGGAAAGTGTTTTCCTTTGATTGAATCTGAAACATGATAGTCTTTTTAAATTTAAAGTGTTATTTTTTTACATTATTTATACTAGGGTAGAATATGTGTATGCTATTTACCTTTATCAATATTATTATAGTATTGCTCATGGCTGACCTATAAAAACTAGTAGTGGCTGGGTGTGGTAGCTCACGCCTGTAATCCCAACACTTTGGGAGGCTGAGGCGGGTGGATCACAAGGTCAGGAGTTCAAAACCAGCCTGGCCAATATGATGAAACCCTGTCTCTACTAAAAACACAAACATTAGCTGGGCGTGGTGGCGTGTACCTATAGTCCCAGATACTTGGAAGGTGGAGGCAGAAGAATTGTTTGAACCCGGGAGGCGGAGGTTGCAGTGAGCTGAGATCACACCACTGTACTCCTTCCTGGGCGACACAGCGAGACTCCGAAAAAAAAAAAAAAGTAATAGTAATGGTATTATTTGGTATTAGATGTTCTTCAATAGAATATAACTGAATATGCTATTACTTATTGATGTGATACATCTTTCAGGGTTTTTTAGTCAAATTATGATTTAGAGAGAAAATTTGTAAGGAATTATTTTTAACATGAAGCAATGATATTTCTAAAAATTAAAGGACAATTGAATATCAGCTAAGATAATCAACTTACAAAAGGACTCTATAGGTGTGAACCATTTAGAAAATTGCTTGTTCAAAATGTCTTTTTTTAAGCATAAAGAAAAGCAATTTTAACTAATTATAGTAATAAACAGAAATAACTCATAGAAAGTTTTTGGAGTTAATAAAGTGATTTTTCCCACTTATTTTAGTTGATATAAGGATACAAATAATTTTAAAATACTATTGACTATAAAATAAGCAAGTGTTCCAAAATGTAGCTGTTTAGCTAGCAGCTCTTTACATTGACATTTCTTTAATAAATATTCAACACTTCTCTCTTAGTAATTGCTAGAATTATAAATACAATTATAACATTCTGATAAAGTCCCTTTTATAGCAATACTATTAGACATAATAATGAAACAAAAGCAGAAAGCAAATAAAATATTTTAGAAAATGATTCTTTTATTGAGCTGTGAAAACTCAATTATATATATTTTTAATTGCTATTTTCTTATATGCTCTGCCTGATTTCAATTTCTTGCCCCTTAATTTAAGCTTGGATAAGATCTATATGTTACCAGTCCTAATAATTAAAACATTCAGTCTGATTTATTTCCCCTTATTTACTCTAACTTTTTATTTTGAGGAATCTCAAACATACAAAAGTTTGAAAGAATATTACAAGGACCACCCTTACACTCTATATTTAAATTCATCAGTTCCTAAAATGTTTCTGTATTTGCTTGTTTTCTTTTTCTCAAATGCAGATAAATATCCTTCTCTTTGTCTCTGTCTCTTTCTCTCTATCTCTCTGTATGTCTATGTGTGTGTGTGTATATATATATGTATCTACATAAACACACATATAAATTCATTTATGACATACTTTTTCTAGAATCATTTAAAGGCTACAGTAAAACATATCATCCTAAATAGTTTATAACTTCTTAAAACGAGAACATCCTCCTATATAACATAATAAAATTTCACAACCAAGGAACCTACCATTATCCACAATATAGTTTATAATATTATCCAAGTTATATTTTATTTTTAAATTTTCCAAATTCTTCCTAAGAAAATCTTTTATAGAGTTCTAAAAATATTTGGGACCCAGTTGACTAATTCAAGATGGCTGGCTCATGGCATTTCATACTCACTTCCTCCCCTAGAAGAACCAAAATAGCAAGTAGATAATTGCATTTTAACTAGATCATTCAAGAAGGAACATTGGAATTCAACAGAGAGTGACCTAAAGCAAGAAAGGAGTAGGAATTGAGCCAGATCATTTGGCCAGAATCGGCTTGGAGCTGAGACTACTCTCCCAATATGGGGAAAAGGTAAGTGAGAGACTCTCAGTGATTTACATGATCACCATAGAGTCCTGCAATTCTAGCTACAGGAGAGCCCCTGGATCCTTGCAGGACCTGAAACTAACATAATGACCTTCCAGAAGGTTGTGTGATGGCACTGCCCCAGAGAAGCTCATGCTGGGTCCCATACATTTCCTGAGTCCTCAGTAGCTACAGGAAGGTGGCATTTTAGAACTCCCACAATAGACTGCCCGGTGTCTAGGAGCTTAGCATTGCTGGGAATGAGGTGTAAAAGAAGCATGGGCTGCTGCCCCAGGGCTTAGGCATGAACAACCATGGGCTACCACACCCAAGGCCAAGGCACAATCCAGCAGTGGACTGCCACTTTTCAGACTGAGGCAAGAGAGAGGCACCATTCTAGAACCCGGCCCCCAACAGAGTGTGCACTGTCCTGGAGCCCGTCCATGCCAGGGCTAATGTGCAAGAGAAGTTAAAACTACTGATCCCAGAACTTAGGTATGAGAGACTGTGGGCTACAGGCCTAGGGCTGAGGAATGAGTGGCACATTTGCTTCTTACCTGCAGGCCTAGGATGCAGAGACTGAAAGTGGCACCCTCCTCCACCAGTGGCAAGGCTGGCCACTGCTGCTCCCTATTCAAGCATTCCACCAGCGGCCTAGTGATTACCCAACATATGACTACCAGGACTATTGCCTATACACATAATCAGGCGGCCTGAGGACTAGCCAGCCTGGCTTGGCTTTGTTTGTCTCTACCCCATGCCAGAGCACACCACTCACAGGTCAGCGAATTGCTCAACTTTGCCCATTATTATTAGCAGCACTCCTCCTAGGGACCTGAGATTGGGCCTACTCAGCTGGCTACTACCACCATAGCTAGCACATACCTGGACATGCCAACTGTGGGCCTGGTGACTGGTCTGTCAAGCCCATTGCAGCTATTGCCAATGCCAGTAAACACTTCTTGGGACTAAGAGGCTCATCCCACCACTGCCATTGCAAATGCCTATTCTACACTGGCTGGCCAGGGCTCTGAGAACCCACCTACCCGCCAGTCCCACTGGTGATACTACTGGATTACAAGTAAGCCATGTGGAGGCCCAAGAATCAGCCCTCCTGGACTGACTAACACTGGTGTAGTGTATGCCCACCCTGCCCAAGAAGAGGCATGCTTAGCTCATTGCTGCTACCACTTGGGCCTGAGTACTGCCATACCTGGTGTCCCAATCCCCAGCAAAACTGCACCACAGACTCCACTAATAACTACACCCCAAGCTACTGAAGAAATCTCAGATACCACTAACACTGTTTATGTCCATAGAAAACATACAGAGACTACACTACTGCATGCACTCATAATCAAAGCCAAAGTGCTGTCCCTACCCAACATCATCGATTCATCCTCAGGAAAAAAGTCCTCTCTACAAAAGCAAATTAAAAAAAAAAATGAAGAAGCAACTGATACACTAGATACATAGATATCAACATAAGGACACAAGAAACAGAAAAAAAGCAAAGAGATAAAATACCTCCAAAAGAACACAATAATTCTCTGGAAAGAGATCCCAATCAAAAAGAAATCCATGAAATGCCAAAAATAAAATTCAAATTATTGATTTTAAAGAAGCTTGAAGAGATATAAGAGACTATTGAAAAACAATACAAAAAAAAGCAGTAAAACAATTCAGGGCATTAATGAAGAATGTACAAAAGAGATAGGTATTATAAAAAAGAACCAAACAGAAATCCTAGAACTGAAGAACTCATTGATTAAAATACACAATATATTCGAAAGCTTCAATAATAGACCAGAAGGAGCAAAAGAGAAAATTTCAGAAGTTGAAGACAGGTCTTTTGAAATAATCCAGTCAGATAAAAGGAAAAAAGTAAGGAAAAAATAATTTAAAAATGTACAAAGCCTTTGTGGTACATGTGACACCATAAAGTGACCAAATATATATGTTATCGATATCTTAGAAGGTGAAAAGAGAATAAAAATTTCAAAAACTTATTTAATGAAATAATAGATGAAAACTTCTCACCTCTAGCAAGAGAGATACACATCCAGAGACAGGAAGCCCAGCAATCCCTAAAACAATACAATGCAAAAAGATCTTCTCCATGCCCCATTACAGTCAAAATGTTCCAAGTGAAGGACAAAAGGAAAATTCCGAAAACAGCAAAATAAAATTATCTAGTCATCTATAAAGAAAATTCCAACAGACTAACAGTGAATATTTCAGCAGAAACCTTATAGGCCGAAAGAGAATTGGATGATATATTCAAATTGCATAAAGAAAAAGAAAATATCAATGAAGGATACTATATACCACAAAACTATCCTTTATAAATGAAGGAGAAATAAAATCTTTCCTAGGCAAGCAAAAGCTGAAGGAATTTGTGACCACTAGACCACATGACCTTTCACTTCCAGGTTTAGGACCCCCTTGAGCATTTCCCACAAGAAAATCATCTGATTTTCTTTTTTTTTTTTTTTTTTTTTGTCATTTACTTGAGACATTTAAGCTAAACCTGGAAGTGGAAAGATGCCAATTACCATAATTAAAACAATGAAAAAATACAAAACTCATTAGTAAATCCAATACTCAAATGAAGAAAAGGCTTAAATGGTACTACCAAAGAAAATCAGCAAGCTACAAGGACAAAATCCTAAAAGTCATGTAGAACCAAGGAGCCAGAATAGCCAAAAAAAAAATCTTACCAAAAAGAACAAAACTGGAGACATCACACTACATAATTTCCAAATATAAGTCTGTAGTAACCAAAACAGCATGATATTGCTATAAAAATAGAAACATAGATACATGGAACAGAATAAAGAATTCATAAATATATTCACTTATTTATAGTTGAACAGTTTTCAGCAAAGTCTCCAAGAACATGTACTTGAAAATGGACACTTTCTTCAGTAAATACTGCTGGGGAAATCGGATATCCATATGCAGAAGAAATAAACTGAATCCCTATATCTCATCATACACAAAAATCAACTCAAGATGGATTACAGACTTAAATATAAGACCAAAAACTATAAAAATACTAGAGGAAAACATAGGGCAAACACTTTAGGACATTAGTCTAGGTAAATATTTTATGGCTAAGATCTTAAAAGCACAGACAGCTAAAACAAAAATAGAGAAATGAAACTATAATAAAAGAAAAAAAATCTGCTTCCAAAGGAAACAAGAGTGAAGAGACAAACTGTTGAATGGGAGGAAATATTTAAAAAACTATGTATCTGACAAAGGACCAGTATTCAGAATATATGAGGAACTCAACACAACAGTAAAGAGTAATTTCATTAAAAAGTGGGCAAAGGACATGACTACACAAAGAAGGCATGAAAATGGCCAACAGGTATATGAAAAAATGCTCAATGTCACTAATTATTAGTGAAATGCATAGCAAAACAATGAGATAATGCAGTATTCCAGTTAGAATGGCAAACATTATAAAAACAAAACAGCCATTGCCGGAAAGGATGTGGAGAAATAGAAACTCTTATGCACTGTGGGTGGGAATGTAAATTAGTACAACCGCTAGGGAAAAAGGAATGGTGATTTCTCAAAAAACTAAAAATAGAACTACAAGTGTTCCAGTAATCACACTCAATGTCTATCTAAAATATAGGAAATATACTACAATGTTTATCACAGAACTATTCATAATAACAAAAATAAGGGAACTAAGGGTCTATCAACAGATGATTGAGTCAAGAAATCTTATATATACACAATGAAATACTATTTGGCCATTTAAAAAAATGAATTCATGTCATTTGCAGCACATAAATGGAACTGGAAGTCATTGTGTTAAGTAAAGTAACCTAGGCACAGAAAGACAAATACTGCATGTTCCCACTCATGTGTTGGAGCTAAAAAAAATTGATCTCATAAAGTTAGAGAGTAGAATGATGAGTAATAGAGGCTGGGAAGGGTAGGTGAGTGGGAGAAGAGGGATAAGTAGAGGAAGGTTAACGGGTAAAAACATACAGCACAACAAAAGGTGTACATTTTATCATCTGACAGCAGAGTACAGAGTCTATATTTAACAGCAACGTATAGTATATTTCAAAGCAGCTAAAAGGTGGGCACAGTGGCTCACGACTGTAATTCCAGCACTTTGGGAGGTTATTGTGGGCGAATTGCTTGAGCTCAGGAGTTCGACACCAGCCTACAAAACAAAGTGAAACCCCGTCTCTACTAAAAAAAAAAAAAAGTAAATAAAAGAGAGGACTTGCATAATATAAGTAATCTTCACCTCAAATATCCTGAGTTGATCATTAAATATTCTATGCATGTAACAGAATAACACACGTGCCCCATAAATATGTAAAATACTGTGTATCAATTTAAAAAATAAAAAATTCAGAATTCACATAAATATGTATGTTGATCAATACTTTAAAAATTAAAATAAACAAAATAATTACTTATAACTCAAAGCTGTAATTTTTAAATAACGGGGATGGAATGTAACATGAGTGGATCCAAGTCTAGGATCTGTGGCTGTAACTCTGATGCTATGCATAATATATCTGAAATCCATGTCCTAATTAATTTATAAAGCTGCTATTACATTTTATTTACAAGAATATGCAGAATCTCAAGCAGGTTTATTATGTTCTTAGGAAAGAAAAAGAAGCTCTGTTTAAAAGAACATATAACCCTGTTTAATAAACATCAATCTGAAACCACAAATCAAGAAAGAATTCTTTATATGTAAATAAAAAAAGTTTATTAACATTCTGGGTTTGGAAGAAAAACTATATATATACTAAATATAGATTGAAAGGTTTTTTGTTTGTTTGTTTTTTGGTTGGGTACAGCGGCTGATGCCTATAATCCCCGTATTTCAGGATGAGTCAGGAGGATTGCTTGAGGCCAAGAGTTCAAGACTAGTCAGGGCAACAGAACAAGACCTTGTCTCTACAAAATATTTTTAAAAACTAGCTGGATGTGGTAGTATTAACCTGTAGCCCTAGCTACTCAGGAGACTGAGACAGCAGGATAGCTTGAGCCCAGGAATTCCAGGCTGCAGTGAGCTCTGAATGAGCCACCGCCCTCCACCCCATCTGAGTGACAGAGTGAGACCTTGCCTCTAAAAATACAAAAGTTAACATTTTTATTTTGAAATAATTATAGATTCACAGAAAGCTGTAGAAATAGTACAAAGAAATCCTGTGTACCTTTCACCCACGTTGCTTCATTATTTATATCTTATATAAATATAGTCCTATATCAAATCCAGGGAATTAACATTGGTATAAACCACGTGCATGGTTCTGTGTCACTGTTCTCATATGTGGAGATTTATATAACCACAACTGTATTCAAGATACACAACTATTCCATCACCACAAAGATCTCTCTTGTACCACCTACTTCTTTACAATGACTCCACCTCTTCCCCACCATTTTAAACTTTATTTTGCACTGTAAACAAATATAAAATATTTTATAATTTTTATTCTTTTTAATCATCTAACAATGAAAACTAGCAATTTCTATTTTCTTACAGCATGCTCAGTTAAAAAAATAAAGTTCAATATGAACTGCTTTAAAATAATCTTAGGACTGCAGATATATTCAAACTTTATATCAACTAATTGATTTTTTTTATTATACTTTAAGTTCTAGGGTACATGTGCACAACGTGCAGGTTTGTTACATATGTATACATGTGACATGTTGGTGTGCTGCACCCACTAACTCATCATTTACATTAGGTATATCTCCTAATGCTATCCTTCCCCCCTCCTCGCTCCCCCCTCCACCCACCCCATGACAGGCCCCAGTGTGTGATGTTCCCCATCCTGTGTCAAAGTGTTCTCATTGTTCAATTCCCACCTATGAGGGAGAACATGTTGTGTTTGGTTTTCTGTCCTTGTGACAGTTTGCTAAGAACGATGGTTTCCAGCTTCATCCATGTCCCTAAAAAGGACATGAACTCATCCATTTTTTTTTTTTTTTTTTTTTTTTTGAGACGGAGTCTTGCTCTGTCGCCCAGGCTGGAGTGCAGTGGTGCAATCTCGGCTCAGTGCAAGCTCCGCCTCCTGGTTTCATGCCATTCTCCTGCCTCAGCCTCTCCGAGTAGCTGAGACTACAGGCGCCCGCCACCACGCCCAGCTAAATTTTGTATTTTTAGTAGAGACGGGGTTTCACCATGGTCTTGATCTCCTGACCTCGTGATCTGCCCGCCTCGGCCTCCCAAAGTGCTGGGATTACAAGCATGAGCCACCGTGCCTGGCTGAACTCATCCTTTTTTATGGCTGCATAGTATTCCATGGTGTATATGTGCCACATTTTCTTAAATATGTCTATCATTGATGGACATTTGGGTTGGTTCCAAGTCTTTGCTATTGTAAATAGTGCCACAATAAACATACATGTGCATGTGTCCTCATAGTAGCATGATTTATAATCCTTTGGGTATATGCCTAGTAATGGGATGGCTGGGTCAAATGGTATTTCTAGTTCTAGATCCTTGAGAAATCACCACACTGTCTTCCACAATGGTTGAACTAGTTTACACTCCCACCAACTGTGTAAAAGTGTTCTTATTTCTCCACATCCTCTCCAGCACCTGTAGTTTCCTGACTTTTAAATGATCGCCATTCTAACTGGTGTGAGATGGTATCTCATTGTTGTTTTGATTTGCATTTCTCTGATGGCCAGTGATGATGAGCATTTTTTCATGTGTCTGTTGGCTGCATAAATGTCTTCTTTTGAGAAGTGTCTGCTCATATCCTTCACCCAATTTTGATGGGATTGTTTGATTTTTTCTAGTAAATTTGTTTAAGTTCTTTGTAGATTCTGGATATTAGCCCTTTGTTAGATGGGTAGTTTGCAAAAATTTTCTCCCATTCTGTAGGTTGTCTGTTCACTCTGATGGTAGTTTCTTTTGCTGTGCAGAAGCTCTTCAGTTTAATTAGATCCCATTTGTCAATTTTGGCTTTTGTTGCCATTGCTTTTGGTGTTTTAGACATGAAGTCCTTGCCCATGCCTATGTCCTGAATGGTATTGCCTAGGCTTTCTTCTAGGGTTTTTATGGTTTTAGGTCTAACACTTAAGTCTTTAATCCATCTTGAATTAATTTTTGTATAAGGTGTAAGGAAGGGGTCCAGTTTCAGCTTTCTACATATGGCTACTCGATTTTCCCAGCACCATTTATTAAATAGGGAATCCTTTCCCCATTTCTTGTTTTTGTCAGGTTTGTCAAAGATCAGATGGTTGTAGACGTGTGGTGTTATTTCTGAGGGCTCTGTTCTGTTCCATTGATCTATATCTCTGTTTTGGTACCAATACCATGCTGTTTTGGTTACTGTAGCCTTGTAGTATAGTTTGAAGTCAGGTAGCATGATGCCTCCAGCTTTGTTCTTTTGGCTTAGGATTGTCTTGGCAATGTGGGCTCTTTTTTGGTTCCATATGAACTTTAAAGTAGTTTTCTCCAATTCTGTGAAGAAAGTCATTGGTAGCTTGATGGGGATGGCATTGAATCTATAAATTATCTTGGGCAGTATGGCCATTTTGACAATATTGTTTCTTCCCATCCATGAGCATGGAATGTTCTTCCATTTGTTTGTGTCCTTTTTTATTTCACTGAGCAGTGGTTTCTAGTTCTCCTTGAAGAGGTCCTTCCCATCCCTTGTAAGTTGGATTCCTAGGTATTTTATTCTCTTTGAAGCAATTGTGAATGGAAGTTCACTCATGGTTTGGCTGTTTGTCTGTTCTTGGTATATAGGAATGCTTGTGATTTTTGCACACTGATTTTGTATCCTGAGACTTTGCTGAAGTTGCTTATCAGCTTAAGGAGATTTTGGGCTGAGACGATGGGGTTTTCTAAATATACAGTCATGTCATCTGCAAACAGGGACAATTGGACTTCTCCTTTTCCTAATTGAATACCCTTTATTTCTTTCTCTTGCCTGATTGCCCTGGCCAGAACTTCCAACACTATGTTGAATAGGAGTGGTGAGAGAGGGCATCCCTGTCTTATGCCAATTTTCAAAGGGAATGCTTCCAGTTTTTGCCCATTCAGTATGAGATTGGCTGTGGGTTTTTCATAAATACCTGTTATTATTTTGAGATACATCCCATCGATACCTAGTTTATTGAGAGTTTTTAGCATGAAAGGTTGTTGAATTTTGTCAAAGGCCTTTTCTGCATCTATTGAAATAATCATGTGGTTTTTGTCTTTGGTTCTGTTTATATGATGGATTACATTTATTGATTTGTGTATATTGAACCAGCCTTGCATTCCAGGGATGAAGCCAACTTGATCATTGTGGATAAGCTTTTCGATGTGCTGCTGGATTTGGTTTGCCAGTATTTTATTGAGGATATTTGCATCGATGTTCATCAGGGATATTGGTCTAAAATTCTCTTTTTTGTTGTTGTGTCTCTGCCAGGTTTTGGTATCAGGATGATGCTGGCCTCATAAAATGAGTTAGGGAGGATTCCCTCTTTTTCTATCGATTGGAATAGTTTCAGAAGGAATGGTACCAGCTCCTCTTTGTATCTCTGTAGAATTTGGCTATGTGTCTGTCTCATCCTGGACTTTTTTAGATTGGTAGGTTATTAATTATTGCCTCAATTTCAAAGCCTGTTATTGGTCTATTCCAGGATTCAACTTCTTCCTGGTTTAGTCTTGGGAAGGTGTATGTGTCCAGGAATTTATCCATTTCTTCGAGATTTTCTAGTTTATTTGTGTAGAGATGTTTATAGTATTCTCTGATGGTAGTTTGTACTTCTATGGGATCGGTGGTGATATCCCCTTTATCATTTTTTATTGTGTCTATTTGATTCTTCTCTTTTTTCTTATTAGTCTTGCTAGCAGTCTATCAATTTTGTTGATCTCTTCAAAAAACCAGCTCCTGGATTTATTGACTTTTTGAAGGGTTTTATGTATCTCTAGCTCCTGCAGTTCTGCTCTGATCTTAGTTATTTGTTGCCTTCTGCTAGCTTTTGAATGTATTTGCTCTTGCTTCTCTAGTTCTTTTAATTGTGATGTTAGGGTGTCAATTTTAGGTCTTTCCTGCTTTCTCTTGTGGGCATTTAGTGCTATAAATTTCCCTCTACACACTACTGTAAATGTGTCCCAGAGATTCTGTTATGTTGTGTCTCTGTTCTCATTGGTTTCAAAGAACATCTTTATTTCTGCCTTCATTTTGTTATGTACCTAGTAGTCATTCAGGAGCAGGTTGTTCAGTTTCCACGTAGTTGAGCAGTTTTGACTGAGTTTCTTAATCCTGAGTTCTAGTTTGATTGCACTGTGGTCTGAGAGACAGTTTGTTATAATTTCTGTTCTTTTACATTTGCTGAGGTGTGCTTTACTTCTATGTGGTTAATTTTGGGATAAGTGAGATGTGGTGCTGAGAATATCTATTCTGTTGATTTGGGAAGGAGAGTTCTGTAGATGTCTATTAGGTCGTTTTGGTGCAGAGCTGAGTTTAATTCCTGGATATCCTTGTTAACTTTCTGTTTCATTGATGTGTCTAATATTGACAGTGGGGTGTTAAAGTCTCCCATTATTATTGTGTGGGAGTCTAAGTCTCTTTGTAGGTCTCTAAGGGCTTGCTTTATGAATCTGGGTGCTCCTGTATTGGGTCCATATATATTTAGGATAGTTAGCTCTTCTTGTTGAATTGATCCCTTTACCATTATGTAATGGCCTTCTTTGTCTCTTTTGATCTTTGTTGGTTTAAAGTCTGTTTTATCAGAGACTGGGATTGCAACCCCTGCTTTTTTTTTGTCTTCTGTTTGCTTGGTAGATCTTCCTCCATCCCTTTATTTTGAGCCTATGTGTGTCTCTGCATGTGAGATGTGTCTCTTGAACACAGGAGACTGATGGGTCTTGACTCTTTATTCAACTTGCCAGTCTGTGTCTTTTAATTGGAGCATTTAGCCCATTTACATTTAAGGTTAATATTGTTATGTGTGAATTTGATCCTGTTATTATGATGTTAGCTGGTTATTTTTTTCTTATTAGTTGATGCAGTTTCTTCCTAGCCTCGATGGTCTTTACAATTTGGCATGATTTTGCAGTGGTTGGCATCAGTTGTTCCTTTCCATGTTTAGTGCTTCCTTCAGGAGCTCTTGTAAGGCAGGCCTGGTGGTGACAAAATCTCTCAGCATTTGTTTGTCTATAAAAGATTTTATTTCTCCTTTACTTATGAAGCTTAGTTTGGCTGGATATGAAATTCTGGGTTGAAAATTCTTTTCTTTAAGAATGTTGAATATTGGCCCCCACTCTCTTCTGGCTTGTAGAGTTTCTGCTGAGAAATCCACTGTTAGTGTGATGGGCTTCCCTTTGTGGGTAACCCGACCTTTCTTTCTGGCTGCCTTTAACATTTTTTCCTTCATTTAAACTTTGGTGAATCTGACAATTATGTGTCTTGGAGTTGCTCTTCTTGAGGAGTATCTTTGTGGCGTTCTCTGTATTTCCTGAATTTGAATGTTGGCCTGCCTCAATAGGTTGGGGAAGTTATCTTGGATAATATCCTGAAGAGTGTTTCCCACTTGCTTCCATTCTCCCCATCACTTTCAGGTACACCAATCAGACGTAGATTTGGTCTTTTCACATAGTCCCATATTTCTTGGAGGCTTTATTCATTTCTTTCACTCTTTTTTATCTAAACTTCTCTTCTCACTTCATTTCATTCATTTGATCCTCAATAACTGATACCTTTTCTTCCACTTGATCAAATCGGCTACTGAAGCTTGTGCATGCGTCACGTAGTTCTCACACCATGATTTTTAGCTCCATCAGGTCATTTAAGGTCTTCTCTACGCTGTTTATTCTAGTTAGCCATTCATCTAATCTTTTTTCAAGGTTTTTAGCTTCTTTGTGGTGGGTTAGAACATCCTCCTTTAGCTCAGAAAAATTTGTTATTACCGATCATCTGAACCCTTCTTCTCTCAACTCATCAAAGTCATTCTTCATCCAGCTTTGTTCTGTTGCTGGTGAGGAGCTGCATTCCTTTGGAGGAGAAGAGGCACTCTGATTTTAAAATTTTCAGCTTTTCTGCTCTGTATTTTCCCTCATCTTTGTGGTTTTATCTACCTTTAGTCTTTGAAGATGGTGACGTACAAATGGGGTTTTGGTGTGGATGTCCTTTCTGTTTGTTAGTTTTCCTTCTAACAGTCAGGACCCTCAGTTGCAGGTTTGTTGGAGTTTGCTGGAGGTCCACTCCAGACACTGTTTGCTTGGGTATCACCAGCGGAGGCTGCAGAACAGCAAATATTGCAGAACGGCAAATGTTGCTGCTAGATCCTTCCTCTGGAGGCTTTGTATCAGAGGGGCACCCAGCTGTATGAGGTGTCAGTTGTTCCCTACTGGGAGGTGCTCCCAGTTAGGCTACTTGGGGGTCAGGGACCCACTAGAGGAGATTGTCTGTCTGTTTTCAGATCTCAAATTCTGTGCTGGGAGAACCACTACTCTCTTCAAAGCTATCAGACAGGGATGTTTAAGTCTGCAGAAGTTTCTGCTGCCTTTTGCTCAGCTATGCCCTGCCCCAGAGGTGGAGTCTACAGAGGCAGGCAGGCCTCCTTGAGCTGCGGTTGGTTCCACCCAGTTCGAGCTTCCCTGGCCACTTTGTTTACCTACTCAAGCCTCAGCAATGGCGGATGCCCCTCCCCCAGGCTCGCTGCCATCTTGCAGTTCGATCTCAGACTGCTGTGCTAGCAGTGAGCCAGGTTCTGTGCGCATGGGACTCTCCGAGCTAGGCGCGGGACAGAATCTCCTGGTGTGCCATTTGCTAAGACCATCGGAAAAGTGCTGTATTAGGGTGGGAGTGTCCTGATTTTCCAGGTACCGTCTGTCATGTCTTCCCTTGGCTAGGAAAGGGAATTCCCCAACCCCTTGTGCTTCCTGGGTGAGGCAATGCCCTGCCCTGCTTCAGCTCACGCTCCGTGGGCTGTACCCACTCTCTGCCAAGCCCCATTGAGATGAACCAGATAACTCAGTTGGAAATGCAGAAATCACCCATCTTCTGCGTCGCTCATGTTGGGAGCTGTAGACTGGAGCTGTTCCTATTCGGCCATCTTGGAACCCACAGACAAATTGATTTTATAAAGCCATAAAGGCCTAAATTCTCTTAAGCAATTTTCATGTAAATAGATGTTTTTCTACTACAGTGAATAACTTTTTAATTAAGACAATAAAGTCATCAGGATTACAAGATGCAAGAGTTATAAAACAGTTTTGTACATCACTAATTGGGTAATATAAATAAGGTTTATATAAATTTTAATTTATATGACCCAGCACTTCTCTTTCTTAGCTTCTCAGTCTTATTTACATGTAAATGCTGTCAAATAAGCAATGATGCTATGGAAATCAAACCAGCACCTGTACAAAAAGCATCTCTCTTTTACACACATGCAAACACAATTTAACTCATTTAAGGTCATGTAAGCATAGAATACAAAAACAAAATTATCCTATGAAACTGGCAGTGGCAGCAAATCCATTTCGGTTTGTAGCAACGTCAGTTCTTGACTCCTCAGAAGAAAGAATTCTATGAGGGGCATAAGGCAGGAGGAGAGGTGAGGCAAGTTCTAGAGAAGGCATGAAAGTTTATTAAAAAGCTTTAGAGCAGGTTGAAAGGAAGTAAAGTACACATGGAAGAGGGTCAAGCAGTCAACTTGAGAGATCAAGAGCATGGTTTGACCTTTTTGACTTGGGGTTTTATATGTTGGCATGCTTCCAAGGTCCTGCAATCCTTCTCCCCTGAACACCCCTTGGGGTGGACTGTCCACATATGCAGTGGCCTGCTAGCACTTGGGAGCAGAGCCTATGCAGTGTGTTTACTGGAGTTATATGCATGCTAATTTGAAGTGTTCTTCCTCTACCAATCAAATGTCCCTAGAAGGTCATATACCAGTTAAACTCCACCATTTTGCCTCATAATGTGCATGCTTGAACCCACTGGCCCAAATCCTGAGATCTTATCAGGAGGCTGCTGATTATTTCAGGTGTTTCTGTTTATTGGGAGACTGCCTTCCCTGGTGCTGGCTGTGACCAATTTTTACTTTAGAGAGACAGTTAACAACCACCTGACCATCACCTGGTGGTTACCTGACATTCGTGGTGTGTGTTGGAATGAGGGCATGGGGGTAGAACACTCTACTGCTGTCCTCATGTCTGACTAGCTACCTACTGTAACAAAATTGTTACAAAATTTGCAGTTGAAGCTCCAGAAGATATCTGCAAAATATTATAATTAACAGCAAAGACTCAAATGTGTCATACAATTGCAAAATTGTTCATTTCCACAATATCATACATAAAATATTTGTTTCACAATAATGCAGCCCACAAAGAGAAAATCGTAAGCAACAAGAATTTAAACCCCTTCAGCTGACATAAAAATAACACAAATCCAGATAATTATTAGATTTAAATTTGGGTTGCATATTAAGATATCTATACTAATTATTAGTTAAAATCCCTGAAAAGAAACACTTGAAATAATTTATGTGTTCTAAAAAACAAACCCCAAAATAACATAACAATTAGTAATAAAATATTCAAAGTGATAGGTGGCAAGAGATTAATTAAAAACAAGTAAAATAGTTGGAATCTTCATAAGTATGCAGTTTTTGTAATTAACAGCTAAACCCAAAATGTGTATTGATAGAGTTCCTGAAATAACAAAAATATGTCTTTTCATTTTCATTCTGAAATCCTGTGGCTTGTTTACAGATAGTTGTTCATATATAAAATTTGTCCTGTAAATGTGAACTATACATGAAATGATTGTGGTAGGCAGAATTTCGACATGGCCTTCAATGAGGCACACTCTTAAATCATCTCCTCCTCTTGACTGTGCATGAAACCTATAAAGATGAATGCCATGATAATTATTTCATGCTCTATGACAGAAGGGATTTTGCAGATGTAATTAGGTCCAAATCAGTTGATTTGTAGTACTATTTATTTATTTTTTAGATATAGGGTCTTGCTATATTGCCCAGACTGGTCTCAGACTCCTGAGCTCAAGCCATTCTCCCTCATCAGCCTTCCGGGTAGCTGAGACTATAGGTGCATGCCACCACACCTGGCTCAGTTGACTTTAAAGTAAGATCAGCTGGTATGGGCCACACCTAATCACACAAATCCTTTAAGTCTACAGGTTAGAGACAGAGGAAGTAAGACATTCAAAATGCATTTATTTGCACTTGACAAGGATTTGACATGTCATTGCTTGTTTGACAATGGAGAGAACCATGCAACAAGGAATGGAGGAATCCTCTAGGAAATGAGTAACCTCCAGCTGACAGTCAGCAAAGAAGCAGGGACCTCAGCCCTGTAATCTGAAGAAACTAATTTCTGTCAGTAAGAATGATCCAAAGTGAATTTTTCTCTGGAGTTTCTGCAGTTTCTCTGGAGATTGTGAGTAATGCAAAACTGATGTCTACCTTGACAGTGTAGATAATGTGTCATTTTAAAGAAAGCTTTCAATGCCTTGTTTGTATTGGTATTTAAATTTTAAAACTACAAATAAAGTTAGTGTATTAGTAAAGTATCTCGAGGTAAGAATCTTTGTTAACTTAAGAGAAATTTTTGATAACTCCAGAGAAAAAATCAGTTTGGATGACACCTTGAATTCAGTCTTGTGATACTTGGAGGAGAGAACTCTCCTATACTATGCCAACAAACTTCCTTAATTTATTCTACTGAAATAAATTCCACTGCATTAACAGGAGGTATGCATGCAAAATATACACAAGCAAACTGGAACATTTCACAAACAACAGATTAAAGAGACAGACTGTACGTTGGAGCTTCACCTCTGGCAATTTTATTTTGAATTGTAAAGTAAAACGAACAATCACATATTTTTCAAAATTGTTTTCATGTTTATTATTCATGTTTTATATTTTTATATTCACTGAAGATAAAAAGTGGCACCCATGAAGAGATTCATACTTTACCTCCTCCTGACGCAGTCACTGGGTTGGCAATAATTTGAGTTAGTAACACTCTTCACATGATTTAAATGTGCTGCCAGTAAAATATTTCTTTCAATGGAAATTGAATCTGAGTTTAAAAATCAAGCCAAATGTGAAGTAACATGTGTGTTTAATAATCCTGAGCACACAATTTTCAAAACTCGTATTTCACATAATTTGTATACTGTATTTCTTCCCAGCCCAACATCTAAATGTAAAAATAACCCCAACAGAAACTAGACATAAACTAGAAGAAGTAGGGTACCATACAGGAAATGGTAAGTAGCAAGAAATAAGAGTAAGTGGAAAAAGGAAATCAATATAAGACATACATTAAAATAATTGGTAGGTGAAGATTATGAGTAATGCAAAACTGATGTCTACATTGACAGTGTAGATAATGTGTCATTTTAAAGAAAGCTTTCAGTGCCTCAATTGTTTGTATTAGCATTTAAATTTTAAAAGTAAAAGTAAAATTGAGTGTATTAGTCAAAGTATCTGTAGGTAAGAATCTATGATAACTTAAGAGGAATTTATATGATTATTCAGACCATATTAAGAAATTAATTCTGATGTCTGTCTACAGAAAAATAAAATTGCTTCCATTTACCCACTGATGACATCATTGTAAAATGGCTAAATGAATTTTTATCAATCTGAATTTGTTTAGGATGGCCTGGTTTAAAAGATAGCCTGGTGGAATACCAGGAAATTAACTGAGATAAAACAGGGAGGGAGCTTTCTTGTGGCCACTTGAGAGGGATTTTCTGCAGCACTAACAAGTCTTTGCAGTAACTCTGGGACTTAGGAACATCTTAAAGGGATAGACCAACATCAGTCTAAGTGACGACGAATAAGGTACAAAAAAGAAGAGATCCATGAGATCGCTGATTAGAGATGTGTCATTGGATTGATAT
Source organism: Nomascus leucogenys (assembly GCF_006542625.1). Classification (NCBI taxonomy): domain Eukaryota; kingdom Metazoa; phylum Chordata; class Mammalia; order Primates; family Hylobatidae; genus Nomascus; species Nomascus leucogenys. Next base: position 83,969,951 of record NC_044395.1, on the reverse strand, counting down.
GCCATGTATAAATGACCATCCAAGTGGGAAAGGGGAAAACCTGGGCCTCTGGCCTACGATGCACCCAAGTGTAACTATTGCTTTTGCTTAGAGTGCAGACTGAATATTTAATCCATTCCATCCAGGCATTTGCATCTTGATATCCTGGCTCAATTGCTAAAGTTTGCTTTAAGTCTTTTTACTTCTACAATGGCCACTTCGGATTTGTTATTGGATAAACAGTGGATCTCAATATACATGCAAGATGTTTTGTCACAAAGTAAATGCCTAGAATCACAGACATCCATTTGCAATCAAATGCTGAAGTGCGTGGTATAAAGGTGGTGAAAGAGCCTCCCCAGGAATTCCAAAATATCCACCCAGTTGGTCCAGAAAGCTCCATTAGAGAGTCAGCTGCTTCTCATTATGTGTGACGACATGACCTTTTCTGGAAAATCTGACAATAAAATATTCAGACTCTGGCAGACCCTGTTTTGTTATAATTTATTTATTTTGCTTTCAAAATGTATTGTTTCTTGAAAAGTAAATAAAATATATTAATTTTTTTTCTTTTTGTTTTTAATGTGATTCCTAAAAAATTTTTAGTTACATATATAGCTTCATAATATTTTAATAGATGGTACTGCTTTTCAACCAGCATAGTTTTTTTCTTATTAGAAAGTCCAAAATTTTGCTCACATTTAAGGGCTTATTAAGTACTGTTTTATTAATAACTGTGCATAAGTATATGTATGAATTTGTGTGTTTTCATACTAGTTTATTAAAAAGTATTCTGTTTATCCAGCTTTCCAAGTACAGACAGAATACAAGGCAATACTGCATCCAACATGATATTTTAACCTATCTATTTACTGCCTTCTTAATTACATTTAAAACATAATAGTAGCCTTTGAAATTCTTTTTAGCTAGTGGAACAAATAATAATGCAATCTGTGTAAGAATTTATGCCCCTCATACTTATGATTTGTCTTCAGGGGTCCATGATGGGACATGAGGGATGGAAAGGAAGGGTGACAATAACCATTGTCAAATATTTCCCATCTGCCTTGGTTACATAGACACATTTCCTGAATAGATCAGTCTGCCGTGGAAAATATATATTCAGACATATTCTGGCATGATTTAAATTGTCAATTTCTTTCTAAAGTCCTTCTAACCATTTAACTATAAACAAAGGGCTTGAATTTTTATGAAATTTATAAATGAAACAAAACTAATTCAGAAGAAAGTTTACCTGCAGATGGAAATCTATGAGAGCCCAATAAAATATGTACTCTAATATATTCACAGTTATCTCTCACAAATGCCTCTAAAGAAATCTCTGAGACATAATTGTTTGTACTGTTTCTTATTTTTCTATTATTGTCATGTTTTCTTATTCATCAACTCCTCTGGTCTCAGGAAATGCAAACTAACCAACAGAATTGCTCCAACAATGTCCTCATGACCCTTGAAAACAGACTACATTTAATAGACCAATTCCTATTTCTGAACCAACTATTCCCTCATGTGTTGAGATAACATCAGAGAAGTAGGAAATGAACAATGGCAAAAAAAAGTGCTCTCGTATTCCCTAGAGGAAATATTACTCTAATTTACAAGCTTGAAGACAAGATTTGGCTGTTAATCTGGTATAAAAATTTACTACCTGCATCAACCAAAAGTAATGGAAAATTTTCAGCCTTCATTTCTTCCCTGGGCCTGGATCACAGTCAAAATTAATCTAATTAGCATAGCCATAAAATTGAATCATCTAATACTAGATGCTCCCCATAATATTCTTCAATATTTATTACACATTCATTTCTCCGGAAATAATGCTCTGATAAGTATGATTTGATTTACAGAAAATAGCTCTAACTGTAATATTTTAAAATAAATCACACTTAGTGATTATTAAAATATGATTGTAAAACAATTGATAGTCAGTAGAACTTAGAAATGAATTAACTATTTGTGTTATTATCTCATCCCATAATTTGAGAGTGTAATAGAACACTGATTATATACTTAAAATACATCTGTCATAGGTAAAATTTTAAGGTGATCACCAATAATCTACACCATTAAATAAGTTCCTTTCCTTGAGTGTGGGTGAGACCTGTGAATACAATAAGGTTATTTTATGTTATATGACTAAAATGAAGGAATTTTTCAGATATAATTAAGGTCCCCAATCAGTTAAATTTAGTTCATCAAAGGGATGTTATAAGTTGGTTAATGGGTATAAACTACAGTTAGAAGTAATAAGTTCTAGTGTTCTACAGCACAGTAGAGTGACTATGGTTAACAATAATATATTGCATGTTTCAGAATAGCCAGAAAAGAAGATTTGAAATGATCCCAACACAAAGAAATAATAAATGTTTGAAGTAGTGGATATTCTAATTAACCTAATTTGATCATCACACATTGTAGGCATATATCAAAACATCACACGTACTTCATAAATATGTACAATTATGACATATCAATTAAAAAGGGAAGATTGCCTTGTATGAGCCTGACCTAATTAGGCCCTTTGAAAAAGGGCTTTGGACTTTTCTGAGCTCAGAGTTTGGAAGCAACAGAAACTCTCTTTTTTTCTGTTGCTAGCATTAAAGAATTAAACCACGAAGAGGTCAGTTGCTGCAAGGAAATGAATTCTGCAAACAACCACAAGAACATGGAAGAAGATCTTAGGCCTTAAATGAGACCACAGCCCCAGCAGATACCTTGATTACAGCGTTAGGAGACCCTGAGCAGAGACCCAGCAAGACCATACCTAGACTTCTAATCTATAGAAACTGTGAGATAATACATTTATATTTTTAAACCATTAGTTTTGTCATGATTGTTATGTTGCAATAGAAAACCAAAACAGGATCAAAAGACTTTTTCTTTTAAAGCAATCTCCTTAAACCTGGAAATAAAACACAAATATTCTACCTAATTTTTTCCTGAAAATCCTTTCTAAATATGTTGTATATTTGTTCCAAATCTCTGTATTTTCTGACACTTAAAGACACAGGAGTCAGAAGTAGCTTTTCCCTTAGATTTTCCACAAGCAAGACTCTCAAAGGTAAAGATCTCAATAACCCGTCTGATACTAGTGAGGTTGCCTAGCAACCATCTCACTCCACCACCCTGGAGCTGCTGAGCGCATCAGTTTCAAGGGCAACTAAATCTCAGATCAATAATTAAGACAGAAAATGAAGATAAAAGGAGAAAATGTTAGTGGAGTACCCCACGGGTAAATAGGATTCAGATATTAAAAGACAAAATTACTGCATAGGGCCTCTTATTTTCTTTACTGAAACACATGTATGCAAAAAAACTTCAAAGAAAAAAATTCATCATTACCAACCTCACAAATATTTTTGAGCTAACCCTGAAAAATGGTGACCCAGGAGAAGCTATGTGTTGATACAGGACTGAAAATAGCTTAAAAAATCATCCAGCTCATTCCATGCCCATTTTTAATGTAGGAAAATAAGAAAAATAAATAAATAAAGCAAAGGCAAGAAGCAAATAAAAAACTTTAGAAAACATAAAACCAAAAATAGTAAATGACTTACTCAAGATGCAACAAGGGTTAGGAACTTAGTTGTTACTAGAACCCACAACTTCAGATGACAGCCTTATACTCAAGTATTATGCTATGGTTGAAAAACCATGGGATTTGGAGAGGATGAACTGATGATATCATCACGACTTCCTGATGATATCATCTGGAAAAAGTTTCCTGTTGATTTTAAAGTTTAATTTACTCATCAATAAAAATCTGGATAATCTCTTAAGCAATTATCATTAGCCAATTTGTACAAATAAAATGAACTTTTGAAACATGTTAAATACTATTTTCGTCTTTTTTAACCTTGAGAATTGAAATGATGTTCTTTAGACAGTTTTTTGCCTTTTTTTTTTTTTTTCAGCTGTTGAAGTCACTTGAGCAGAGTGAATTCTAGGTAAGTACTTCTTAGGGTTGTATAAATAGTCAGTGAAAGAATAATCATGTATCGAGTGCCATTTACCATTCAGGGAATTTTTGCTTAATCCATAAAAGAATTTGAGCATGTCAAAATAATATAATATAAAATGTTAAACTGAATGAGACAATGTAATTTTTCTCAGAAATAAAGTTTTAAAACTCTTATTAAAAATAGTTTCACAGGGCCAAGCATGGTGGCTCATGCCTGTAATCTCAATACTTTGAGAGGCCAAGGCACAAGAGTCGCTTGAACTCAAGAGTTCGAGACCAGCCTGAGCAACATGGTGAAACCTCGTCTTTATCAAGAATACAAAAGATTAGCTGGGCATGGTGGCATGTGCCTGCGGCCCCAGCTACTTGGGACGCTGAGGTTGGAAGATCGCTTGAGCCTGGGAGGCATAGGTGGCAGTGAGCCTGAGTTTGCACCACTGCCCTCCAGCCTGGGCAACATAGAGAGATCCCATCTCAAAATAAAAAAGTAAAAAAATTTAAACATCACAGGCAGTTTGCAGTGGCTCACGTCTGTTAGGTCCCAGCACTTTGGGAGGCTGAGGCAGGCAGATCATTTGAGCCTAGGAGGCAGAGGTTTCAGTGAGCCAAAATTGCACCATTACTCTCCATCCTGGGCAACAGATTGCAAATCTGTCTTAAATAATAATAATAATAATAATAATAATAATATCACTGACTTCATTTACTACTTAATTTAAATGCTCATCAAATATATTTAAATAATGTATTTTACCTAGCAATGCCACATTAGAAAGAAATCTTTAGAGGCATAATTAGCAATACTATTTTAATGAGAAACCCATGTAACATCTTACAAATTTACATTATCAAGTAAACCAAAACCCTTCATTTGCATATGAGATGTAAACATACTTTGAATCTTAGCTCAAATTTGCATACTGTTTGCAAAAGAAACAATTCAGATAGACTGATAACCAACATCAATGTAAAACCCAACCATTCACATCTTCACTCTTTATGAGATGCAAACTCCTCCCAAAATAAGCACATATTTGCCAAGACCAAAAATTGAAATTAACATAAATAGCATTATGAATACCTCATTAAATTAATGAGATTAAAAGGACAACATTCATGTCATATAAAACAGAAGAGCTTTTCATATAAGGGCATGGGAAAAATCAAAGTTTAATTAATTAATTTCTAGCTTGAACCATTAAACAAAATTATTTAAAAGTGTTTACTGTACAATTTATTATAGTCTTACCTGAAATCCTATTTTAATATTTTTTTTATTGTTCTTTTTCTTTCACTGGATCTTTCCCTTCAGTATTTCGAATACTTTTTTCTCCACCATATTAAATACCACAAACATGCACACACAACATTCCTCTCTCTTTACCCTATATTCTTTGGCTGCAGCTTTATCTCTGCTCCATTGAAGAGCTGGAAAAAATTGCCTACAGTTACTCATTTTCATTTCCTAACCCCCTTATTGGTACCTCAATATGTTTCAGTCTGCTTTATGTCAAGTCAATTCAGTTTATTTACCCCAATCATCTTTCATTACTGCATAGTATTATTGATACTATTGGAAGATTTTTTTTGGGAGGCCGAGGTGGGCAGATCATGAGATCAGGAGATCGAGACCATTCTGGCTAATGTGGTGAAACTCCGTCTCTACTAAAAATACAAAAAAAATTAGCCGGATGTGGTGGCGGGCGCCTGTAATCCCAGCTACTCGGGAGGCTGAGGCAGGAGAATGGTGTGAACCCGGGAGGTGGAACTTGCAGTGCGCAGAGATTGGGCCACTGCACTCCAGCCTGGGTGACAGAGCAAGACTCCGTCTCAAAAAAAAGAAGATTTTTTTTTTGAAACACTTTCTTATTGTGGACCCTTTAGCTCAATACACTGTTGTGTTCTCTCTATTTTAGTTATCTTTTTCTTTTGCATCTTTGTCTTTCTCTGTTGTGATAAGATGCTACCCAAAGATTATTCATAGACTTTCTTTTTTCTCCTTCTTATATTATCTCTTCCTAGGTAATCTCATTCTAGTTCATAGCTTTGATTAACATGCGTACACAGATTACACATACATTTCTATTTTGAGGCCTAAAATCTGAGTTCTAGACTCAATCATTCAACATTCTATTTGATATCTCCACCTGGGTGCTGCAAAATAGCATAGGTAAATTATGTATTAAACAAAATCCCTACCTGCCAAACCTGGCTCGTTCATTATTCCCTACTGCACCGATGGCACTGCACAAATCAGGCATGTAGCAGTCAACTTTGAAACTTCCCGTATCTAATCACTATCAAGTCTTACTGATTTTAACTCCTAATCCGAGCACACATCACTTATCTCCTCGAACTCTGTAATAGCCTAGTAACTTATATATTGAAACCTATTCGAATGTTTTTCATACTGCTGTCAGGGTGATCATTTATATCATTTATCTAAATAAATTGTTAAATTATTTATTGAATAAACATGTCTAATTTTACTTTCATGCATAAATATGGTTTCATATATGTTTTTGCCTTGTACCAATTTGCTTTTCTTTTCCTTCTTTCCTAATCCCATCTGCATACATATCTCATTTGGTCTCTACCCCAAGTAACGCATGTATTTTTCTATGATCCATATATATATATAGATATATATATATATGCATACTTATATACACACACATATGTAGAGGTAGTCATTGTTTTAAAGAAACATTATATTTTTTAAGTTTTTATGTCACTTTCTCCCTAAAGAAAAAATTGTTAAGTATTCCTACAAATCAATTTTTAAAACTTTGTTATTTGCAGTGGCTTTGTAATATTGTATGGTTTGGATGTACAATAATTTATTCAGTTTCTTCATTTATGGACAGATTCTTTAAAATTTACTTTTCCAATAGAGTGATCTTATCATGCCTTATCTTGTCTACACATACATTACAGCACAAGAAAAACTTTAAAGTTCTTAAAGCCTTGTATTTTGTCCTTTACCTATATCTAACCTCATTGACTACCATTCCTTTTTAATTTTTTTGAGTTCTAACCACAGTCCTTCTTACAGTTTCTTGAAAGCACACTCTCCTTACAATTACAGGGTCTTGATACATGCTGTGTTCAATGCCTAGAATGTTTCATGCATATGCACACACACACACATATTATATTACACACATGCACACTCATAGGCATACACATGGACAAACTCATAAATATACCCTTATACAAATATACATACAGAAACATACACATAAACAGACACACACACACATACACACACGCACACACTCCTCTGTGTTTAGAATGGAGTTTGGTTATTTTTTTAAGTATTCCTTCCTTAACTTCTCTGAGGAGATATTCCCAGAGAAAGATGCATGTATCATTTGCATTTATTGTTATTGTAGTCAGAGATTTGCAGAACCACCCTCAAGCTCAATTATTTAATAAAAGTACTCACAGAACCCCAAAAAGCTGTTACACTCAAAGATACTGTTTATTTCAATGAAAGAACACATATTAAAATCAGGAATGAGAAAAGGTTCATAGAGCAGAGCCTAAAATAGTTTAGTCACCAGCTTTTAGTTGTCTTTTGCCACTAGAGTCATACTGATAATGCTGTATTCTCCTAGCAATGATGTGTGACAACAAACACAAAATATTGCACAGAGTTTTAAAAGACTTCTTACTAGTCAATAAGGCTGAAAAACAAGATGCAAGGGACAATGTACTCTAAATAAGAATGAAAAGGTAGGGAAAAAACAAGATGTGGAGGGCATTAAATGACAGGCTGAAGATTTAAAGTTGACATTTTGCCCAGAGCCAGCCCTGGGCTTACATATTTAAACACAATTGAACAACATATCTAAAGAACTGGGAAGAAGTTACTTTTGACTCAGTCAGAGCTATCCAGTTCTTGTTAAGTGACTGATCTGTTTTTGAACATATATTTTCATGGTCTTGCAATGTGATAACAAGAGTTTTGTACAAGCATGTTTGTGATACTGCCAAACTTAAATTCCTCCAGTGCCTTAGAAAAGTGTTATACAGAGAAAGCGTTTAAAATATTATTGAGAGAAGGAAAAAGTGTAATCTAATTCTGAAAAGAATTTTACTTTCAATTTTATAAAATGAAAATCTAGCTAAACAAAATGAGGGTGTGGGTGCAAACTATCTAACAAATATTTTTAGTAAAATGTATTAAAATAAATGATTCACAGTCCATTTCTTTACTGAAATGACCACAGGCTACATCACTTTACCCTACCCCAACCCCATGAAGTCACACACTCCCCCAAATAGTGGAAGCTATGGGCATAGCACCAAATAATAGTCCAGATAAGAGCAGCTGTGGACATAGCAACAAACACAGAAATTTTGATGGAAACTGAGTAACCCAGTTCTATGTCTTTTTAATTGAAAAATGAAGTCAGTGATCTGAACTGAAAGCAAAGAAAGAAACCTGAAGCTTTTGACATACAACTTATATTGTCTATGATTTATTTATGTAAATGCATGTGTATTGCTTTTTCTATGTTGCGAACTATTCTAAATTAGATTTGTAAATATAGATAACCCCTTGAGGAAACATATTATTTTCCCTATTTACAAATGAGGAAATTGAAGAAAAGAAAGTTTGAGGAATGTGACCATAGTTAATGGCAAAACCAGGTTTCAACCCCTTAAGTCTGGTCTCCCATTTTCAAATTTCTAACTACTACCTTATATATTCTCCAGTGTTTCTTCTCAGTTCTTTTTTTCTTTTTTTTTTTGAGACAGAATTTCGCTCTTGTCGCTCCTGCCTCAGCCTCCCGAGTAGCTGCGATTACAGGTGCCTGCCACCACCCCTGGCTAATTTTTGTATTTTCAGTAGAGATGGGGCTTCACCATGTTGGCCAGGCTGATCTCAAACTCCTGACCTCAGGTGATCTGCCTGCCTTGGCTTCCCAAAGTCCTAGGATTACAGGCGTGAGTCCCCGTGCCTGGCCTCATCTCAGTTCTTTTTTAAAATACATCAAATATACTTTAATTCAGTTATTCAACAAAGATTTGAGTCTTTACTTTGTGTCAGTCACTGTTCCAAGTGGAGAAATATAGCCGCAAATTAAAGGCAGTAGAAAAAAATCACTGCCCTCATGGAACTCACGCTCTTGTTGGATTAAAAAAGGAATTAATAAATAAGTCAATTAATGAACCCGATCAGTTTGCAGCAGCATGAGCTCCAGGAAAGACATAAAACAGGGTCAAGTATAATGGGGATGGATCCCTTTACAGCCCTTGAACAGGAAGAGTCTCTCTAAGTAGCTGACAAATTTTGTTGAGACCAAAAGAATGAGGAGAAGACCAGCATTTGAAGAGTCAGTAGAAGGACTTTTAGACAGAAGGAACAGCAGATGCAAAGACATTTAGAGGGAATTAACTTGGTGCGTTCAAGTAACCTTAGAATATGGAGGGGGATGGAGATTGTAGTGAGATGAGTTTGGAGATAAAAGCAGACAACAGACCATGGTGAAGTCTGTAAGCAATGACAAAGAGGATAAGATCATACTGTAAAGTCACAGGCAAACCATTAGGAAGGTTTTAAGTAGGAAATCTTTCCTATGTAAATTGAGGAAATTTGTTATTTTCTTGTCTATTGATGAGAGTTAAAAGTCAAGAAGTCAGCAAAGTTACTAGAATTAAACGTATGGCATTCAAACCCCACCACTATTAACTTTTAAGATGTTATTTAAAGGATTTAGTGTCATAATGACAGCTTAATGAAATATGGAGGAATAGTGACTACAGGAATATCTATATCAGTGTCCAGTGGTGCAGTGCAAACTGTGTCTGATTTGTACAGTTCACAGAAATGCTGGTTCAACTTACTGAGTGCACTTCTCTGTTCAAGAGAAGTAGTGTGTATGGTGAGTTGCATTTCCCTGCTTTGGGAGAGAAAAACTTAGTTCAAGCCTCAGCTCCACCATGTAGTATCTCTGTTTCCATGGGTAATTTACTTAACCTGTTTAAGCATCAGTTTCTTAATCATTATAGAAGAATTATAGTAACACCTTTTCAGGATATTCTTATAAAGATGAAAACACACGCATGCTTAACACAGTACCTGACATGTAAAAGGGCCAAATTGAAGATTATAATAAAAATGGCTTGACAACCTTCCCAGTTGTCATAAGAAAGATAACATCTATTCAGGTCATTTTGGGAATGTTTGTAGTGATTGTGTTTCTATTTGTCATCTGTAAGACCACATTTCTGATTCTACTTTATGGATTCACTATTGGGCTATCTTGCCTTCTCAACAATACTGTTTTTGTTCATCAACTTTCTTCCACTGGATTTTCCCTTAATCTCATCATTCTGAAAACTATTACTATAACTGTTAATTTGCAACAACAAAAATTCCGAAATCATAATGTTATAGTGGGTAGCTAGTCAGACACGAACAGGGCAAGAGAGGGTTCCCACACCCCACCAAAAAAGTCAGGCGACTATCAGATGATTGTCAGGCAGTTGTCACACTGCTTCTTAATAAAAGGTCTCAACCAACTCCAGGGAAATGCAGTCTCCTTATAGATAGGCAGCAATTGAACCGGTGATCAGCAGCTTCTGGATAAGATTTCCGGAGTTGGGTGAGTAGACTCAAGCATGCACAACAAGAGGCAGAGTTTAATGTGTGTGATCTTCTGGGGGCATTCCACTGGTAAAGAGAAGAATGCCTCAGGTAAGCATGCATACAACTCCAGTAAACACACCACACATGCTCACCCTCCAAGTGCTAGCAGGCCACCGCACATGCAGGCAGCTCACCCCAAGGTAGGAGTCAAGAGAAAAGGGACAGAAGATGCCAGAAGAATGCCAGCATATAAAACCCTAGGCCCAAGTTCAAATGGGGCACTTTAGCTCCAAGATGCCTGCTTGGCCCTCTTCCAAGTGTACTTTACTTTCTTTTTATTCCTTCTTTATAGCATTTTAATAAACTCTCACTCCTGCTCTAAATCTTCCCTTGCTCTCTTCCTCTGCCTTATGATGCTCAAATTCTTTCTTCTGAGGAGGCAAGAGTTGAGGTTGCTGCAGACTGGTAAGGATTTGCCACAGGTAACAACAGTATTTTAACAGTGTAGAGTTTCCCTTCTTATTTATGCATGGTATAATGTGGTCGGGTGGCCCTCCTCTGTCTTGCAGCAATACCATCTGGAAAATGTGGGCTCTGAAACTGCTGATACAGCAGGGAAAGAGAGATCTAGAGGTTTGTACGATGTATTGAGGGACCAGCCCTGGAAATGGCCAATACTTTTTTCTACATTTCCGTTTGTCAAAATCCTATCACATGGCCCAACTGCAAGAGATGGGGGAAATGAAAAGGAATACTAATAGTCTCTGCAATGATCACAAACAAAAATCTGTGGGGTGTGTGTGTGCGTGTGTGTGTGTGTACACAGTCATGCATTGCTTAATGATTGGGATATATCCTGAGAAATCCATTATTAGGCTATTTTGTCATTGTACAAATGTCATAAATTATACTTACACAAACCTAGATGCCAAAGCCTACTGCACACTTAGGATCTATGGTCTGACTTATTGATCCAAGACTACAAGCCTGTACAGCATGTTACTATATTGAATACTGTAGGCAACTGTAACATAATGGTTAAGTATTTGAATATTTAAACATATCTAAACATAAAAAGGTATTGTAAAAATATGACATGAAAGATAAAAAACGGTACACCTACGTGGGACACTTACCATGAATGGAGCTTGCAGGACTGGAAGTTGCTGTGGGTGAGTTAGTGAGTGAGTGGTGAGTAAATATGAAGGTCTGAGACATTACTGCACACTTCTGTAAACTTTATACAAACTGTACACTTAGGCAACACAAAATTAATAATTTTTTTTCTTCCTTCAGTATGAAATTAACCTTACCTTACAATAGGGTTTTTACTTTATCAACTTGTTATTAAATTTATAAAACTTTTTGGCTCTTTCATAATAAGATTTAGCATAAAACACAAATATACTATACAGCTGTACCAAAAATATTTCCTATCTTTATGTCCTTATTCTATGAGCTTTTTTCCATTTTTTATTTTTTTACCTTTAAAATATTTTTGTTAAAATCTAAGACAAAAACACATACATTAACCTAGACCTACATAGGGTCAGAATCATCAGTATCACTGTTTTTTCACCTCCACATCTTGTCCCACTAGAAGGTTTTCAGGGGCAAAACACATTTGAAACTGCCATGTCTTATAACAATGCCTTCTGACATGCCTACTGAAGGAACTGCCTAAGGCTTACAGTTAGCTTTCTTTTTTAATAAGTAGGTGAAGTGAACTTTAAAATAATGAAAGTATATTATAATAAATACATAAGTTGATAACATATTCAATTATCATTATTATATATAATTGTATCATCCAATACTTTTGTGTGCATGAAAATACAGTAGGTTTGTTTATACCGGCAACATCACAAGTAGGTGAGTCATGTGCTGCACTATCAATAGCTACATTATCACTGAGAGATGGAAACTTTTTAGCTCCACTATAATCTTATAACTGTCATTGAGCAAAATGTTGTTATATGGTATAAGACCATATAAATATGTCCTTACTGGCAAAGTCTTAATGACCATTTTGCTTTTATTGAATAGTTATCTACTATTCAAAAAATATGAGCAAGTCTCCTCAAAGTTAAGGTGAGATGATGCTATATCGTGCTTTACTTTTTACTCAGTTTTAAAGTCCTTTTATTGCTTTTAAATACAACACTGAAATTTCAATATTTTGCTAAGTTAGCTTTCAACCATGTTTTCCCATGTTTTTCTAGAGCAAATAGGCAACTTACAAGATATGCAAATGGAGAATAAAAAAACATTTGGAGGTTAGTTATACTTTATTCAAGAACAGAAATATCCTACAATTTACCAACTCTAAATATAAAACAAGTAACACATCCATTAACTAACCTAATCAAGAACATGCTAAAAATAGCATAACTCTAGATGCATGCAAATGAAGTAATTAAAATGCAAAATAAAATGAAAAGGTAATTCTGAAATTATATTAATGTTCATATGTTTATACATTGGTTTTTGAAATCTGCATATAGTTTTGCTTTCCCCCTCCCTACCCGTGCATTTTCCAAACCACTTTCAAAATGTAATACTTGGTGAACATAAACATATATATATACATATATAACAAAAGAAACAGAGAGCATGATTTTCCCTTTCAGTAAAGACTTGGTTCCTCTGCACTTGGGAACTCTCTGTAATTATATTGTAGTAATTTAAGAAAGACATGGTTGAGATTGAAATGGTGACTAAACATCTAAATAAAAGGGCCAGCGGGATGACCAATTCCTATTTGAAACAAACTCCAGGTTTGGAGCATATAGGAGGTAATTGAGTCAAAGTCTTATTATGTCTAACAGAACAAAATAATAATTTTAGCTTTCTACTTCAGCACATCTGTGTTTTAGGGTAGAATCTCTTTTTCTCACTTGCCTCTTAAAAATATTTTTGACCATAAAGCTATCTTATAACATTTAAAACACCCATAACTATTTGTATTTAAAAATAGCCTATAGAATACATGTAAAGTATGAAAATAAGTAGAAAAATAATAAGTGAGAAAGACAGGTGTCAGTGTTATCAGTTATTTAGGCATCTGGCAAAGTATCCTTTGGTATGTATTAATTTACATCCAGAAAAAAATGGATTAATTATAAAGATACCTCAGAATGTTGTATATTTCCCTATACAGCACAGAATTTAATAGTTTAAAATAGAAATTACAGAACAAACTCTCAGATGAAGAAGAGTACATATTTTTAATCTTAAATGATATAATTGAAGAAATTTTTAATTTAGAAGACAAGTATTAAATTCAAATCCATGCCCCATTACTAACCATGTTATATTTCACAATTTAGGGTTACTTGAAAGCCTCCTTCCATTACTGAAACTCTCCACCTTCGGATTCTTGACATTTTACTTGCCTTTTTATCTGGCCACTTATGACCCCCAAACAGCTCCAGATTTACAGCCTCCAACCCTACACAGATTCTCTTATTGGGGTTACAGCAATTCTTCAGTCAGTGCTCTAGGTGAGGGCCCTTTCAACTTGACACAAGTTCAGCTCCTTTTTACTGGACTTGTAAAGACCAAGGTCCATGTTTGACTGACAAGAAATGAGCTAGTGATAATGCTTATTGCCTGATGAATCTGGAGGGATGGGTAGAGGGCAGAGAAGGCAATGTCTGCAAGCCATGTTAGAATATTTTGTCTACTTTCTATGAGTAAACATATTGGAAGTAAAGAGAATTGGATGAATTTGAAAGATAGGAGGTACAATGATCAGGAGCTTGTGAAAAGTTGGATGAGAGATAATCAAATGTCAGGAACTTTATCATTAATCCATTGCTATTTATACTATAATGCTGAATTTTAATGTGAATGTCATTATACAGTTTAACATAGAAATTATACCCTTGTAATCCCAGCACTTTGGGAGGCCGAGGCGGGCGGATCATGAGGTCAGAAGATCGAGACCACGGTGAAACCCCGCCTCTACTAAAAATACAAAAAAAAATTAGCCGGGCCTGGTGGCGGGCGCCTGTAGTCCCAGCTACTCGGAGAGGCTGAGGCAGGAGAATGGCGTGAACCCGGGAGGCGGAGCTTGCAGTGAGCCGAGATTGCACCACTGCACTCCAGCCTGGGCGACAGAGCGAGACTCCGTCTCAAAAAAAAAAAAAAAAAAAAAAAGAAATTATCTATATCTTAAAAGATTTTACCTGTAAAATTTTATTAAGAGTTTTTGACAAATGTGTAAGTTTTTTCCATGATTTTAATCTAATTTAATTTTCTAAACCTCACTGAGTTCTCATAGAGATTTGTAGATTTCACACAGATGTGCAAATTTGTTAGCATCAAGTATTATAATTTACTACTTGTTTATAATTTTTAAAAATTACTTTGTATTTGTTTCTACTTCCTATTCTTCATTACACAAAATGTGAATTAGTGGTTTCCTTTCTGCTTTTTAAACTATGCTATCTATGTCTTTTTACTAGTCTTTTCAATAACGTCATATTTGAATCTTTGTACCTTTTTATATACATTTATGGGGTATTGTGTAATTTTGTTACATGGATATATTGCATTGTGGAAAAGTCAAGGCTTTCGATGTATCTATAACCAGAATAATGTACATTGTACCAATTAATTAATTTTTCATCTTCCAAACCCCTCTGACTTCCCACCCTTTCGAGTCTCCATTGCTTATCATTCTGCACCCTGTGTCCATGTGTACACATTATCTAACTCCCACTTACAAGTGAGAACATATGGTATTTGCCTTTGTGTGTCTGAGTTGTTTCACTTAAGATAATGTCCTCCAGTTCCATTCATGTTGCTGCAAAAGGCATGATTCCTTTTTTTAATGGCTGAATGGTATTCTTTTGTGTATATATGCCATTTTCTCTGGCCAGTCAGCTATTGATGGACATTTAAGTCAATTCCATATCTTCATTATTGTGAATAGTGCCATAATAAACTTTTGAGTGCATGTATCCTTTTGATGTCGATTTTTACTCTTGGGGTAGATATACAGTAGATGGATTGCTGGATCAAACAAATGGTGGTTCTATTTTTACTTATTTGAGAAATCTCCATGCTGCTTTCCATAGAAGTTGTACAAATTTACGTTCCCATCAATAGTGTGTAATTGTGACTTTTTCTCTTCATCCTAACATTTGTTATTTTTTGTTTTTCTTTTTAGTAATAGCCACTCTGATTGGTGTTTGATAATGTTTGGATCTGTGTCCCCATAAAATCTCACATTGAATTGTAATCCCCAATGTTAGAGGTGAGGTGATTAGATCATGGGGCAGAGTTCTCATGAATGGTTTAGCACCATCCCCACTTGGTACTGTATAGTGAGTGAGTTCTCCTGAGATGTGATTGTTTAAAAGTGTGTAGCGGCCGGGCGCGGTGGCTCACGCTTGTAATCCCAGCACTTTGGGAGGCCGAGGCGGGCGGATCACGAGGTCAGGAGATCAAGACCATGGTGAAACCCGTCTCTACTAAAAAATACAAAAAAATTAGCCGGGCGTGGTGGCGGGCGCCTGTAGTCCCAGCTACTCGGAGAGGCTGAGGCAGGAGAATGGTGTGAACTCGGGAGGTGAAGCTTGCAGTGAGCCGAGATTGCGCCACTGCACTCCAGCCTGGGCAACAGAGCAAGACTCCGTCTCAAAAAAAAAAAAAAAAAAAAGTGTGTAGCACCTCCCCACTCTGTTTCTTGCTCCTGCTCTGGCCATGTGATATGTGCACTCCTCCTTCACCTTTCGCCATGATTGTACATTTCCTGAAGCCTCCCCAGAGGCCAAGCAGATGCCAGGATCATGCTTCCTATAGAGCGTACAGAACTATTAGCCAATTAAACATCTTTTCTTTACAAATTACCCAGTCTCAAATATTTCTTTATACCAATGAGAGAATGAACTAATACAATGTGCAATGCTATCTCATTAAGAATTTAATTAGTATTTCTATGATGATTAGTAATGCTGAGCATTTTTTCATATGCTTGTTGGCCATTTGTATGCTGTTTTTAAGAAATGTCTATTCATATCCTTTGCCCATTTTTTAATGGGATTATGTGTGTGTGTGTGTGTGTGTGTGTGTGTATTTTGTTGTTGTTGAATGTTTGATTTCCTTGTAAATTCTGGATATTAGTTTCTATCAGATATACAGTTTGCAAATATTTTCTCCCATTTTGCAGGTTGTCTGTTTACTCAGCCAATAGTCTCTTTTGCTGTGCAGAAGCTTTTTAGTTTAATGAAGTCCCCTTTGTCTGTTTTGTTTTTGTTCCCTGTGACTTTGAGGTCTTAGTCATGAATTATTTGCCTAGGCCAATTTCCGGAAGAATTTTTCTTAGGTTCTCTTCTGGTATTGCTATAATTTTGAGCCTTCCATTTAATTATTTAATACATCTTGAATTGGTATTTGTATATGGTGAGAGATGCTAGTTCAGTTTCATTCTTTTGCCTGTGACACTCCAATTTTCCTAGCACCATTTATTAAAAAGGTGTCTTTTCACCAGTGTGTGTTCTTGTTAACTTTATCAAAGATCAGTTGGTTGCAAGTATGTGGCTCTATTTCTGGGTTCTCTCTTCTGTTCCACTGATATATGTGTGTCTGTTTTTTATAACAGTACCATGCTGTTTTGATTATTATATCCTTCTAGTATAATTTAAAGTCAAGTAACGTGATGCCTCCAGCTTTGTTCTTTTTGATTTTGATTGCTTTGGCTATTTGGACATTTTTCAGTTCATATTAGTTTTAGGATGCTCACTTTCACCACTCCTATTCCACATTGTACCAGAAGTCCTAGCCAGAGCAATCAGGCAAGAGATGGAAATAAAAGGCATCCAAATTGGAAAAGAGGAGGTCAAATTTTCCCTTTTTGCTGATGGTATGAACTTATATCTAGAAAATTCCTTCAAAAAAATCTCTTAAATTTGATAAATGAATTCAGCAAAGTTTCAAGATACTAAATCAATGTACAAAAATCAGTAGCGTTTCTATACAGCAATAACCATCTGGATGAGAGCCAAATCAAGAAGGTAATTCCATTTAAAATAGCTGCAAAAAACAATAAAATATCTAAGAATGTACTTAACCAAGAAGATGAATGATCTGTACAAGGAAAACTATAAAACACAGATGTAAGTAATTATAAATGACACAAACAAATGGAAACAACATCCCATGTTCATGGATCAGAAGAATTAATATCGTTAAAATGGCCGTAGTACCTAAAGTAATCTACAAATTCAGTGAAATCCTATCAAAATATAACTTTTATTTAAATATTTATATGTATTAATTTCTGTATTTATAATATATGTAAGTTTTTTTCTTCTTATTAACTTTATCATTGGTTCTGGTTTGACTTTGTTTTCATTGTTCCCTCATTTTATTTTATTGGATAGAATACAGGGTTCAATAATTTTTATTTCTCAATTGTTTAGAAAAATATATTTCTTAAGAAATAATTCTACTAATTTTATTTTTTGAGACATTGCTGCCTTCTTGAAATGTTTAGAAATTTGAAATGAGATTATATCCAATTGTTATTTAAACTGTGTTTATTTTCTACCCAGTATATTAAAGAATTTTCATTTTAATTTCTTCTTTGAACACACTGCTTTTATCTAGCATTAACAACCTTCACTGGTGTTCTAATGCTTACTAAATAAAAGTTGTGCTTTCAGAACTGACAATCAACCTGTAACATCCTGGAAACTTTTGGTCCCAAATAATATCTGGCCAGAATATTTGGTGTCTTCTGTGGGCAGTAGTTCCACATCTAGCTAAGGCCCCTAAAGGATTATGCTTTTGTTAAGACTCTGAAACTCTAAAACTTTTGCTTCTCCTAAGGCCTAATATTTGCAGCCCTGCCTCTAAAGAAACAGCCACCTACATGTAAAGTAAGGTGGTTTAAACTGCAATCTTCTTTAAAACACATCGTGTAAATTAAGATTTAAAGTACTTTTCCATGCTGCAAGTATTGAAAACCAGCTAACTGCATGTGTGAAAGCATAGTAACTTTGGAAATATAGGCTTCACATTACCAATAGAAAAATCTGTGCTTAGTTAAGAACCAAAAGGTTAAATCTACCTGCCCACCTATTCCAGAATATTTAATTTTTATTAGTTTGTTCTTAAATTTTCACTTATTTCCTAATTTGTTAGGTTATTTGACTTACATTCCTCAAACTAAAAGCTCCTTCACTGCCACCACCATCCCACAGGAGCAGAAAGTTATTTAAATTGAATGACATGCAGGAGAGCAAACTCACACCCATACTCATTTCTGGAGTCAGTCCAAAGGAAAGATAGAGGGCTGTGTGCCTCCAGTTTCTTCTCCCAAACTCACAAATCAGGTAAGTCTTTTTTGACACAGATTGTAGAGGAAAGTGAGAGAAGGGTTATTATGCTAATGGATACTGTTTAAGTAAGGAAACATGGGAAGAAATTCCCCTCCTGAGCAAATTACAACAACTTTGTTTAAAGAAGCTTTATTGCATCTAAAGGATGAAATATCAAAAAGGCATTAATATAATAGTAGCACTTTCTAACAATATGTAAATGTTCAATATATTAAGTGTAAAAGCAGGATCTACTCAGTCATTCTCTAATATGTGTTGTTTTATTTCTTTGTGGCCCTTTTCCCTAACATAGTTTCAAATAGAAAGTTATTTAAGGAGGATCCATGGGCAATATAGTTTTGAGTATGTTATTTATTTGAGAATGTCTATTTGTTGCCTCCATATGTGGTCATAAACAGAGAAAAGAGAAAACCGATGAGAAACAAATATACAAGAATTATGTTCAAGGATAATGAAGAAAATTTACTAAACAGAAGAAACACATTTTTCAGAATAAAGGGACCAACAAAGCCTGAACAGATGAATGGAAAAATTCCTCAACATCCAGGTACAGTCCCATGATACTTCAGAATGCCAAGACCAAGAGAGATTCTAAAAGGTTTTACAGAGACCAGAACCTAAATGGTTTTAGAGAGATTCAAGCTAATAAAAACTAAATTGACCAGATTTTTTACCAGCAATACCACATGCTAAACAACAAGGAAGCAATGGTTTTCAGAATTCGATGGAATATGACTGGAACCCAGACTCAATATCCATATGCTATTGACAACCCATATTTATTCAATGCTCACAATGGGCCAGACCTTGTTCTAAGAACTCTACACGTACTTTTTTACTTGATCTTGTGTGTTAGACACAACTAGAATCCAATCTCTCAGATTAGGAATTAAAAGTAGAGAGAGGATAAGTACATTTCCCAAGGTCATAGGTCAGTGGTGCTATTGGAGAATAAGACATCTGACTTTAGAGTTATTACGTCTAATAATTTTCCCATGGACTTCATAGTATCTATATCAAACGTGAGGTATAGAGATTGCTTCACTATATAAAAACTAAAAGTTTACTTTTTATATATTCATCTTGGAAAAAAGAAAGAACAGGCCGAGTGCGGTGGCTCACACCTGTAATCCCAGCACTTCGGGAGACTGAGGTGGGTGGATTACAAGGTCAGGAGTTCGAGACCAGCTTGGCCAATATGGTGAAACCCTGTCTCCCATCTCTACTAAAAAATACAAAAAAAAAAAAAAAAAATTAGCCAGGCGTGGTGGCACACTCCTGTAGTCCCAGCTCCTCAGAAGCTGAGGCAGGAGAATTGTTTGAAACCCAGGAGGCGGAGGTTGCAGTGAGCCGAGATGTTGCCACTGCACCCCAGCCTGGGCAACAGGGTGAGATTCCATCCCCCCCCCAAAAAAAAAAAAAAAAAGAATGACCGAATGACCGAATACTCCAACCAACCAAGCAACCAACCAAACACACAAATGCAAAGGCAAAAAGAAATACATTATTCTGCAGAAATAATGTTTTCAATTTATAAGTGTATGAAGAAACATCTCATAATTTTAGTCATGGAAATGGCCTAAAGATCAATTGGGCTAGTTGAGCTTGAAGTCAGAGAGTCCTAGGAAAAATAATTTTGAAATAAAGGAATCGTAATATAATAAGTAATACTACATATAGGAGAAATAAATCTCAGATTTATGACAAAGTCATTTGCTGTTTTAAAAAGAAGGACAAACAGAAAGAAACTCCAGAAGAAATAAAAAAAATCTATGTAGGAAAATCAAATATTAAAAAACTAAAATGTTATAATTTAAAATAATAATGTTTATAATTTACAGTAATTGTTCTTAGTCTTAAATGAACCGTAGTTGTAATAACAAGACAGTAAATGCTACTTTTTGCTTTTTCAATTTTTAGAATCATTGCATAGAGAAAAATGTAATTATTGTTACAAAGCAATATGAATTATGCATCAATAATATTAAAGCAATATTATAACTGATAGAAGTTTGGAAATAAGGTGGGTAAGAGATACATTAAATTGTAAATACAAATTTCTTCATTTTATATTTTTATAATAAAAATATACCATTATATTTGATGAAGAAAAAAACTATGGTTTTAATTTTTTTATGTTTTAAATATAACTAATAGAAAAAAGAAAAAAGTATCTTTTAGGACTTGAGATAAAAAGTGAGAAAGTATGTCTATACAGTTTGAATCTGATAAACCAAGAAGTGGAAACATAATAATATTACTTAGGGTAATGAAGTTAATTATAAGGAAAACTTAAAACTGAAAAGGATTAATATTCCATGTAGGGCTTGGGGTTTGGATAAGAGTTACAAAAAATGATAGTTTATATTGTTAAATTAATTTTTACCATGCATACCTGCTTAATAATAAGTGATTTAAAGTTTTTGACTGAATAAATTGATTTTATTATGTTGTAAAGTCAATTACTTTCCATAAAAGTTTTCCTCCTGTTACAGGCAGGAAAGTGATGTAAGATTGATTAGATTATGAAAGCAATCTTCAACTTCCTTATGTTTTTAAGAAATGTAGGCCACAGTGCATACATATTAAGATTATATCTACCTTTAAAACCAACCAACCAACTAAACAAACAATAACTCAATACATACATTAGAAATAAAATCTTCTGTATCATACCTGCCAAAATCATTTTCCTACCACAGCCATTTCATTGAAAACAATTTTATCTATTGACTAATCAACACAATGTGTTTAAGCTCTTCAGACGTCAGAAAGCACCATTAATATTTGAAACATATGCTTATTTCTTTTATTTAAATTTTTTATTGCAGTAAAGAAAGAGTTTAATTAACATAAGGCCAGTCATGTGGAAGCAGTTATTACTCAAATCAATCTCCCTGAAGGCATGGAGATTAGAAGTTTTCAAGGATAGTTTGGTGAGCAGGGAATTAGGAAATGGGGAATGTTGATTTATTGGGGATGAAATCATAGGGGTGTGGAGACCCATCCTCCTGAAGAGTCAGCCTCTGAGTAGAGGTCACAAAACTGGTTCAATTATGAATCATGGGTCTAGCTGGAGTCAGCTGATGATCTCAAAGTCTGAACAAAAACATCTCTAAAGACCAATGTTAGGTTCTACAATAGTGATGTTATCTATAGGAACAATTGAGGAAGTTACAAATATTGTGACTTCTGGAACAATGGTTGATTATTCTCTCTCTTTTTTTTTTGTGGGGGGGGCTTTGAGATTTTTTTTTTTAACTTCTATTTTAAGTTCAGGGGCACATGTGCAGGTTTGTTACATAGATAAACTTGTGTCATAGGGTTTGGTCATACAGATTATTTTGGCACCCAGGTATTAAACCCAGTACCCAATAATTATTTTTTTCTGCTCCTCTCCCTCTTCCCACCCTCCACCCTCAAGTAGGCCCCAGTGTCTGTTTTCCCTTCTTTGTGTTCATGAGTTGTCATCATTTATCTCCCACTCACAAGTGAGAACATATGGTTCTGTTCCTGTGTTAGTTTCCTGAGGATAATGGCTTCCAGCACCACCCATGTTCCCCCAAAAGACATTAGCTCACTCTTTTTTATGGCTGCAAGGTATGCCATGATGTAAATGTCCCATATTTTCTTTATCTAATCTGTCACTGATGGGCATTTAGGTTGATTTCATGTCTTTGCTATTGTGAAAAGTGCTGCAGTGAACATTCGCTTGTATGTGTCTCCATGGTAGAATGATTTCTATTCCTCTGGGTATATACCTGGTAATGGGATTGCTGAATCAAATGGTAGTTCTGGTTTTAGCTCTTTGGGATTCACTACACTGCTTTCTATAATGGTTAAGCTAATTTACACTCCTACCAACAGTGTATAAGTGTTGCCATTTCTTCACAATCATGCCAGTATCTGTTATTTTTTGACTTTTTAATAACAGCCATTCTGACTGTTGTGAGATGGAATCTCACTGTGGTTTTGATTTGCATTTCTCTAATGATTAGTGTGATACTGAGCTTTTTTCATATGCTTATTGGCCATATATATGTCTTTTTTTGAAAAGTGTCTGTTCGGGTCCTTTGCCCACTTTTTAATGGGGATTTTTTTTTCTTGTAAACTTATTTAAGTTCCTAATATAACAGATGCTGGATATTAGACCTTTTCAGATGCATAGTTTGCAAATATTTTCTCTCACTTTATAGGTTATTTGTTTATTGATACTTTCTTTTGTTGTGAAGAAGCTCTTAAGTTTAATTAGATTTTGTTTGTCAATTTTTTATTTTCTTGTGATTGCTTTTGGCATCTTCATCATGAAATCTTTGCTTGCTCCTATGTCCAGAATGGTATTGCCCAAATTATCTTTCAGGGTTTTTATAGTTTTGAGTTTTACATTTAAGTCTTCAATCCATCTTGAGTTAATTTTTGTATATGGTTATCTTTATACAAAAGCTAATATAACTGTGGCTACATCTTGGCAGAATTCAGGCACCTCTCATAATCCTGGTCTTGTGGGCTTTCATTAGTTTTATAAAGCCAGTTTAGTTTTGGGAATACTTTAACATTCTTTTATCAAAAAACCACATACCAAATAAGCAGCAGCTATAGATTTCACAGGTGTCGAGTGCAGATGCTGATAAATAGGTGCACTTCTGTAATGCAGTTTGTCACCTATTCGTCACCTATTATGCTGAGCTAAAATTAAGCAAAATATAAATGAACTCTACTGGTCACTGGATAGCAAAATAACAAATTTAGAATTTGGGAAGGGCTGTTATTATCCTTGCTTTAAGATTAAACTATAAACTAAATTCCTCCCAAAGTAAGGTTGGCTTACTTCTAGGAATGAGCAAAGACAGCCAATCTATGAGGCTAAAAGCAAAATGGAGTCAACCATGTCAGATTTCTCTTGCTGTCATAATTTTGCAAAGGCATTTCCAATCCCATCCTGGGTTGTGTGAGCCTACCGAGACAGGAAAAGGCCAATGACTACTCCACCTTCTTCCTACTGACAAGGGGCATAGTTGGAGTAGGGGTTGCCCCAAGGGTAAGAGAAGTGAAACTGTTTTGCAATTGTCTGTATGTATTCACAAGTGGTGCCTGGTTGCAGTCCCAGGGTCTACATGATAAAGGCACTAGAACTCTTATCCACCGCTTTAGTACAGCACTTAAGTGAACAAGGGACTATAAGATAAATAATGAGCCCTAACATAAGAAATGAAAGTCATAGATTCAGGAGTCCCTGTAGAACTGTATGTCTTCTTTTTAGGCAATTGATATTATTTGGTCCACATACCCACTAGCATTTCCTTGTCTCTAAATTTCTTATATATTTAGTATATGTTATTTTCATTTAGTATGTCATCCTTCTTTCAATTCCTAAGTGATTCTTTTCTGAAAATGATTTCGTTTTGTAACTCACTGTTGACAAGATAGCATAAGTTCTCCTGAAAACCTGAAGCTGGCATTTATCCCTCTCTGGAGTCCCAAGCTGACATGTTGATTAAAATTAGCCATATTTGATTTTGAAGTAGTTAATTACTGACAAGTCCAACTTGCTTTGTACTTTCCTAAACACTTTTTGAAATGTCAAATTATCTTTGAGGTCTTCAAAATATCCAATATGCATTTCTATTCGTTATAGGTTCTTAAAAGAGAGTAAGTAGCCTATTGAAGCATTCCTACAAATAGAATTTAGACATTGAAGTTTAAATGTCTCTAAGAACTTTACTTTAACATTCTTTTATCGAAAAACCACATACCAAATAAGCAGCAGCTATAGATTTCACAGGTGTTGAGTGCAGATGCTAATAAATAGGTGCACTTCTGTAATGCACAGTTTGTTACCTATTATGCTGAGCTAAAATTAAGCAAAATATAAATGAACTCTATTGGTCACTGGATAGCAAAATAACATGAATTGACTATTTCAATGATGAATGGCCTCATTTAAGCATAAGGTATAAGAGTTCTAGCCACTTTTTAAATAGAAGAGATGATTTAGCAAGTGATGTGAAATTGCTACTAGGTCTCAAAGTGGAACACTGAATAGCTCCATCTAAGTGACAAATGTAAAATTAACTTAGCTTTGCAAAGAATTGTGCAAAACTGTTAAGCCATTACATTTTTTTTTCCAGCATGGACTTGGACTACATAGCCTTATAATTAATTCTGTTGCTACTTTCTCCTCCTTCTTGTTACACTGTCAATAATAACATGTACTTATAGCAAATACATGGAAAATTCATGAGAAGGCAAACAAAGGACAAAGGAAAAGAGATGCAAAGTAAGTTACATTTACTTTGCTTTTCCATTGTACATCTCATTTTGGTTACAAAACTAATTTGATTCATATATGAAATTTAGAGAAAAAACTTTAAGTGGATTATACTGACATCTGGGAACAACCTCTAACTAAACCATTGGTAAAGGTTGACTCACAAAATCCCCTATCAATCGCATAACAAAAAGAGATTTGAAAAGAATATGGTACAGTTAATCCTCAGAAATACTCAGAAAGTTGGCAACTCTGGTAATTGGATCTTTTTGGTAGGAACTTTAGCTGTAAAGCATTCTCAAATGACTTAATAGGAAAACTCTGCAAATATACTCAAATCTCCCATGCAAGATTCAGGGTATTGCATTATTTGAGGTATTTCACCAAGTAGATTCCTAATCTGTTTGTCTTTTCAGATATTTACTTGCTTTATGTCCTGAACACCATATAACTATACACATATATTTACTGAAATGATTTAACCCCATGTTTGTGTCTTCTCTAAGACTAGAAGGTTCTTTAACAATAGTAATAATGTCTTTATAACTAATAATCATAACGTCTACCATTGAGTAGCTGGTAAACCTATTTGCACCATGTCATTTTACCTATGGCTTGTTTGTAAGCTTCTCTCATGGACCTTTGTCTACATATATTCTCTAATATTTGTAATAACCCAGAGAAGGAGCTAATATACCATTCTTATTTTCTGGACAAGGTAGCCAAGAATAAAGAAGTTTTACTATTTCCTATTTAGGGCCCTATGAAGCAGAGATTTTGAACAGTCTTTCTGACTGCAATGTTCATGTGATTTATTTTAAAGGATAGCATTTGCATTACAAGTTGTCACAAATTTTGCAGTTTAAAACAAAACCCATTTATTTTTATGTCGTTCAGAAGTCTGAAACAGAATGTATAGGCTTCCTGATCAGGGTAATACAAAACTGAAATCAGTGTCTGCCAGGCTGAGTTCTCATTTGGAGGCTTTGAAGAAAAATCCACTTCTGAGCTTTTTCTTGTTGTTAGAATTCAGTTGTAGGACTGAAGTATCAATATCTTCACTGGCTGTCAGTTATGGTCCTCTTTCAGTTCCTAGAGGCCATGAAAACCAATTTTGGTTTTGATTTTCTATATTTGCTTTTCAGTTTCATTGATTTTTGATCTAATCCTCATCATTTATTTTCTTCTGCTTACTCTGCTTATAAATTGGTCAACTCTTTTTTAGTTTCCTAAATTGGAAGCTTAGATGATACTTTTAGATCTTTCTTCCTTTCTAATGTAAGCATTCAATGTTACAAGTTTCTAAGTACTGTTTTTGCTGCATCACACATTTTGATGCTGTGCTTCATTTTTATTTAGTTCAAAATATTTTTAAAATTCTCTCAAGATTCCTTCTTTGATCCAAGTGTTATTTAATAGTATGTGGTTTAATTTTATATTTTGGTATCTTCAAGTTATCTTTCTATTTTTGATTTCTAGCTTAATTCTATTGTAGTCTAAGAACAGACATTGTATAGCTTCTATTATTTTTAATTTGTTAAAGTGTGTTTTATGGTCCAGAATGTTGCCTATCTTAGAGATTCTTCCATGTGAGCTTGAGAAGGATGTATTATGCTCTTGTTTGATGAAGTCATCTATAGATGTTGATTATAGTGAGTTGATTGATGATGTTGTTGAGTTCAACTAAATTCTTTATTTTCTGCCCGCTAAAATTGTCCTTTTTTAGTAGAATGGTGTTGAAGTCTCCAATTTTCATAGTAAATTTGTATCTTTCTCCTTGTAGTTCTATTAGTTTCTGTCTCGTGCATCTTGATGTGCTCTTGTTAGATGCATATATATTAAGGATATGTTATTATTTTGCTGCATCAAACAAATTTTGATAATCTGTGTTTTATTTTTATTCAGTTCAAAATATTTAAAAATTCTCTTGATATTTCTTCTTTGATCCATGTGTTTATAAGTGTGGTGCTTAGTCTTCTTGCGTTTGGGTATCTTCCAGTTGTCTTTCTATTATTAATTTCTTTTTATATCTAATAACTTTCCTATAAGCTTACTTTTCTCCTTTTTAATTATTAATAACATTACCAGTGTGTCATTATTGTAGTTATAATTTAATTGCTTCAATTGTGATGTGATGAAATGAACATGAATAACATAATAAAAATTATTTATAAAAGATGTCTTTATTAACAACTTCTGGTTATTGAATTGTCTGTTTAATTTAGTAACAGCTTTTACTTGTTTAAATTTAACTTTTTCTGCTTACAGTGAGTTATTGAAGTCCACAATTATGTCTAATGCGTTTGTGTATTAGACATCTAAAGTACCTGAAACATGAAAGTTTCCTGCAAACAGCTTACTAGAGCATGAGGTTGTTCATTGTTCACCGAGTGGCACCAGACTGCCTAAATGTAAATCCTGCTGTGCCACTTACTGGCTATTAAACATTTATTTTTAACATCTTGGTATCTTATTCTCTAAGAAGAAGGTATTATTATAATAATACATACCTTTTATGGCTATTGTGCCCAGAGCAGAGAAAGTACTTAATAAAACTTAAAGGCAACATGAAATAAATTTGCATCATAACCCTTATTGTGTGCCCATCTCCGGCACAAATCTGACATCTAATCTTTAGTACAATGTTTACTTATTGACAAAATGAATAAGTGAAATAGAGAAACTTTGTGATTGAGTCAGGAAATAATTTGTGGCACCTGAAGCTTTTAAAAAATTGTGGAGCCTTCTTAGACAAAGAATACAACCTGTAAATTTTAAAAAATAAGTACATGAATGAATACTTCAATAGATGCATTTTATTAATAAATAAAAAGTATAAAAATGTTTATACTTATATTTTTAAAATTTTAAATATTTCTATTATAAAATTATTTAATTAAATATTAAATATAAAAATATTTTATATTATGTCTCAGATTTTAATATTTTTTCAGCTTTTATTGATAAATTAATGATAAATAATTACTGCTTATTTAAAAATAATTAATAAGTTAATAAATGCTGAGAAAATATAAAAATCACAAAAACTAATGTAAATCTTTATTATCAAAATATGCTGACACACTTCTATATGTTTTTCTTTTGCTTTTTGCTGTATACTTTTTGGTCACCTGATTGCAAAACAACAACTTTATATTTTTAAAGAGAAAATAGATAATTCATCCTCTAGCATATTTTGTTGAAATATATTTTTATTACGATAATTTAGAAAATCTATTTTAGTGTCCAAAACCTCATTGATAAACCACCTATGCAACTTTCTCTGCAGTTTCTTACTCAAGTAGTGCTTCTTGTTGGAGACAAGTCCAAGGGAAATGCTAACCATCTTATCTCATCTGATGTGGCCCCATTCAGCTCATCCAGGTGCTATCTGTACCCTCTGTACACTCCATGGTTTCTGAGATATGGGAAGTGCAGAGGAAATGATCGTGAACCTGCTGTCTCTATGATTCCAACACAAGGAGTAGAGCTTTATTTTTTCTAGCTTACTCCTTGGGTTCAAAGATAGAATCCAAAAGCTTGATGAGATTCACCCAGGATAGGAGGTCACTTGGAGTTGGAGGGAGGCAGAGGGTTTTCCAGGTACGGGCAGCCTTAAGTTTTACCCATAGCCATAGGATCACCACTAGAGGTAAAAGTGACCCCAGACTCTAGCCTATAACTAGAGTTGTTGCTATTCTCATGTAGCTAGAATAGAACAAGTAAACCCTTGGAATTAGCCCCGGTAAAAAAAAAAAAAAAGCGGGGCGGGGGGCTTTACAGCTAAAGCTTTGCTAACTGTATTTCTGCATTCTGTAGCTTTAATTATGGAGCACTAGTTCCCATGGCTAATGCAAAGAGTAGAGTACAATATAATTTCTCTCTTGGGAAGTCGATGTTTTCATTGGCAAAATCCAACTTGTACACTTGCCACTTGCATATATAATTGCAAAATTTGATTTTGCCTAGGAAGCAATTCATAAATGCTAAATAAATGTCACAAACAATCAATGTTGTTGGAGGGAAGGAACAATCAATTCAATTCACATTGGGTAGTGAGAGAGAGCTTCATGGGGGAGATGAAGCTTTAATAAGGCATTGAACCACAAACAGAATTTATGTAAATGTAGACAAGTAAAAAATTATTGGAACCATAAAGAACAACGTGAGCAGCAATGTAAAAGCAGGACTCCAAATTGCAAAGTAATGTTCTAAGTAGCAGGGCAGCCATTAACAAAAATGGCTAAGTGGATGTTGCCAGTGTTTGTGAAAAAATAGTCTTTTATTCTACAATCATACATAAAATGGAGTCTGTTAAAATTTTATTTTCAGGCCAAGTAGATACAAAAAAAGAATGATTTTCTCTCCTCAACAGTAGATCAAACAGACACTGTGATTTATAGAAGCAGAAGAAAGCAGCACAAAATCAAGCATCCCTGTAATAAATACACCCAGATATGTTGGCTATAAAAGTTGTCAGTTTTTCTGGTGGGTGGGATTTGTAGTCTCAATACCCTACAACATCCTGCAAAAAAGAGAAAATCTCTTATGGAACCTGAAAAATAATGAAGCAGGGGAATAAATAGGTATATTCCCTGGATATCTAGCTCGATCGCAAAATAAAATCTTGGTACTGCATTAACCATGTTATCTCCATTTTCAAGTTGTTCACAAACAGTGAGCTGACTGATTTGGATTTGCACATTTAGTGCAGTCATATTGAAACAGGAATAGTTAGCTACTTAGGTAGTGACAAGTTTTCCTTAAACATAATTTTACAGTAGAGAACAAGAGAATGTAAGAAGGTTTTGGAAAAGAAATAGCAGAGTTAATTCTAATATAAGCTTTGTTCTCCAAACACTACAACATTCTAGCATTTAAATTCAATCACATTATGCACAACTTCATTATCAAGATTGATTTTCTTTCTCCATGCATAAAATTTAAATCTGTGAAATCTTATGTAGAAAATGTGATTTATCTCACATAAAAATAATATTGTGTTTATCTTATTAAGCACTGTAAAAATTTTCCTGGAGAACTACTAAAACATCCAGATGGAACTGCTTCTCAGGTCCATTTAATACATCTATGTGAATTAAATAATGGTTACTATTTTGATCTTTTACTTCACTCCATTCATTGCAACCAGCTCAGCCTCAAAGAAGAGGTCTGCACACATTACTAAAATGCCCCAATAAACTTTGACTTTCAAGTACAAATGAAAACCTCAGTACTTAAAGTTACATATTTACTTTTTTGATGGTCATTTTTTCTAAAATACACATGTGTGCCTCTTGTATAAGCTTTCTTCTTATAAAAATTATAGCTAATTGTCTTTGAGTGTTTGTCATGTCACATACATTGTTAAGTGTTTTACATGGCTTATCCTGTTTAGCACTCATAACAATCTTATGAGCTAGATGTCATACCTATCTGCATTTTATAGGTAAACCGAGATGCAGAGTTTTAGGGAAACAAACCCAATGCAAATACAGGAACTATGTTCTTTACCACTAAGACTGCATTTCTTAATGTGTAGAGGAAGGGCACTCATGGAATAACAAGAAATCTTAATTAAATTGAGATACTAGGGTAGCTAAGAACTCCTTTACTCAAGGGAATCTATTATTAAATGGAAAATAAGAAAAAATATATAATTATAACCATAGCCTCCTCCCGGCAATTCACTTCTCCAAGTGAGAGACGGGCTAGCTGGATTTCCTAGGCCGACTAAGAAATCCCTAAGCCTAGCTGGGAAGGTGACCACATCCACCTTTAAACACAGGGCTTGCAACTTAGCTCACACCCAACCAATCAGGTAGTAAAGAGACTAATTAGGCAAAAGCAGGAGGTAAAGAAATAGCCAATCATCTATTGCCTGAGAGCACAGGGGAAGGGACAATGATTGGGATATAAACCCGGGCATTCGAGCCGGCAACGGGGCAACCCCCTTTGGGTCCCCTCCCATTTTATGGGAGCTCTGTTTTCACTCTATTAAATCTTGCAACTGCACACTCTTCTGGTCAGTATTTGTTACGGCTGGAGCTGAGCTTTTGCTTCCCCGTCCACCACTGCTGTTTGCCACCGTCGCAGACCCGCCGCCGACTTCCACCCCTCCGGATCCGCAGGGTGTCTGCTGTGCTCCTGATCCAGCAAGGCCCCATTGCCACTCCCAGTCGGGCTAAAGGCTCACCATTGTTCCTACAGGGCTAAGTGCCCGGCTTTGTCCTAATCAAGCTGAACACTAGTCGCTGGGTTCCACCGTTCTCTTCCGTGACCCACGGCTTCTAACAGAGCTATAACGCTCACCACATGGCCCAAGATTCCATTCCTTGGAATCCATGAAGCCAAGAACCCCAGGTCAGAGAACAAGAGGCTTGCCACCATCTTGAAAGCGCCCGCCACTATCTTGGGAGCTCTAAGAACAAGGACCCACCGGTAACACAAGGAACATTAAGATTAATCTATATTTACTGAATGCAGTAAATAAATGCAGATCATCTGGTGTTGGGGAATCATGGATTCCATATTGCAAGAATAAAGAGGCCAGGGATATCTAAGAGATTTTATAAGTCTCGAGAAGGACAGGATCTCCCTGAAATTATTTGCAAAATGTTGAGTGTATGTTGGATACATGTGCTTTTCAAAGTCTAAACTTCATAGCTTTCAGCACATTTTTCAATGCTCAGTGAAAACCCAAAGAGTTAATCCACACTGTCCTTGAAGAAATAAACCAAAGATGTCTGCTTTTGGACCGGGACACCCTACATACCTCAAAGAGCTCATTAAAACTCAGGGTTCACACGGCAGTCAATGATTCAAATTCTGTCGTGCTGAGAACTGTAAGTTTTCTCAGAGTTCACGTTGTATAAACAAGAATACCAAAACCTGGGTCCAGCCGTCTCTATGACTTTTCCCCAATTCACTCCAAAGAAGGTTAACTCTCATGAAGACACAATTAACCCTAAATCCAATTCCCAGGAATATGGAATGACAGAAAAACCAATGACATCAGACATTTGCAGTGATTACTTTTCTTTTCTTTTAACCTTTCTGTCAGAAATCAGTTCAGGGTCAAATTATTCCTTTCTGGATGGTCACTAGCCTACTATGTGTGTTCTTTAAAATTAAATTTATTTTTAACCCTTAGGGACAGAGCAAGATGTGTCTAAAATTTTTCTATATTAAGTCAACATTATTTCTTCATTCATCGTTGTTCTTATATTTATTTAGCATGTTGGTAACAGTATAGGTAAATAATTTTTCAGAGAAAAATTGCTTGGGAATTAGTACATAGTTTCAACTAGTATCCTTAGCAGATTGATGGGGAACAAATGGATGGTACTGTTTTAAGTCGGGGTGCCTAGATTCTACTTCCTTCTCCTGTCTCTTTATGTCAAAGTGAACAGAGAGTTTCAGGAGTAGTAGTATGAAGTTTAGTATAGAAATATTCAAATTTCTGCCGGGTGCGGTGGCTCACGCCTGTAATCCCAGCACTTTGGGAGGCCGAGGCGGGCGGATCACGAGGTCAGGAGATCGAGACCATCCTGGCTAACACGGTGAAACCCCGTCTCTACTAAAAATACAAAAAAAAAAATTAGCCAGACGCAGTGGCGGGCGCCTGTAGTCCCAGCTACTCGGGAGGCTGAGGCAGGAGAAAGGCGTGAACCGGGGAGGCGGAGCCTGCAGTGAGCAGAGATAGCACCACTGCACTCCGGCCTGGGAGCAAGACTCCATCTCAAAAAAAAAAGAAAAAAAAAAAAAAAAAAAAAAGAAAGAAATATTCAAATTTCTTTAGAAGTAAATCTATTATTCTCATTGTTGTGGTTTCTCAGCAGGAAGATTAAATCCAAAGCTTGGAAGCATTGTGTGGAATACTTAAAAGACACAGAAAATTACACCTGACAAATGGTCATGAACAGATTTTTGGTAGCTTGCCAATTCTAATTATATCTATTATGCAACACTTTAATAAATGAAGCCTTTTGAAGAGGTTTGACAACGCACAATATTGCATTTCCTTGAAAGGAAAAGAATCCCTATCTTTGTCTTTCATAATTTATAGCTATGTGAAAAAGTAAAACTGTATATAAAACAGCTACCATGTAAAAGTCTTCAATAGTTCTTGTAAATCAGCAGGAAATTGTTCAAACTCATAACTAACATATGAGGCCCTAGTTCCCATGCTTTAGAAGGTTCTATAACAACTCTACTTTGACTATATCCTTACCCAGGATGAGGACACTGTATGGTATAGGGAAGGGGGCAACTTGGCATGCTTTAGATCATGCTGAGGATCCCTGAGTTCCTCTAATACCTTGACTAAATGGCCCTGAACTTGCTTAGGACCTGTTTGTGAACTCTTCCCAAGATTTCTGCTCCTAAGAGAGAAACCTGTCACCAATGTATGTATCTTTAGTTCCAACACAGGTACAAGGGGTTCCAATTCATAAAAACATAGCACAGTTATAGTCTGTGATGTCCCTATACAAGAGCAACAGCCCCCTTTCTAGGGCTTGTTGAAGGCAGATATGGAAAGAAAAGAGGGCCAGGCATGGTGTCTTACGCCTGTAATCCCAGCAATTTGGGAGGCTGAGGCTGGCAAATCACGAGGTTAGGTGATCGAGACCATCATGGCTAACATGGTGAAACCCCATCTCTACTAAAAAATACAAAAAATTAGCCAGTTGTGGTGGTGGGTGCCTGTAGTCCCAGCTACTTGGGAGGCTGAGGCAGGAGAATGGCATGAACCCGGGAGGTGGAGCTTGCAGTGAGCTGAGATCGCGCTGATGCACTCCAGCCAGGGCGACAGAATGAGACTCTGTCTCAAAAGGAAAAAAAAAAAAAAGAAAGAAAGAAAAAAGGATTAAACTGTGGATCAGGTCTTCTCTTGTTGAGTCATTCCAATGGAGAAGTACATAAATCCAACATTTCTAGATTAGAACTTGGCCTTCCAGGGCGTTATGAAAGTACATGTGTCATATAGAAAGATATATGTTTAATTAAGCAATTATCTTGATTTAGAACTTGTAAAATTTTAGAAGCATAATATATGAGCCTCCATGTGTGCTCTTTCCCTAGCTCCTGTTTAAGAGCAGGCCTACTACCTGATTCATCACTGGCTTTCCCCTCAGAACTATTTATTTTCAACATAGTCACCTCTATGGAAAAGTGAACTTGAAACATATTTAACTGAAGATAATTTCTCCAACACAGCATTCTGTTTTCATGCTGTTCAACCTTTTCATTACTCTTAGTGAGTGATATTTACTGGTTTTCCCGTGTCTCAAGATTCCATTCCACTTTGTCTAATAGGTAAATACTTCTTTCATCAGGCAGCTCTTACTTATGTTTTTGATTAATGCTTTGTTAATGCTCTATCCCTCCTGCTTACACTATTTAAATTGTACTTAGGTGCTTCTTCCTCTCCACTGACAATTGTTCAATAGTCTCATCTGTGTGGCACAACTGCAGTTAAAAGATTTTGAAAATAGCAGGTTTAGACATGAAGTCTTTGCCTATGCCTATGTCCTGAATGGTATTGCCTAGGTTTTCTTCTAGGGTTTTTATGGTTTGAGGTCTAACATTTAAGTCTTTAATCCATCTTGAATTAACTTTCGTATAAGGTGTAAGGAAGAAATCCAGTTTCAGCTTTCTACATATGGCTAGCCAGTTTTCCCAGCACCATTTGTTAAATAGGGAATCCTTTCCCCATTTCTCATTTTTGTCAGGTTTGTCAAAGATCAGATAGTTGTAGATGTGTGGTATTATTTTTGAGGGCTCTGTTCTGTTGCATTGGTCTGTATCTCTGTTTTGGTACCAGTACCATGCTGTTTTGGTTACTGTAGCCTTGTAGTATAGTTTGAAGGCAGGTAGTGTGATGCCTCCAGCTTTGTTCTTTTGGCTTAGGATTTACCTGGCTTTACAGGCTCTTTTTTGGTTCCATATGCACTTTAAAGTAGTTTTTTCCAATTCTGTGAAGAAAGTTATTGGTAGCTTGAGGTGGATGGCATTGAATCTATAAATTACCTTGGGCAGTATGGCCATTTTCACAATATTGATTCTTCCTATCCATGAGCATAGAATGTTCTTCCATTTTTTTGTATCCTCTTTTATTTCATTGAGCAGTGATTTGTAGTTCTTCTTGAAGAGGTCCTTCCCATCCCTTGTAAGTTGGATTCCTAGGTATTTTATTCTCTTTGAAGCAATTGTGAATGGGAGTTCACTCATGATTTGGCTCTCTGTTTGTTATTGGTGTATAAGAATGCTTCTGATTTTTGCACATTGATTTTGTAACCTGAGACTTTGCTGAAGTTGCTTATCAGCTTAAGGAGATTTTGGACTGAGACTATGGGGTTTTCTAGATATACAATCATGTCATCTGCAAACAGGGACAATTTGACTTCCTCTTTTCCTCATTGAATACCATTTATTTCTTTCTCCTGCCTGATTGCCCTAGGCAGAACTTCCAACACTATGTTGAACAGGAATGGTGAGAGAGGGCATCCCATCTTGTGCCAGTTTTCATGTCTAAAACACCAAAAGCAATGGCCACAAAAGTCAAAATTGACAAATGGGATCTAATTAAACTAAAGAGCTTCTGCACAGCAAAAGAAACTACCATCAGAGTGAACAGGCAACCTACAGAATGGGAGAAAATTTTTTGCAATCTGCTCATCTGACAAAGGGCTAATATCCATAATCTACAATGAACTCAAACAAATTTACAAGAAAAGAACAAACAACCCCATCAACAAGTGGGCGAAGGATATGAACAGACACTTCTCAAAAGAAGACATTTATGCAGCCAACAGACACATGAAAAAATGCTCATCATCACTGGCCATCAGAGAAATGCAAATCAAAACCACAGTGAGATACCATCTCACACCAGTTAGGATGGCCATCATTAAAAAGTCAGGAAGCACCAGGTGCTGGAGAGGATGTGGAGAAATAGGAACACTTTTACACTGTTGGTGGGACTGTAAACTGGTTCAACCATTGTGGAAGAGAGTGTGGCGATCTAGAACTAGAAATACCATTTGACCCAGCCATCCCATTACTGGGTATATACCCAAAGGATTATAAATCATGCTGCTATAAAGACACATGCACACATATGTTTATTGTGGCACTATTCATATAGCAAAGACCTGGAACAAACCCAAATGTCCAAAAATGATAGACGGGATTAAGAAAATGTGGCACATATACACCATGGAATACTATGCAGCCATAAAAAAGGATGAGTTCATGTCCTTTGTAGGGACATGGATGAAGCTGGAAACCATCATTCTCAGCAAACTATCACAAGGATGAAAAACCAAACATTGCATGTTCTCACTCATAGGTGGGAATTGAACAATGAGAAGGCATGGACACAGGAAGGGGGACATCACATACTGGGACCTGTTGTGGGGTGGGGGGAGTGGGGAAGGATAGCATTAGGAGATATACCTAATGTAAATGACGAGTTAATGGGTGCAGCACACCAACATGGCACATGGATACATATGTAACAAACCTGCACATTGTGCACATGTACCCTAGAACTTAAAGTATAATAATAAAAAATAAAAATAAAAAAAATAGCCGTTTTGTTTTATTCTTTTATTTTTACCTTTTATATTTTTAATTTTTATGGATACATGAGAGTTGTATATATTAATGGAATACATTGGATATTCTGATACTTTCATTAAATGTGTAATGTTCAAATTTGGGTAATTGGAATACCCACTGCCTCATACATTTATCATTTTTTTAAGTTGAGAACATTTCAAATCTATATTTCCAGCTATTTTTTTAGATACAATAAATTATTGTTAACTGTAGTTGCCCTATTATGCTATTGAACACTATTTTATGGTATTCTCCTAATGTCCAATCTGTCTAAAATAAATGTTTATTGAATTAATCTATAAAAGGACCCAGAAAAAAATAAGAGCCATCCAAGACTGGACATCACTGGGAATGGGGATGCTGGAGACTCTTTGGAGGTAATACTAGTAGCCTATCAGCCTAAACTTCAGACAGTATTTCATAAGGGAGACATAAGCAAAATAAACGCTATCATAAAATATGAAACTTTTGGATTCTAAATGTAATTACTCTCTTCTTTTTATACTCCTAGTTTCATGGGCACATAGACCATATTTATCAAACATAATTCATACTCGTTAGTAATCTTAATATGTTACAGAGAAATGTATTACTATACTCAGAGTAGAAAAAAAAAACAATTGAATTAAGGGAAGATGTACTTATAAATCTATATGTCAATGTCTATCTGTATCTGTCTTATCTACCTATCTGATATCATGTTATTTCTTCTTCTATTTTTAAAACGTGGATTTTTTTAAGAAAAAAATCACAAATTTTAGAAGGCTTTATTTTTGAGACTTTCACTGTTACTCTTGAGAAAATCTTTGTTGAAATGTTAGCATACTTGATGGCCTTATAATGTAGAAACAAATCTGTTTTGCTGCCTTTCTTTACATTCTATCAATTTACATTTTACAAATGAGAAAATAAAGGCCTGAAGAGATTAACTAACTAGTTCACAATCCATTACCTGAAATTGACAAGCCAAGATTTGAACCCTGGCCTGTTGTCTCCAGAACATGCACTTTGAACATCCATCTTCACATGACCTTCCTTCCTGTGTCTTCCCCTATCATGTGAATGCCAGCCATTGGATTTAGACCCCACTCTGAATCCAGGATAATTTCATCTAGAGATCTTTAAGTACATATGCAAGAACCCAGTACCCAAATAAGATCATATTCCAGGATTCCAAATAATGTGACTATTTGGAGACACTGTTTGACCCACTACAGCCCCTATTTCAACCAAAGTCTTTAGGTAGAGATCAAAGTGCAGAGTCAATAAGCATTAAGTTTCACTTGATCTCTTGGTTTCCTCATCTAATAAATGGGGATTATAATAGCATACCGTTTCAGGGTTATTGTGAGGAGAAAAGGGTTAATACCTTTTTAGTACTTTTATAGTCTATAATGCAATAAATAATCACTGAAATTATTTATTAAGTGTAGAGTCTGAATTGAGATTTTCATAGGTAGCATAGCATCTGAAAAAATATCAGAAGCCCTGAGTACGTGTCTATGTTCTGTTTCTACTGTCTACTTTTTAATAAGTTGAAGATTTTCTGAGTTTTAGGTTTCTTACCTGAAAAGTGGGCATAATAAAGTTTGCCTTGTCCCCCTTTTAGAATTGATATAACAAAATGAAATATGAAATAATTATAAATGCATAATATAAATTGAAGGTGAAATTATTTTATTTTAAAACACCTAATTGACAAAAAAAATTATATATATTCAAGATCTATAATGTGATTATTTGGTTTACATATACAGTGTATAATGATTACCACAGTCAATTAAAACATCAAGACCCATGCTATACATTAAATCCCCAGAGCTTGTTCATCTTATAAAGTATGTGCTCGTTGACCAAGACCTTTTCATTTCCTTCATCCCCCAGTTCTTGGCAACCACTATCCTACTATCTGCTTCTGAGTTCAATTTATTTAAATTCTACATATAAGTGAGATAAAAATTGTGAATATATATGCACTCAACATTGGAGCACCTAAATATGCAAACTAAATATTAACAAAACTAAAGAATAAAATAGAAAGCAACATAATAATAGTAGGGGACTGTAATACCTCACTTTCAACAATGGAAACACCATTTAGACAGAAAATCAGTAAGAGTTCAGTGGATTTAAATAACACTGTAGAGCAAATGAACCTACCAGGCATATACAGAACATTCCATGCAACAACAGCAGGTTAAACATTCTTCTCAAGTGCACATGGTACATTCTCAAGATAGATCATATACTGGGTCAAAAAACAAGTTTTAAAAATACCTAGGATTAAAACAAATCAAGTATCTTCTCTTAACACAATGGTATAAAAGTTAAAAATTAATAACAGGAGAAATTTTGAAAAATTCACAAATATGTAGAAACAAAAAAAAGTACTCCTGAAAAATCAATAAACCAAATAAGAAATCAAAGGGAATCAAAAACTATATTGAGACAAACAAAAATGGAAACATGACATATCAAAACGTATAGAACGCAGCAAAAGCAGTGTTAATAGGAAAGTTTATAGTAATCGATGCCAACATTTTAAAAAGAGAGATTTAAAAACACATGCACACGGATGTTTATTGCGGCACTCTTCACGATAGCAAAGACTTGGAACCAAACCAAATGTCCATCAATGATAGACTGGATTAAGAAAATGTGGCACATATACACCATGGAATACTATGCAGCCATAAAAAGTGTTGAGTTCATGTCCTTTGTAGGGACATGGATGAAACTGGAAACCATCATTCTCAGCAAACTATTGCAAGGACAAAAAACCAAACACCGCATGTTCTCACTCATAGGTGGGAATTGAACAATGAGAACACATGGATACAGGAAGGGGAGCATCACACACCGGGGCCTGTTGTGGGATGGGAGGAGGGGGGAGGGATAGCATTAGGAGATATACCTAATGCTAAATGACGAGTTAATGGGTGCAACACACCAACATGGCACATGTATACATATGTAACAAACCTGCACATTGTGCAAATGTACCCTAAAACTTAAAGTATAATAGTCATAAAATAAAAAAAATAAAAATAAAAAATAAAAAAAGAGAGACTTTAAGTAATTTAACTTGACAATTCAAAAAACTAGGGAAAAAAAGCAAAGTAAGCAAAAGGTCAGCAAAAGAAATCATAATGATTGAGTGAAAATAAATAATATAAAGACTTGAAAGACAATAGAAAAGGTTAAAAAAAAAACCCTAAGAGTTTTTAGGAAAGAGGAACAAAATTGACAAACTATTGGTTAGAATAACCAAGAAAAATAAAGACAGGACTCAAATAAAGTTATAAGTGAAAGAGGGGATGTTACAACTGATACCACTAAAATATAAAGGATCAAAGAAGACTATCATGAATAATTATACATCATTCAATTGTATAACTCAGAAGTAGACAAATTCCTAGAAACATACAGCATAGCATGACTATATTATAAATAGAAATCTGATTTCAATAATAACAAGTAAGGAGATTGAATCAGTTATCAAAAACCTCCCAACACAGAGAAGCCCAAGATTTGATCAATTTATAGTTGAATTCTACCAAGCACTTAAAGAACAAAGAATACCAATCATTGCCAAACTCTTTCAAAACATTAAGGAGGAGGGTCAAAACTCATTTTATGAAGCCAGCATTATTACTTTCTTACCCAGGCCAACTTAGAATTCTACAAGAGATGAAAATTACAGGCCAATATCCTTGAATAATGTAGAGGCAAAAATCCTGAACAAAATACTAGCAAACCAAATTTAACAGCAAACTTAAGAGATCATACACCGGCCGTGCGCGGTGGCTCAAGCCTGTAATCCCAGCACTTTGGGAGGCCGAGGCGGGCGGATCACGAGGTCAGGAGATCGAGACCATCCTGGCTAACACGGTGAAACCCCGTCTCTACTAAAAATACAAAAAAAAAAATTAGCCGGGCGTGTTGGCGGGCGCCTGTAGTCCCGGCTACTCAGAGAGGCTGAGGCAGGAGAATGGCGTGAACCCGGGAGGCGGAGCTTGCAGTGAGCCGAGATCGCGCCACTGCACTCCAGCCTGGGGGACAGAGCAAGACTCCGTCTCAAAAAAAAAAAGAGATCATACACCATGATCAAGTGTTTTTATCCTTGGGGTATAAGCATGGCTTAACATACACAAATCAATAAATGTGATAGCCCACATTAATAGAATAAAGGATAAAGTAGAATTTTTTGGTAATAAATATTGCAAGTGAGTCTTATTTTCTGTAGCAATGCTTTTGATAAGCTTCTTACATTCATCCATTCTTTAAAGTTCTTCGTTTGAAATTGTCTTCAGAGTAAATTAAATAGCTGTGCTTAAGATTTATTCCCGCTATTTTATTTCTTTTTAAATTTGTATTTATTCATTCATTATATTAGTACATAGTTGTATGTAATTATGAGGTACATATGATATTCTGATACTTGCCTATAATGTATAATGATCAAATCATGTTAATTGGAGTATCAATCCCTTCAAGTGTTTATCATTTATTTGTGTTAGCAGCTTTCCAATTTCACTCTTTTAATTTTAAATATACAATAAAGTATTGTTAACTATAGTCAACCTATTGGGATACCGAATACTATATCATATTCATCTTTTCTAACTATATTTTTGTACCCATTAATAATTCCTATATTATCCCCTCCTTCCTCACTACCCTTCCCACCCTGCAGTAACCATTATTCTACTTTCCATCTCTGTGAGTTCTTTTTTTTGTTTAGCTCTCACATATGAGTCAGAGCATGTAATATTTGTATTGCTGTGCCTGGCTTATTTCACTTAACATAATGTCTTTCAGTTT
This sequence comes from Nomascus leucogenys, assembly GCF_006542625.1. Classification (NCBI taxonomy): domain Eukaryota; kingdom Metazoa; phylum Chordata; class Mammalia; order Primates; family Hylobatidae; genus Nomascus; species Nomascus leucogenys. The sequence goes on along the minus strand of NC_044395.1, from coordinate 83,928,321 downwards.
CATCCATGTTGTTACAAATGACAGGATTTCATTCTTTTTATGGTTGAATAATATTCCATTGTGTATATATACCACATTATATTTATCCATTCATGTAATAATGAACACTTAGGTTGATTCCCTAACTTGGCTATTACAAATAGTGCTGCAATAAGCATGAGAGCACAGATATCTCTTCAATATACTGATTTCCTTTTTGGGATATATACCAGGCAGTTGGAATTTTGAATTGTATGGAAGTTATATTTTTAGTGTTTTGTGGGACTTTAGTACTGTTCTCCATAGTAGCTGTACTAATTGACATTCCTACCAACAGTGTAGAGGGTTCTAATTTCATCACATCCTCATCAACATTTTTTATTGTCTGTCTTTTGGATAAAAGCTGTTTTAATAGGGTGAGATAATATCTCATTGTAGTTTTGATTTGCATTTCTCTGATGATCAATAATGCTGAGCATTTTTTTTCATATACCTTCTGGCCATGCATGTGCTGTTTTTTGAGAAATGTCTATTCAAATCTTTTGCCCACTTTTAATTTTTTAATTTTTTATTTTTTCAAACCAACAAAGATCAAAAAAGACAAAGAAGGGCAATACATAATGGTAAAGGTTTCAAGTCAACAAGAACACCTAACTACCCTACATATATATGCACCCAACACAATCCCATTTACTTCTACCTATCATAAATGAGATTACTTTCTTCGTGTCTTTTTCAGACTGTTTTCTGTTGGTATATAGCAATGCTGCTGCCTTCTACATGTTGATTTTGTATTCTGAAACTACTACATTTGTTTCTCAATTCTAGTAGTTTTTTGGCACAGTCCCTTGAGGTCAAAATCTATGCCCATTTGTTTTGGCAGTCAACAAAATACCCTTTACAGTGTCATTTTACGTAGTAAGTGCTCAACAGATATTTTAAAAATGGGCGTATTTGGTTATAGATTAAAAATACAAATAGCAGTACTCATACTCAAGTTGGAAGTCTGAAAAAAAATCCTATTGCTGAAAAATAATGTATGTGCCAGCATATTAACATTGGTTGTTATACTCTTCAGATGTCAATAGTATTTTGAAAAGAGACATATGAGTAAAGATATTCTGGAAATTTTAAGCTAGTGAAAAAAGTATTTCCTCAAATATCATGTCTATTTTTCTAATCAAATTCTATGTGTGCAGACTTCTCCGACACCACAAAGTGGATTTAACTTATTTTGCTTTTATATTCATGTTGGTGTTTGTTATTACAGGTGGTTATGGAGCATCTGCTCTACTTTACTTAAACAGGTCACTGCATCTGAGAATATTGTATATTATTTTAGAAGCTAGCAACAATTTTAAAAATCTGTTAGTGTAATTTCTGCTCCCAGGCCATTAATCTGGGCTGCCTTGCCCACCAGTTCATAACAGTGAGCTGTTAATGACCACAGCAACTTCTGAACTATCTCCTTACTCCAATATTACCAAGAATGTGCTTTTGTTTTATGTGCTACATTCACAACTCTGGTTCTTGTCATTTTTAAAATTTAATAATAATAAATCTTAAAATATTTGCTATAAATTCATAACTATTTAAAGAACAAACAAAAGAAAAAGAAAAGGCTGTAAAAGAATCTATAGTAGGTGTGTTTTGTTTTGTTTTTACAATGTTACTTTTCTGCATTTACTTGGAGTCTGGAAAACTGAGATTTAGCAGACAAAAGCATGACTATCTGAAAAATACAAGAACTTATGTTTTCTCTATTTATAAGAAAGGCTCTTCAAGGGTTGTCACACATTTTAGTTTTTCATTTAAAAGCAGAGATGATTATTTTTATACTTCCAAATATTTTTAAATTATTTATTTTCTTTTAACCTCCATAGCAGAATTTATTTTCTTCTTCAGAATCATATGCTATTTATTTTCTTTCCAATTTTGTTTCTTTCTAAAAGGCAAATCATGTTAAATATAAACTGTCATCATCCTGACACGCTCAGACTTTGTTGTAAAAATTTAAAAGTACACCTTACATGGTAAAGTACAAATTATTATTGAAGCTATGCTTTTTTAAATCCTCCATGATGTTAATACACATGTAAAAATATAAAAGAATGAAGTGTTATGGAAAAACTCCAGCAAAACAGTAAGTCTGTGGAAAATATCATCTAAGAGAGGTTATTCTTCTTCCTTTTTTCTGTTCTGAGCTTGCAGAAGTGACCTACTCATTGCTGGATTAGTATTCCCTTCTTACTTGAAGATTACTTACAGGACACTCTCCAACATGAAAGCTTAAGTCCCAGCTCCCTTATTGATCACTAGGCCAAAAACTTGGACTAAGTTACAACCCAGCCAGGGACATACTGGACCCAATAGAGGAGGAAAGAGACTACACTCTAAAGAAGCTGCAGGATTTACCCAGTAAACACCAGCTAGAGGAGGGAGAGTATACCGAGTGTTATACTTTATTCTCAGAGTGCAAGTTCAAGATGAGAGGAATATAAAGTGGGAGAAGCGAAGTCTATCAATTTGGGGTCATTCTTCCATGATAAAGAGTTTATTACCCTGGCAAGGACCAGGAAGAGTTTGTTCACATGCTGCCAAGAAAACCCCTAGAAGGAAGAAGACCTGGTGGTCTGCAATAAGAGAGGTCAAAATGTAAGAGTAGTGATGGCAGATAGTGAAAGAAGAGATTAAAATCTCAAGAGAAGTTGGTATGCTAGAGTGGATCTATGATATAATTCCTATTCCATCACTAGCTCAAATGTGATTTTGGATAATTCTCATTGTATTCCAATAACACGCATGCAACCACCAGCATTCCACACTACCACTCGCCACAGCACACTTTGATTATTGGTTTGTTTTCAGTCTTACACACTAGTTAGGTACTTCTTATGGCTAGGAACTCTGATTTATAGCTTTCTATCTTGAGCACAGAGCAATGTTTGCCACATAATAAATAGCTAGGATGAGAATTAGAATAAGAAAGGCTAATATTAATAGAGCATTTACTATTTACCAGTCATTGGATGAAATGGTAGAAAATCATATCTTATTTAGTCCTTAAAGTCCTCCCTATGAGGTAGATGTTATGTTTTCTCTAGTATACAGATGAGGAAATAGAGACTTAAAAGGGAAAATCAATCTGCCCATCGTTTTACTACTACTATATTTCAGGATAGACATTTAAACTAGGCAACCTGCCTTCAAAGAGAGGTGTGTTGCCTAGCTAATTGATATTTAGTCATTCCTCACTGAATGTCACAGCTGATATGAATCATTACATATTAAATATGAAAATCACATTCCTGTGATCAAATGAGAATCACTTTGTTTAAAAAAGACAACCATTGCCAAGCAATATTGGACACATCACTGGCTTTTTAAATGAATATACTTCAATTTAAATGTGATTGATTTTTTAAATTAGATATAATGGTTAAAAATAAATACTTTTTAAATTTTTAAAGTTTATTTCTAATTGATAACAATTTAATATATACAGGTTTTAATATGATCTTTGGCATATGTTTACATTGTAGAATTAGTAAATCAAGGTATCAACAAATTCATCACCTCTTTAGAAATCATAAAACAAAACATAAATATTTCACCTATGGTTTTGAAAATTTTGGAATTAGAAAACTTAAAAATATGCCTCAAAAACTAACATGCAGTCCACATGTTTTTATCTGGGAGCATGTATGTGCTTAAAGTTTAAGAAAAAAGCAAAGTTTTACAAATTCTCGGAGACACATTTTATGTCTTTCTATTCTTTAGACTATAACTAATGAGGTTTTGTTTTTATATTACACAGGCTTTCTTGCCTTAAAATAAATTAATAAAAATGTGTTCATCTTCTCATTTTGAAGACCGTCTTACCCCCTTCCCCTCAACTGGATAAAGCAGAGTGAAGAAATTATAATTAAAACACTGAATTTACAAGTTAACTTATATACCTAATTTCGAAATTTATGAGTTTATTAAATAATAATCCTTTTTATTAAATTTAGTACAAAATTCTTTTATCAATAAAAAAGGTTTTCCATATTAGAATAAGTAAAAGTGCTCAAAGTCTTTAGAGACTTAAATCTTTAGGGATTTATTTTTTTTTAACTAAAAAGCATACTCTAGTTCCTACATAAACTTAGCCAACTCTTCTCTGACCTCAAGAGGACAATAAATGATGATCAATTCTTTTTGTTTTTTGTTTTGTTGTTTTGTTTTGAAACAGAGTCTCGCTCTATCACCCAGGCTAGAGTGCAGTGGCACAATATTGGCTCACTGCAACCTCGGTTTCCTGGGTTCAAGCGATTCTCCTGCATCAACCTCCAGAGAAGCTGGGACTACTGGCATGCACCACCACACTGGCTGATTTTTGTAGTTTTAGTAGAGACGGGGTTTTGCCATGTTGGCCAGGCTGGTCTGAGACTCCTGACCTCAGGTGATCAGCCTGCTTCAGCCTCTCAAACTACTGGGATTACAGGCAGTGAGCCACCACACCCGGCCCAAATTATGGTCAATTCTTCTTGAGGAGGATAAGAGAGTAATCTGTTGTTTTGACTGAAGGCTGCATGTTTAAGTCTCACTTAGTTCCTTGGTGACAGCAGAAATAATTCACTAATATACACAAACACACTGTTTCTATTTGAGAAAAGATTATGTCAAGCTTTCATTTTTTCCAACTAGATGTTGAACTTCAAACAGGCCATATAATAAAATAATTAAGATTCATATTTAAACATTCAGAAAAATTTAAAAAGAAATTAAAAATGGATTTTAACCAGAAATTTAATATAAATTTTTGGCTAGAGAAATTAAATTTCCATTGGTCCTTGTTTTCCTTCTTTAAAAATCAAAATTATATCAAGTATCTTCTGAGACTATAATGGACTAAAGCTAGAAATCAATAACAAGAAGAACTTCAGAAGCTGTACAAATGCATACAAAGTAAACAACATGCTCCTGAACAACCACTGGATCAATGAATAAGAGGGGAAAAAAATTAAGTAAATGAAAATTTGAAACAGTGTACCAAAACCTATGACATACAACACAAACAATGCTAAGTATAAAGTTTATAGCAATAAATGCCTACATCAAAAAAGTAGAAATATTTAAAACAAACAACCTAATGATACACCTCAAGGAAATAAAAAAGCACGAACAAACCAAGCACAGCATTAGTAGGAGGAAAGAAATAATAAAAATCACAGCAAAGGCCGGGAGCGGTGGCTCACACCTGTAATCCCAGCACTTTGGGAGGCCGAGGAGGCCTCGAGGTCAGGAGATCGAGACCATCCTGGCTAACATGGTGAAACCCTGTCTCTACTAAAAATACAAAAAATTAGCACGGTGTGGTGGCGGGTGCCTGTAGTCCCAGCTACTCGGGAGGCTGAGGCGGGAGAATGGCGTGAACGTGGGAGGCGGAGCTTGCAGTGAGCCGAGTTCGCGCCACTGCACTCCAGCCTGGGCGACAGAGCGAGACTCCACCTCAATGAAAAGAAAAAAAAAAAATCGCAGCAAAAATAAATGAAATTGAGGCTAAAATAATACAAAATGTTGACAAAATGAAAAGTCAGTTTTCTGAAAAGATAAACAAAATCAATAAACCTCTAGCAAGACTAACCAAGAAGACTGAAATAAATAACGTCAGTAATGAAAAAGGAGACATCAAAATTGATACCACAGAGATACAAATGACTGTTAGAGACTATTATGAACAATTATTCTCTAACAAAACGGAAATCCTAGAGAAAATTGATAAATTCCTGGACACATGGAACCTGCCAAGATTATAATAGGAAGAAATAGAAAACCCAAACAGACCAATAACTAGTAATAAGATTGAATCAGTAACAACAAATTTCCCAGCAAAGAAAATTGAGGGAGTGTATGGCTTTACTCCTGTATTCCACCAAACTTATAAAGAACAACTAACATCAATTTTTCTCAAAGTATTCCAAAAACCTGAAGAGGAGGGAAATCTTCCTGACTCACTCTCCTAGACCAGCATTACCCTAATACCAACTAGACAAAGATAGAAAAAAACAACAACAAAAAAACTACAGGCCAGGATTGCTGTGGAAAATAAACACAGAATTTATCAACAAAACAGTAGCAAACTGAATCCCGCAACATGTCAAAAAAATAATACACTATGATCAAGTGGGATTTATCACAGGGATGCAAGCATGTTTCAATATATGCAAGTCAATAAGTGTGATACATCACATCAAGAGAATGAAGGACAAAAGTCATATCTATTGATATGATTATCTCAATAGACTCAGAAAAAACTTTTGATAAAATTCTACACATCTTCGTGATAAAAACTCTCAAAAAATTAGTCATAGAAGGAACGTACATGAATATACTAAAGACTATATGTTACAAACTCGCAAGTAACATAACATGGAATAGGGAAAAACTGAAAGCTCTTCCTCTAAGAACTGGAACCAGACAATGATGCCCACATTCCTCACTGTTGTTCAATAAAGTACTGGAAATCCTAGCCAGAGGTATCAGGTAAAAATAAATAAATAAATAAATAAATAAATAAATGGCATCCAAATTGAAAAAGAAGAAGTCTAATTGTCCCTTTTTGTAGATGATGTAATTTTATATAGAGTAAAAGCTACAGACTGCAGCAGAAAATTCATAGAACTGATTTTAAAATTCAGTAAAAATACAGGTACAAAATCAACATACAAAAATCAATAGTGACTCCATACACCAATTACAAACTAGCTGAAAAATAAGAAAGCAATCTTGTTTATAATAGCTGCAAAAAAGCGTACCTAGGATTCCATTTTACCAATGAGGTGAAAGATCTCAACAACACAAACTGCAAAGCACTGATAAAATAAATAAATTAAAGGGGACACAGATAGGAACACCTCTTATGCTAATGAATCAAAAGAATTAATATCGCTAAAATGATCATACCACCCAAAGCAATTTACAGATTCAATAGAATTTCTATCAAAATATCAATGACATTCTTCACAGAAATAAAAAAGGCAATCCTAAAATTCGTATGGAACCACAAAAGAGTTCGAGTCACCAAAGCAATTCTGAGCAAAGAAAACAAAGCTGGAGACATCATAGCTTTTGTAGTATACAAAACTATAGTAACCCAAACCACTGGTACTGGTATAAAAACAGACACATAGATGAGTGAAACAAAATAGAGAACCCAGAAATACATTCACGTATTTACAGCAAACTGATTGATTGATTGATTTGAGAGGGAGTCTTGCTCTGTACCCCAGGCTAGAGTGGAGTGGTACAATCACAGTTCACTGCAGCCTCAAATTCCTGGGCTCAAGTAATCTTCCTACCTCAACTTTCTGAGTAGTTGGGACTACAGACACATACAACCACACCAGGCTCAAACAGATTTTTGACAAAGGCAACAGTATATGAATATGAAATCAACCTACTATTTAGCCAAAAAAAAAAAAAATCCTGTCTGCAGCAACATGAATGAAATTGGACATCATTATGCTAAGTGAAATAAGAAAGGTACAGAAAGAAAAATACAGCATACTCTCATTCATATGTCAGATGTTTAAAAGTTGATCTCATGGTGGTTGAGAGTAAAATGATAGTTACCAGAGACTTGGAAGGGTGGGGAGTGAAGAGATAAAGAAAAATTGTTTAATGGGTGGGGAGATAATGAGCAATTGGTTAATGAGTACAAACATACAGTTGAATAGAAGGAATAAGTGTTAGTATTCGATAGCACAGTAGCGTGACTATCATTAACAGTAATTCATTATATATTTTTAAATAGCTAGCAAAGATAATTTGGAATGATCCCAACACAAAGAAATGTAAATGTTTGAGGTGACAGATGTCCCAATTAACCTGATGTGATCATTAAATATTGTAAGCTTATATTAAAATATCATATGTACTCCCTAAATATTTAAAATCATTATGTATCAACATAAACAAGGAACCAAGGGATTTGAAAATACATGATGTTGAGTCAACTGAATATTTTTTACACAAATATGAACTTATATCAAATTTTGTCTTTAAATTACAAACAAAATACTTTTTTTTTTTTTTTTGAGACGGAGTCTCGCTCTGTCACCCAGGCTGGAGTGCAGTGGCGCAATCTCTGCTCACTGCAAGCTCCGCCTCCCGGGTTCACGCCATTCTCCTGCCTCAGCCTCTCCGAGTAGCTGGGACTACAGGCGCCTGCCACCATGCCTGGCTAATTTTTTTGTATTTTTAGTAGAGACGGGGTTTCACCAAAATACTTTTTAAAAAGTCATAGATTCTTAGATTTAAATAGGATTATAAAAATAATCAAGTCCATCTTCTCATTTCAGAAGTGAAGAAATGGAACTTCAAATTATCAAAACCTTTGTTTTTCCTTGATCTGGCTCTGTGTTACCCTATCCACCTCAATTTTTTACTCACTTCTAGGACTCCAGTAGGTTATAAGTCTATCTGTGCAAATTAAAAAAGGAAAAATGTCTCCTCTGATTAGGTGCATTAGAAAACCCCTACCCACGTACACCCATGCAATCACTTCAGGACCAAATGGTAATTTAAGAAAATATCTCCCTTTCTCCTCATTGACCCAGGTTTGCCCCTGGCGCATGGCTTGGTCAGTAGAACATAGGCAAGATTTCACTTGCCTCTTTGTGCAGAGTGCAAGATGCCCAGCCATCCAAGATGACTGTACTCCCATTGTTGACTATTATATATGTGTCTTTCTTTTTGTTTTCATTAGAGTTTGATATAATTGATCTACTTGTCTGCTTGCATTTCTGATAATGGTGACTTTGCCCTTAGAAGAATCTTTGTTCCCCTTGTATCCATTCTTATGGCACCTAGTGGCTCTGCTACTAAACATGCACCAATCATTTATATCGTAGTGGGTTTCATCTGCTATCAATATAAAATTCAATTATAATGAAAAATAAAGTTGCTTCCCCATAGTGAAACTAAATTTAGCAAACAATCACATTTTTTGACCAAATCTTTGCCATCATCATTTTCATTCATCTTAATTTAATTAACTTTTAAGTTGTCACAATTGACCCATGCACTGATATAGCTTGGATATTTCCTTGTCCCCACCCAAATCTCATGCTGAAATATAATCTCCAATGTCAGAGGTAGAGCCCTGTGGGAGGTGTTTTGATTATGGGGGCAGATCCCTTATAAATGTCTTGGGCCGTGTTCTTGGTGTTAAGTGAGCTCTCAATCTGAGTTCATACAGATCTGGTTGTTTAAAAGTGTGTGGCGCCTGCCTCCCACCACTCTCACACTTGCTCCTGCTCTGGCCATGTAATGTGCCTGCTCCCCCTTTTGTCTCCCATGATTGTAAGTTTCTGAGGCCTCTTCAGAAGCTGAGCAAATGCCAGCACCATGCTTCCCGTAAAGCCTGCATAACTGTGATCCAATTAAACCTCTTTTCTTTATAAATTACTCAGTCTCAGATATTTATGTATAGCAATGGAAGAACAGCCTAATACAGAAAATGGCATATAACTTTCATGGTCAATTATTATTCTATTCACTTGTTTATACTCAGGAAACCTGTCAAGCCATTTTAGAATAGCTTGTAAACTAAAGAACTGATTTTATGTAATAAGAGTTTGTAACTTTAAAATCATCTTCTAATTTCCTGTAATGTGTCTGCTCTGCTATCCTTAAAAGTAAAGGATAATAATAATATCCCTCTAAAGTATAACTGCATTACAATTCTTAGCATTCCTTGTACTTCGCTGTGGCCATTACTGAGTTGTAGCAAATGGAATACGAGGAGAAAGAAGTGAGCCATTTTCAGACAAAGTATATAAAAATCTTCCTCATCATTCTTGATACCCTTTCTCTCGCACTGATACCATGCAATCTCAAACTATGAATTTGGAGGCTATTTAAAGAAGGTAGAAGGCAGAAACACAAGCTGGAAGAATCCTGATGCCCTGAGCAGACTCCCATTGTATAAAATCAATTCTTTATTTTACAGTCCTGGGTCACAGAATCCCACACTAATAGCCAGAAAACCACTGGCCTATTAGGAACTCCTGTTTGGGATTTTATGTGAAGAAGAGAGCAACTTCAACCATGTTTGATAAACTATTTATTTTGAACTTGGTTTATGAAAGAAGCTATCATTAACTTAAGTAACACACAAATTTCACTTAAACAGAGAATAGAAGATATGTATTTTACCAGAAAATAAACTGAAGCTTACTAACTATACATACAGGATTCTATATGTCTCAAGAAGGCTTCACTTGAGAACTTTTTTTGCCATAGATATCAAATTTTTATGATTCTATAATTTAAAATGTTTTGCGAGGGAGAAAAAAGAGAGAACAAAGAGAAAGAGAAACAGAGAGAGAGGCAGACAAGCCGTCAAATACTTTAAAAAAGTAGATGTAGATTATTGCAAACAAAATAGGCAGTTGCAGAGGGAGTGAGAGGACTTGGTATGAATATTTTACTGGGCACTGTAGTAGGTTTAGGGTCTTATTTGAAACTACTACATTTAAAAATATATATTTGAGAAAATGTTTTTACTCTAAATGTGTAAATGAGAGCAGTGATGCTTAGCATATTTCTATGCTAAATAAGAATGTGTTGCCACGTTTTTTCCTTAATTTTATTCAAATCAGAAATGCCATGAAACACAAATCTGACATTTGAAAAATGTTTTAAAATTTGAAAAAGCTAAAATGTTTAAACTAAAAAGTATACACTTACACTTTAAAAAAATTAACTAAAAGATTGACTTTTCATAGAGTACCTGATTAAGATTCAAGTCAATACTTGGTTGTAAGAAACAGACTGTGTCTCAAATGTATCTTTACCACCTTTAGAGAACTTCATATCTCTAAATATGATGTATTCACCATTTGATTGATGACTTTCAAAAGAATTTGGAGTTTAGTAGGAAATCGATATATATTTTATAATTTGGGCATAACAGTTTTCCTGAAAGCCATTAAACTGAATAAGAATATGTTTAAAGGCAAGCTCAAGTTTTATAAATGTGCAAAAAATATTAATATTTTCTCAAAACCTTAGTAATAACCTAGTGTTGAATCATTTAAACGTTATCAACCATCATACTTCTAAGTAATTCAATTCCAAAATTAAGCTTTTAAGCAAAAAAAGTGTTTGCACTACATTGTATCTCTAATGAATTTTGACTGAATTTTACTTTTAAGATGTCAACAACCTAAATACAGTATTTCCAAGATTTCATACAGCTTTATAGATCATTTCCTGAAGATGCCCATTCATTTCAGTGTAAATAGACAATGATAGAAATTTAAGGAGACAGATTGTTATTTTCCATTAATTAAATACAAGAATGGAGTCTACTATTTCTTGACGTCGAAGAACCTTAAAAGCTACCTTTATGTTTTTATTTTTAAGCAAAAAAAGAAAAAAACTGGAGAAAAGATCATTGTCAGCTTTTATGTTCATGCCTAAGGCAATTTCCAGAAAGAACACACTGAGTATGTACTTTCGTTTACCATTTTCACCTTTTGTACACCATTTTTGTGAAAATAAATTTAATTCATCATTATCTGTCATTCTAGGTAAAAGATTGCTTCTGAGAGAAGCAAAGTGACTTCATGCAGTTGACTGATGATACATTATTAGCCCCTGTGTTAACTATGAAGTTAACTGCCCAGCACTTTTATACCATTAAACCATGTAACAAAAATGGATTCATTTACAATGGCAAATGTGAGACAAGAATTTCTAATTTCTCAAATTAATGGTCGTTAAAAACAATAAAATGTATTAAAAGGGTAAGAGTTATTTCTTTGAACTTGCAAAACCGAGACAAGCTTGCCTATAGCATTACTGTCAAAAAATGTACTAAAGAGCAAAAATATAAAAATTCTCTAATTTTTACTTTTATTATATATATGTCTACAGTTACATTATGCTTACTTCTTGACACTCTATTGTTATTTAATAATCTGATGTACTTTCTTTGTACCACACATCGGATAGCACTTTTTAGGCATTATTTTGTGCAACCCTTCATGATGAAAATGTTACAAAAATCCCAATTTTTACAGACAAAGAAACTATCCTACTTCTTTAACAAGCACCTATCAAGTGTTTCCTATATGCCAAGCACTTTACTATGCACTTCATAAATATCATTTAATGCTTACTTGCTGAATTTTCCAAGTAATCAAGTTAGGTATTATTATTATCCTCACTTACAGATAAGGAAACTGAGGGAAAGAGAAATTAAATAATATTCCCAAAGTCACACAGCTACTCAGTGGTGAAACTGGCATTCGAATCCAGACACTCTGCCTTTATACTAAAGAAAACACAACTTTTTATTGGGACAAAAAAGATTCAAACATAAGTCGTCTATCTCCAATACCACCCTGAAAACTAGGCAAGTGGGGCCCCTGGTCTGGAGCATTCACTTCAGAGAATCAACATTCTCCTGCCAGGCACTGCTCCATGGGACAAAGGTCCATGGGGTCAACGGAAGAACATACCTAGAAACTCATCTTAGCATCCCCTCAATTATGCACACACTCCCAGTGTGGGCAACACTAAACATAAGAAGTCAAAAGCAGCTTTGCAGCGATGTGAACTGAGCATGGATGTGCAGGCTGAAATAGCCACTCAGGCCTCTCCTGGTACAGGACAGAGAAGGGAATTTGGATTGCAGCCTAGGGGCCAAGATCAAGGAGTGAGTGGCCAAGTATCTCCATAGTGTCATATTTTTATGCAGAACTCTACGATGATCTAACTTTTTTTTTTCTTTTTTGAGACGGAGTCTCGCTGTGTTGCCCAGGCTGGAGTACAGTGGCGCAATCATGGCTCACTGCAGCTTCTGCCTCCCCGGTTCAAGCAGTTCACCTACCTCAGCCTCCTAAGTAGCCGGGATTATAGGCACGCGCCACTATGCCTGGCTAATTTCTTTTTTGTATTTTTACCAATGTTTCACCATGTTGGTCAGGCTGGTCTCGAACTCATGATCTGATGATCCGCCAGCCTCAGCCTCCCAAAGTGCTGGGATTACAGGCATGAGCCACCGTGCCCCGCCAATGATCAAATATTTTAAATAAGAACTTGAGTTTCTTCATAGGTCACTATGAAGGTATATTTGTCAAAATAAAAGCAAATTAAATATTTTATGTCATAATTTATGACTCATAACAGTTTTATAGCTTATCACTTTCAAATTATAGACATATTTTATTTGTACTTCAATTGGTTCCACTTACCAAGGACTTTACAAATTTAGGGGGTAGACCTGTTTATCTATTTTCCAAGAAATGCATATTACTAATATTTATGCTATGCTACTTGTGTTTTGGGGCGGTTGTTTGTTTGAAGATGGTAGAAAAAGTGTGGATTAAAATGGAAGAGCACATAATTCTAGTATTCTTGAGGTGAAAGGAAGAAATATCTTTCCTCAACTGCATTACATTTTATTTTTAATTTGGCAAGTCTTTATAAATTAGAGTTACACAATGAATGCTCATAGAATTGACGAAATGCAGGGGAATCTTTGAGGTTAAGAATGGAGATACAACAATTGTATATAAAGAAATATTTGGCACTCATGATACCAATTAACAGACAATACATCAAAAAAGTGATACTTTACCAGAATTGCTAACCTTTCTTCTGCTACCATCATTTTTTAACACTTCATTAAAAATAAATAAACTTCTTAAAACATAATAGGCACAGAATTTGCAGCTACCTCACTGGTTTTAAAGTGCTGATGGGAAATTTTGAGAGTTGAATTACCCTTTCCGTACGTTTCTCTTTTACTAGAATCAAATGTATTATAAACTTTCCTAGATATTTCAGCATATTAACAATTCATCTCATTCAACATCTCACAGTTAAAAATTAGCCTATCATTTGATCTGAAAAATGCTTACACTTTCCAATAAAATATAACCTTAGAAAATAATCAATATTACATTAGTTTTGAGGTTAATAGAAACACATAAAGGATAGAAGAAATGCATATCAAGAATAGCCAGGATGAATAAGAATGAAAAAATATTACAAGGTCATTTTTTAAAATTTTTTGCCAAAGTAAAACCCAAACTAGAAATAATTAATTAATCTTTTCATTAAATGTTAATACATTTCTGTTTTGAAAAATGAACTTTGAAAGGCCTAGTCATACATGAATAAAACTATTGAACTATCATAGGTAGCCAAACAAATAAATGAAAGCCATAATATCTGTGATAGAGTTAATATAGAAAAAGTTAAGAAACTTAATATCTCATGAAAATCTTTTCATCTGATCATTTTGATTGCCTTTCTTTTAGAAGATTATTATTTTATGAAGTTGAAATGAAAATCTGATCAGATCTATCTTTCCTAAAAACATTCTCATTTCTATTCAGGAAGAAGCCAAATGGAATACTTAATCAGATTTTCTGCCCTTAAAATATACATTATCAGCATGCCGATATTACATGTATAGTTCAACTGTACAGAGACCTCTGCACGTATAGGAAGAACACGTGCCTTCTTAAATTTCAGCCTTTTGTCAATTATCCTTTTGACCTATGTCAGAAGATATTTGTTTAAGAATAATTAACAATGCATATGTATTGCATGTAACACCAAAATTTAAGGGGTGAAGAAAATCAACAAAGCTGCCTACAAAAAAGTAACAACAAAAATCATCTGTGTGGGGAATGAGAAAATACAATTCATCATTTGGATGGCTTGCCATGCTATCTTCATTCTACAGTCTGAATGTCCTCTAAAATTAATGTGTTGAAAACTTAATCTTCAATGCAGCGGTGTTGAGAGTTGCCACCTTCTAGGAGATGTTTAGGTCATGAAGGCTCTCCCTCCTGAATGGACTAATTCTACTATAAAAAGAGCTTATAGGAGTGGGTTCACTTTCTTTTGCACTTCTGCCCTGTCAGTGTACAGTGTCTATTCCTTTTTCTGCCCTTCTGCCTTTTGCTACGTAAGAACTCAGAAACCAAGCCCTTACCAAACGCCAGCACCTTGAGATTGAACTTCCCAGCCTCCAGATCTGAGAAAACAAAAATGTTCTTTTTAAAAAAAATCCATTCTGTAATATTCTGTTATAGCAGCACAAAGCAGACTAAGACACACATAATCTGGATATTTAGATAACTGTTAGATAGCATGCATTTTCAAGTGGATATTATGTAAATATGGATCAAGTCTAAAAGAAAATCCAGGTGTGTTCCTCAGTGTGAATGAAGGATAATAGATTACTAATGACTTCTCAATTAAATTGCATGTTGTGGTTAAGTTCATCTTGATAATATTCAAAATTTTCTCAAGAGATAAAACTAGTACTCTAGATGTTATTAAATACTATAATGTGGAAAAAGACCAGTAACATCAGGACTTTACTATATGACAGAATATGACCTCAATTTAACTGACAGGTACACATTTAGTCAGCCAGACTTCTATAAAAATGTCTTTCTGTAAAAGTTATTACAGCAAAATTACTAACAGATGATAGTGAATATTCAGAATAGCATGATGTATCAGAAAAAACACCTTGCTAAAAACATTTTTTCTATGCTTGTGTGTCTGTCCACATATAAAACAAATAAAAACAATCATTTCTAAAAATTCTTCAAAAACCTCTAAAACTTGGCTGGTGGCGGTGGCACATGTCTGTAATCCCAGCACTTTGGGAAGGCAAGGTGGATAGATCACATGAGGCCAGGAGTTCGAGACCAGCCTGGCCAACATCGCAAAACCAATCTCTACTAAAAACGTAAAAATTAGCTAGCCGTGTTGGCAGGCACCTGTAATTCCAGCTACTTGGGAGGCTGAGGCAAGAGAATCACTTGAACCCAGGGGGTGGAGTTTGCAGTAAGCTGAGATTTTGCCACTGCATTCCAGCCTGGATGACAGAGAGAGATGATGTCTCAAAAAAATCCTCTAAAACTTGATTTATTGATTATTGTTTTAATAATAAAATTAAATATTAAAGTAAATAAAAATTAGAAAGTTAATATTCTGATTCAAAGACAAATATTTTTGGGGTTTCCACATATACTGACAGTGGACACACTTCCACATTATATTTTCAAGCAATATTTTTTGTACACTGTTGACAACTCCAAAATCATACAATTTTAAAAATAACTTTTTAAAATTTATACAACCTTTTTAGAAAAAAAATTGCCAAAATACACAGCAAGAACAACATAAGAATTTATAATTGTCAGTCTTCTAGCTCTCCTATTAGGAATTCATCATGGAGAAATAATTGAACAGAAACTACACACACAGAAACATACATGTACAAAGTCATATAATAAGATAACCTCTAATAGTTCAAAATATAAAGAGAAATATAGATAGTAGATAGCAGATGCTATGGTCTGAGTATGTCCATCAAATTCTTATGTTGAAACTGAATTGCCACTGTGATAATACTAAGAGTTAGAAACTATAAGAGATAATCAAGTACAGGGCTCCACCCTCATAAATGGAGTTGAGGGCCTATAAAACAGGCTTCACACAGTGTTTGCCCTTTTTGCCCTTCCATCTTCCACCATTTGAGGACACACGATCCATAGTGCCATCTTGGAAACAGAGATTAGGCCCTCACCAGTCACTGAACCTGCTGGTTCTTTGATCTTGGACTTCCAAGCCTCCATCACTGTGAGCAATCAATGTATGTTCTTTATTAATTACTCAAGACTGAAATATTGTGTTATAGCAATAGGAATGGACTGAGACAGCAGATGAATAAGCAACTACACAAATTTTAAGAGGAAATAACTTAGTAAATTATGGGATATCAACCAAGAATAAGATTGACATTCAAATTATGAAATATCTCAAAAGAAGGAAAAATGTTTACAATATGATTTTAAAAGTAGAAAAGCCATGTGCATAAAGAATACAACTATGTAGAATATATATGCATGTAAATAGCTAACAGAAGTATGTATGTGATAATAAAAGTAATTTTATTTGGATGGAAAAATTTCCTCATTTTTGTCTCTAACATCTCTTATTTACTATATCTATTTTTAATAATAAAAGAAAATGTTCCATCAAACAAATGTTAAAAATTGATGTGTCAGTTAAAGGCACACACACACACAAACACACACACACACACAGAGAGAGGGAGACAGAAAGAGAGAGAAAGAAAGAAAGAATGAGTACACTATTGACAAAGTAGTACACAAGAGATTATTTCTACATTGGTGGAATTATTATTATCTTGGTAACAACTTATATTTAAATAAATCAGCAATAATGCTTTAATAGGAGCCCAACATGTAAAGCATAAGCTTATTAACAAAATAAATAGATTGGAATGAAGCTGGGTGTGGTGGCTAACACCACACCTGTAATTCCTTTTGGGAGGCCGAGGCAGGTGAATCGCTTGAGCCCAGGAGTTCAAGACCAGCCTGGGCAACATGGTGAAACCTCGTCTCTACAAAAAAATACAAAAATTAGCTGAGTGTGGTGGTGTGCACCTATAGTGCCAACTACTCGGGAGGCTAAGGCAGGAGGATCACTTGAACCTGGAAGGTCAAGGCTGCAGTGAACCATGATTGTGCCACCGCACTCCAGCCTGGGCAACAGAGGGAGGCTCTGTCTCAAATATATATATATATATATATACGAATGATAGGATTTATAAAAATTTAACTTAACATACAATTTTCCTACAATGGCACACAGCCAATAGTGTGACAGCAAAATAACATATGCCATAAAATTTTAGCTAGCTAAAGACATGAAAAGCAATCCTAGCTACTTTTATCCATATTCTGTTACATCATTCCACAAACTGAGAGGAATGTTAAGTAACATTCTCTCAGAGAACTTCATGAAGCAGCTCTTATGTATGCAGAAGTGGAATATACTGTTTGGTAATCACTCAAGCTTTCTGAAATGAAAAAAGATTAAAATTCAGAGAAGGAGAAAAATGCAATTAAATACTTGTACAACTGCATAAAGAAAGCATCTGAGAACTCAATAAAAGCTCAAAATCCTCTCTAAATATCTAGTTATACTCAATTATTTTGTCCCCCCCTTGCCATTTCTGCAGTTGCTGAAGAAACAGCTTATCCCCATGGTTCTAGCGACTGTGTCTTAATCATTTATATTCCCTGAGGTTGCACCAATCACACAAACAAGGAAATTCTGGAGTTTTGAAAGGAATTAGTCACAAATGTAAACAGATCTATAATCTAAATCTACTAAGCTAAAGCCCCCTATTAAATGAGAAAGCTGAAGACAAAGAAAGATAAATATTGTTCTCTACATTTTTTATTCATGTCAGAATTAACCCTGTCATAAAAGAGAGAAGGGAAATTATTATTAAGCATTCACTAGAATCCTGACTTCCTACCTCACTGTTTTTCCATTTCATAAGCAGAAAACAGAGCTCAAAATATTTAACTTGCCATGGTTGCTTTTGGTAGAATTGTACACATCTTTCCTAGTTATGTCACTCTCCCTCTCCCATCTTTTTCGTCTGTCTTTGCCTTAAATGTACATGGATAAGAACACATAAAATCAATATAATTAATGCAATAAGACTATCAAATAAGTCTTCTATTACTATGAAGAATTTGTGAGAAGAAAGCCAATAAATAAATTTCCTGAAGACCTGAGTTTTTAGTGGACAAGGCCAAAATGGTAGCATCTCTTTTAATACAGTGACAGCCAACTGCATACAAAGGGCATGAGACATAGAATACGTGTTGCAACGTGTTCCTTCTGTGGTAATTGCATAGTCTAACTGTGGAATGTAGTTATGTGTGCAGGCAGAAAGCAAAACGAAAGATAAAATATTTTTTAAATTATAGAGTATCATTTTTCTCCTTATATCTAGTTATTCCTAGCAGATAAATATAGCCACTGAGTTCACAATATACTCCATCTGTGTACATTTGATAAATTCTTGGCAAAGGTAGCATAATTATCCCTTTTTAAATCACTGATCATTTAACATTTGGAAAATATGGGTGTTTTTTATTATTGTAGAAATGGGAGAAATGACATAATTAATTATGAACATTCACATTTTATCAATTAGAGTCATGATACTGGAATGACACTCAGGTCAAATAGTTCGACTCCTTTGTAAACAGAAAAGCACAAGCTCACAACATTTTGGTCACCATCTGGTCAAAAATAATTAAATATCTACATTAACTGTTCCTTGAGGTTGAGACATTGAAAAGAATTGTTATACTGAGAACATTTCCTAGGATGCATAATGTGTGTCTATTAATACCTTAGGATAAAATAATCAAATGAGCTACAGTCAGGCAGAAAAACTGTAAATGGAAGGAACACGAAATATAAGCATTCTGATGAGAAAAGCAAAGAAAACATGAATATCTGGAATATGTGTTACGACAAGAGGGTTTTCCTGAGACGGCTATCCTCATATGTATTGCTTGCTATAGCAGAAAGACTTCCAAGCTCTTACGGAACATCACTCAGTTCAAAGAATGGACAGAATGGACAGTGAAGGTACGGTTTGCAATTGCTACACGGGAATAAGCAAATTTTTGGAAAAGACAATTTCCATTTTACCAGTGTGTCTTAGACTCTTGTAAACGCTTTTCTTTTCTTTGATATTCGTATGTAAAACAAAGGCTTTTAAAGACTCAGCATAAGGCCGAACCCAGAAGATATTTCCAGTGCTATGCTTGTCTGTCTTTTTTTTTTTTTTTTTTTTTGAGACGGAGTCTCGCTCTGTCGCCCAGGCTGGAGTGCAGTGGCGCAATCTCGGCTCACTGCAAGCTCCGCCTCCCGGGTTCACGCCATTTCTCCCGCCTCAGCCTCTCCGAGCAGCTGGGACTACAGGCGCCCGCCACCACGCCCGGCTAATTTTTTTGTATTTTTAGTAGAGACGGAGTTTCACCGTGGTCTCGATCTCCTGACCTCATGATCCACCCGCCTCGGCCTCCCAATGTGCTGGGATTACAAGCATGAGCCACCGCGCCCGGCCATGTCTGTCTGTTTTTAGTAATGGCCATCACCGAAACTGGTGAGGAACCTTGAGTCACAATTCAGCTTATGACCTCTGATACTGAGAAGATTGTGTAGAACCTACTTCTCCCTATGTGTCATTCGTAAGCACCACTATAAACCCTGAAAACAATGTGAGACAGAAGCAAAGGAGAGCTCTGAAGGATGATAAGAAAAAGGCAAACTGGATGGACCTCCAGGATTTAAGAACACAGTGGAAGAGCATCTTATGTCCTCACCTCCACAACATAGAAGCATCTCAAAGTGGGTGTTTTTCACCACACAAATCTGGTAACAGAAAAAAAAAAAAATTACTTTTTCTTTTGATTCCCCACCAGAGCAAATGGGAATCACCCATAATATGGAGCCAGGGAAAGCACTCTTTTTCTCTACTAGGCCTGAGAATCCCCAAGCCCCCCTCTTAGGGGTACAAAAGTGAGGAGTAGAACCAGGGAAAGAAAATAAGCTACAGCAAAGAAAACCTAAAGAATTTGTCACTGGTGGACCTGGTTAAATTAAGCTTTTTTGAGTATCAAATGATGTTATAATTGTGTTTCAATCAGGAAATAGGGTTAGTAAAACTCATAAGGAAAAGGCATAGTGATTACATGTACCCCCCTTTTGGCTCTGTTGTTTCTTCTTCCTTCCTAATGCTGCAATCACTATGCTTTTTCCTTATGAGTTCTAATAACTCCATTTGATATTCAAAAAAGGACATTTTAAAAGTGGAGGAGATAAAATGGCCTAAATGGATGTGAGATTTTTATACTCGAGAAAAAGGTTGATATAAGTACACTGTTATAAGTCACAAATACATATTTTAATACTCAGAGCAACCACTATGAAAAGTATACAAGAGATACACTCAAAAACATAATAAGCAAATAAAGATGGAATCCAGAAAAAAAACCTTTCAAGTGACCCACAGAAATACAAGAAAAGAGAAGCAGAGAAACAGTGGAATGAGAACCAGGAGAAACTAAAAGAAAACAAGTTATAAAATGGCATAGTTGAGCACTAACATATCAGTAATTAACTAATATGAAAATAACCTAATATATCAACAAGAGACAGATTGGCAGAGCGGGTAAAACACACACACACACACGCATGCGCGCGCACACACACACACACACACACACACACGACCTAACTATATGTTGCTCACAAGAAACTAACTTGAAATTTAACAACATAGATAAGTTGAAATAAAATCTTAGAAAAAATATACCATGCCAACACGAATCAAAACTAAAAGCAAAATATTACAGCTCATGAAGGTCAAAAAATAAAATAAAAGCAAAAGGAGTCATATGAATATCAGATAAAGGGGACTTCAGAGCAAATAAAATTACCAGGGACAAAGAAGGAGATTATATAATGATAAAATAATCAATCCATCAGAAAGACATATGGGTCCTAAATGTGTACGCACCAATGCTGAGCCTCAAAATACATGGAGCAAAATACATGGAGCTGGTAGTAGAATAAATAACTACCCCCCTTCAAAAAAAATGTACACATTGTAATCACAGAACCTATGAGTATGTTACCTTGTTTAGTGAAAGAGACTTTACAAATGTGACTAAAGATCTAAAATGGGGAAATCATCATGGAATTACCCATGCAAGCCCATTGTTAATGACACGTGTCCTTATTAAGACGGAAATGGAATGTTGAAAAGCTCAATAGTTTCTAACTAATAAATGAACAGGAAAAAAATGTCTATTATAATCACTCTAGTTCAACATAGTACTGAAAGTACTAGGCACTGCAATAAATCAAAGATATAAGACGTACAGAAGTATCCATTCTTTCTCACTATAAAAGGAAGACAATTTTTTTCTCTATTCGCAGATGACATAATTGTCTATGTAAAATATCTCAAAGAATGCTTTAAAATTTTCCTACAATGAATAAATGAGTTTAGCAAAGTCACAAGGGTTTCACATTTCTACTAACAATGAACATATAAAAACCAAAATTAAAAACATAGTACCATTTACAATCATGGCAAATAAAATTAAATATTTAGGAATACAATCATCAAATTATGTACAGAATCTGTATGCTAAAAATTACAAAACGTAGTGAAAGAAATTAAAGAAGATTAAAATAAATGATGAGACATACCATGCTCATAGATTGAAAGCTTCAACATAATAAAATTTTAATTCTCTCTAAATTAATGTCAAGATTTATTGAAATCCTATCAAAATCCATTCAAATATTGTAGATATTGACTACAGTATTCTAAAATTTATATTGAAAGGCACAGATCCCAATGTATCTTAAACATCTTTATAAATAAGAACAAAGTGAGAGAAATCACTGTACCAGATATTCCAGCTTATTATATAGCTTTGGTAATCAAAACGGCCTGGTACTGGCAGAGGAATAGTCACATTGATAAATAGAACACACTTTAAAACCTAGAAATATATTCATACAAATATAGTCAACTGTTTTTTGGCAAATATGGAAACGCACTTCAATAGAGGAAGGGTAGACTTTTTAAAAAATGGCATGAAAGCAATTGAACAACCATAGACAAAATATTGAACCTCACCAGTGTTTCATACCTTATACAAAAAAAATTAAAATTAATTATGGAATTAAATGTAAAACATACAATTATGAAACTTAAAAAGGGCAAAATAATTGCAATTCAGGAAGATCTAAAGAATGAGTTCTCAGACTTGAAACCAAAAATATAATTCATGAAAGAAAAAAATGGTAAATTGAACTTTAGTAAAGTTTAAACTTTTGCCCTGTGGAAGATTATGTTAAAAATATGAAGAGACAAGCTTCAGACTAGTAGAATACATTTGCAAGCCATATATCTGACAAAGAACTAAAATGTCAAATAAATAAATAACTCTTGAAACTGAACGATTTTTTTAAAAATTAGGAAATATGCAAAGGACATGAACAGACCTTTTGCCAATGATGATGCATAGATGACAAATAAGCACATAAAACATATTCAATATCATTAGCCACTAGATAAATGCAACTTAAAACCACAGTGAGATATCACTAGTATCCCATCAGAATGGCTAAAACTAAAAAAAGATGGCAAATATTGGCAAGGATGTGGCGAAACAAGATTACTCATACAATGCTGGTGGGACTATAAAAATAAAACACTAACTCTGGAAAATCATTTGACAGCTTATTATGAAATAAACATGCAATTCCCATATGACTCAGCAATTATATTATTGGGCATTTATCCCAGAGAAATAAAAACATGCACTAGAGGCCAAAAGAAAACTTCCCCATCACCCTCTGAAGGGTCACTGAAAAATTAACTTGCAAAAAGCAGATTAACAGAAGAAAGACCATACAATGCATTAATGTGCATGGGAATCTTATCAAAATATCAAACTATAAAGAAAAAGAAGATAGCTGACAGTTTTATACTGTAAGTTCTCAGAAAATAATACCCCAGAACGAAAGCTTCAGGAGCAACTCTCTCTGAACTCATGCCCTTTTGTCTCCGGCCTTTTGCCCCCCTGAGACTAGCCATAAGAATTAGAATCTTTCTTCTCCAAGGTGGATCACAGAAATCAGAACACCTTTCACCACAAATCAGCCATAAAACCTAAAAATATTACTCCAATTTCAACATCACAGCAACCTTTCTGTGTATTAATTGGTGAAAAATAAGTTATCTGTCTTACCTTGTTTGATCGTAGGATGTAAGGACCCCATTACAGAGAGGGTCTTCTCCATACCCAGAAGAAAGGAATGCTGCACAGAGAGGCCAAGAAAAATCTGAACAGACAGGCTTTGCTGGATTTTCCCACTCAGTCTATCAGTATTAGATCATACCCATTTTTTTCTAGTCATATCTCTACATGGCTGCCCATACCTTGTTAAACCTAGCACAAAAATGGACAGTTTCTCCTGTATCCTTGGGTCTTCAATGTGAAAGCTCCTGTAAAACTATCATCAAATAAATTTGTATGCTTCTCTGCTATTAACCTGTTTTTTGTCAGCGATTTTTCAACAAACCTTCAAGGGGCAGAGGGGAAGTTTTATCTCGGCCCTACAATACCATTTTGAGGTTACAGAAAAAAATGGAAGTTTAGATTGTGACAAAACAGGTTATGGTAACAAAATGGGTTGTGGTGTGAAGACAAGTTATGGGAAAGAGAGAAGAGGCTTGGCTTCCACAGGTGGTCTTGCTATGCAGATGAAACCTTACAGGTAGCAGCCCTCAGAGAGAATAGATGGTAAATGGTTCTTTCAGACCTTTAAAGGTGTCAGACTCAGTTAATCTTTCTTAGATCTTGACACGGGGGAACATCAGAGAAAGCCTGACTGCATCAACGCAAATTTTCTCTACAAATGCAAATATCCTCCACAAAAGACAGCTTTTCAGATGTTGCTGCTTTTCTAGCCCTTCTGAATAGCCATCTTAAAATATATTAGGGTAAAATATTTTGGTTTCTTTTAACGTTCATACAAAAATCTGGTGTTTATCAAGAAACCACTAGCTGTAACTAGAGTGCTTTAAAAGCACTAACTCATTTAATCTTCACAACAATCCTATGAGGTGGGTGATCCTTTCCCTCATTTTACAAATGAGAAATATTTGAGGAAGACTGTATTGAGGCTCAGAAACCAATGCCCCAAAATATGGCACTATAACATGCTGAACTTAAGAAGCCTCAAGGTCTCCCTGACCTCCCCTCCTTTTTTCTGTCTCTCAATCTTCTATCTATCCCAAAGAACAGGAAAAAGTTGTTCTCTGAAGTTTCCTCATCTGCCTAAAGTCTAGATCTGCAAAAGAAGACAACATTTACCTCTGATCTCTCCCCAGAGTTTTCATTAACTGAGCTCATATTGCAGGAAAAAAGATCCTTACATAGGGTCTGCTCTTTGCTAAGTTTGCTATTTTTTAGTTAATTCCACAATATCTTCCTTATAATTTAATTACTTCATTGAGGGCATATATCAATAACTTCAGAATAAAGCTCAGCAAAGACTTGAACTTGTCTCATAAGTTTGGATTAGGGTTTGTTGAAGGGCACAATAATTCTACAAAACAAGTTATAAATTTCCATCTCATCTAATTCAAGCCCACTGAATTTCCCTAAAAATTACTTACTATCCCCCTAAACTTATGCACACTTCCCCATATCCCTTTCCCCTAAGAAGAAGGGTATATACCATCTATACTCCATTGTGTGGTGGGGCAATCACTCTGTGAGTTTCCCTCTATGCATGCTAATACATTTGTATGACTTTTCTCCTATAAATCTGCATTTTGAGTATTAATTTTTTATCAAACCTTCAGAAGTCAAAGGGAAGTTTTCCCTTGGCCCTATAACTGCATAACTACTAAGCCAGGATTTGAAAGTAGGCAGACAAGGCTCAGAGCTCACACGCATGGACAACGCTTTATATTGCCTTCTTTCAATTAGTCCAAATATCGTTTTCCTCTCCCTGATGTCGTTAGCAAGCAATTCCATCATTTACTTTAGCATGCTCTAGACAAGTATATGTCCTGCAAGCAAAATAACTGAAAAATGAATGTCCAGGAGCAAATGGTGAGAAATTCAAAGAGCTCACATGCTTATAGAGCATTCCCATTTGTAAACACGAGCACAGGCTATGGAGCCAGACACATCTGAGTTCAAGTCTTCACCATTCTCGGTAACTGTATAATCTGCATTAGTAAGGACTATTTACGTTGTGTTTAGAAACTCAACTTTTTAATAAAGGGGTTTTGTTAGAAACATACTGATGCTTCACAGGAACCAGGAGGCAAAGATACTAGGCCAACTCCAGCATTTCAGGGACTAGAATAGGGGATTTGATATCATTAGGATGCTCTTTTCTGTCCATCTTTTATTTCTTTTCCTCTTTCTCTTCAAACCACCATGGGGCATGGAAAAAGCACCTAGTAGTTCTGCGGCTTAGAATGGATGGAATTGAAAAAACGGGGGAAACTTTCTTCTTACCTCCAACAAACATAGCCAGTGAAGTGATTTTGAATGCCCATCATTTTCCACCCAAACAGTCAATTTGTGTGAGCAAAGGAGTCTACTAGCATTTTTCAAAAGGGGAAATCTATCATCTGAAGGATGGGAATAGTGGGAATTTGCCAAGGAGACAAACACAATAGCTACCAAGACGTCTATTGTTTTAAAAATTTGAAGTCATTTAATTCTAGCTATGTCATATATTAAATTATACATAAAGCAACTAGCACACTAAAATGCTAAACAGCTACTAGATTTTCATGTCTCTTCCCCATTTCTCAGAAGTTCAAGACAGCATTCAACAAAGAAGAGGAAATCACTAGGTGAGAATGGAGGTGAAACTACATGCTTTTTCCTGGTCTTTCAAGGCTTGAACTAAGCATCGTGTACCAAGAAATGGATCAAGAAGCCACCATTCTGTGAAGATTTTTTTGAGCCTTCTGTCTGAGTTTATATGTGGACAATTGGAGTTCCATCATACTAGTTACAATTATTGATTTGCATGTCTTTCTCCCTTGATAAAAAGTGAACTTCTGAAAGGCAGAAAGCATGATTTATTCATTCTTGCATCCTTCATAGCTGTGGCTGGCACATGAGAGGTGCTCCATAAAATAAGTAAATGAATGAGTTCAGGTACCATGAATTTATGACTGTGGTTCAGTGTTTATTGAACTGAATACAGATAAATGATACTGAGACTTTATGATTTGTCAGGCATGGTCCTAAGTGTTTTGTATCTATCATCCCATTTGATCTTTATAATACTTTGAAATATTTTTCATTCTTCTCTTCCTCTTGCCTCTGTGCTTTATAGAATAAGAAACTGAGGATCAAGTGATAGTTTCCCAAAATGATCCAATTTAAGTGAGGATTCTGGTCTCTTGTTCAGTATGTTATTTGTCTCAATGGCACCCACTTCATAGACAGAAATATATATGTGTGTGGGTGTGTATGTGTGGAGTGGGTGGATGTATGTGTATGGCAGCACATGCAGCCACAGACTTTGTTGTTGAACACCATGTATAGTTTATTGATCTGAGAGCAGCTGTCCAGATTAGGTAATATTTTCTCTCTTTGGCAGGGGGCTGCTAGCCATCTGAGGGTTTCCAGGTAGTTGTCATGCTATTGCTATTCCTCTCACTTGTTATCTTGTGATGTTTTACTGAAATGCATGTCTGTATTAAAGGTTATCTTCTTCTAAAGAGGCATATATAAACTTGTGCCAGGTAGGATGTCTTGTAGCATTTAGCTCAGGATCCTTGCCACCCAACAGTCAGTTACCTCAGCTGTGGAGGAGGGAATGCCAGCCTGAAGAGCAGAATCTGCTGGTCGCTGTGAAATAAAGCTGGAAAGAGTCTCTTCTGCTCAAAAGCTGGGATGTTCTTGTTCCCTCAGAGACCTTCTATCTCTTGGTCACAGACTTTCACAAACTAATTGCAGAAGAAAGAGACAGATAAACCTAGAATCCACATGTGTATATTTGTAGTGTGAAATATGCCTTTTAAATAATGGGGATGTTTGAGTCCCTGATCCAAGACACTCCTTTCCAGATGCTAGACACCAGGATAGGCAAATTGTCCATGAGAAGATTACTTGGTAAGCATAGACTCAGAATGGATTAAAGGTAATATTTCCCTAAAGTCAAAGAGCACCAGTCATCTCCTACTAAACTGTCACAGAGAATGTCAGTCTAGAGAATGTTCATTAATTTACTTTTTTATTGTGTTTATTTCCCAGTGTATTCTCCCCTTCGTAGTACTGGATATACTGACTAAATTTCATCTTCACACCCTATTTTTCTAAGAAGTTAACTTCCCTTCTTTTCACTTGTTTCTTCTCAAATCAGGCAATGGCATGCTATTCTAGAGTGGAAGTCACATTAGCTTTTAAATGACACTATATATATATATATGATTATATACATAAATGACTATATATATACACACACACACCTAATATAAATACATATAAATACACACACACACACACACACACATATATACACATTTGAAACAGGGTCTCATTTTGTCACCCAGGCTGGAGTGCAGTGGCATGATCACAGCTCACTACAGCCTGTAACTCCTGGGCTCAAGAGATCCTCCCACCTCAGCCTCCTGAGGAGTTGGGACTACAGGCCTGCACTACCATGCCTGGCTATTTTTTGTTTGTTTGTTTCTGTTTTGTAGAGATGGAGTCCCCCTATGTTACCGAGGCTGGTCTTGAACTCCTGGGCTCAAGTGATCCTCCTGCCTCAGACTCCCAAAGTGCTGCGATTACAAACATGAGCCATGGGCAAAATTGGCGAACATATGCTTTTCACAATATTGCAAATTCATAATTGCTAGAATCTCTGTTTCATTTATTTCTGTTTGCCAGCAAGCTAATGCTTTCCTGAGCTCATCACTTCCTTGTAATACATTGACATACACAATAAACACCACCCCCATTATCTTTCTTTCAACCTATTCACTGGAGCTCCAAGTTCATCAGGCATGGGATCTAACTTCTCAGTTTTACAAAACGTGAGAGTCATTCTCATGACAGCTTTGGGTTAAAATAAAATTTTAACAATGCAATACTCACGGCATATATGCAGTTAAGTACTTTAACTGTAAAACCAACAGAGCCCTTAATACTTCTCCCCTAAAATTATATTGAAATCTGCCACATAACATAGGCAGAATGACTTTGAGCTTTAAAGTCAATTAGATCGATATTTAGATTCTAGATCTGCTAAATATTAATTGTGAAACTAGTTATTTAGACTTTCTGGCTTTCAGGTTTCTTAGGCAAAACTGGTATCAACCAAAAATAATCAAAATGGTCAGAATCTAATTAAAAGAGAGTTTATTCTAGTGCAAAATATAACAGTGGACCACCTGAAAATACCAACTCCAAAGGAATACAGCGAGCATTCCAAAGTAGGGAATTTTAAGGTTTCATTTATATGGGCAGAGAGAGAGGAGTTTTTAGCAGGATTACAGCATTTTTCACATGAGATTGGTGCGTATTTGATTGGTTATAAGCAGTGTTTCTTTTCGGAAGTGTACATTTAGCATTTTTTACAGAGGGTGCAGTAGTCATGGATTTTCTGTCATCTGGTCTAAGAACAGCAGGACAACAAAGGGAAAGTTAATTCATAACAAGGATAATTAATTAAGGAGGCAGAAGGTTTTTGTCCCTGACATCTTCTAATTTTATCTGGTCATTGTATAGAACAAGAAAACAATTTCTCTTTTATGAGAAACAGAAATTGCAACCACATGTGACTCAAATTACAGTCATATCACTCCCAAGTCTTAAAGAGTTTGGGGGGTTCCAACAGCTTTTAAATTATACTTTTCACCCTGGTTATAATGATTTCTACTTTTCAGTGCTATAGGGAGCTTGAGTGAATTAATCTATTCTAAGTTTCAACACAGAGCCTGACCAAAGTAAGTACACAGAAAATAACAGTTATGTACGTTAGCATATTATCTATCTAATGTCATTTACACTCCAAGTCTTAGTTTACAAGGCTATTTGCAATGTGGCCTACCTCATGTTATTCTGCTGTATACACTACAATATTTTACCATAGCTTTTTCATGCAGTATAATTTCTCCCACAGTGTTCTTGCCATCCCTACCTCATGTGTATTTTATCAGTTAGTCTTACCAAGTAGCAAAGCATTCTAAAAATGTGGCTTAGAACAATAGCCATTAATTATTATAATTCAAGAGTCTGTAGATTGCCTGAGAATTGGCTGGTCTATGGATTCACTCATGTATCTGTGGTCAACTGGGAGTTGTTCTGTTCTATACTTGTCACATGGTCACCCAGTGACCAGTGAGCTAGCCTAGACATGTTCTTATGATAATAGCAAAGGCAAGAACATAAGCAGAAACATACATGGGCTCCTGAGGCCTGCGCTCTAAGTGGAAAATGCATATTTGGACCCTAAGTAAAGAAAGGTGTTGAAATATATATTCCATTGCTTTAGGGAAGGCAACAATAGTGTTACATCGCCACTGAGATGGCCTTTATGTTTTCCTCAACTTGACTAACTCCCTTTTCCTTGAGCATTTGCTTTAGAAAACTGGTCATTTTAAACCTTTCTCTGCCCATTTGAGATGTAAATCTTTTTATAAACCTTCTACTTATATTTGAGATGTAAATCTTTTTATAAACCTTCTACTGATATTACAAACCAGGAATGTCTTTTTCAAAAACTAGTAACCACCTCTTTGAAATGTAGGGTCTTGAGCATCTTCAGATTTTGGTATCTATAGGTGGTCCTGGAACCAGTCCCTCGCAGATACTGAGGGGCAACTATACTTCTTTATCTTTCCCTGTTTTTCCTTGGCTTGATTCGAAAGTCTGTGGTAGCTTAATTTTTATAATTCCAATTCTTCCTGATATTTTCAATCTGATGTGATGAATCTTGATTTTGTGATTGGTGTATTTTTCACTGCTTATGCTCCCCTCTTTGCACTGGTGTTGATATATTTAGGAGACAGCACAAAGTCATACTCTGCCTTTACCTTGGCTACCTTTAATCTGCATATAAGGTGAATTATGAAATTATGACCTCAACTCTCTACTTGATTGTTTTGTCCATACTGGCATGGCTATTTCATGGTTTTTCTTGTAAATAGGAGCAAGTATGCATTTGACCAGCATCAATCATTTTGTCATTTATTCAAACAACCAACCTGAGCTTTGAGTGGTAATTTTAAGCTGGCAACGATCTCAAGGAGCTTATTTTCAGCTGAGCTTAGTGACAGTGATTGGCAGGACGTTAAGGTCCTGCATATTTCTGTTCTTTAATTAGAGTATAAGAAGCATTTGGTAATTTTGTCACCATCTTCAACACCTAATTTGAATGAAAAAAGGCTGCAAGTCTTCTACTACAAAGAATAAAAATAAAAATAAATAAAAGATACACTGTTAAAGTCAATTAAACTTCAATCACCTCATCCTGTCATAACATTTGCCATCTATTGTGTCTAAGGGTAGATAGCTATAAGACTTCACCTACATAATAAGAACCTTCATCTCCACAATCCCTAATCTTAACCCACACACTCCTTTCTATGGACTCCAAGTCTTCAGATAATACTAACTCTTTCAACTAATTCCCACTCAGAAAATCTTTGACTCCACCTATGACCTGTAAGCTGACTATCCTTCTCCACTTTAAGTTGCCCCACCTTTCTGAACTAAACTAGTGTACACATCACATTTATTGACTGACTTCTTATGTCTTCCTAAAACATATAAAGCCAAGCTATAACCCAACCACCTTGAGCACATGTTCTCAGGACCTCTTGAGACCCTGTTTACCCTCCTCCACCCCACACCAGAAAAGAAAATATATAACAGGCCCACTATCCATGGAGTTATTTATGGGAGCTTGATACTCCCACAAAACAGAGTTGTTAAACACAGCTAAAACAGAGTTGCTAAGCCCAGTGTAAACACACTCTAAAAGTCAGTCTATTGATTATTTTTCTTAGTTGAAAAACTGGAAGGTTGATTGTTACTTAATGCTGGTATATCTAATAGAAATAAAACAATTTGAGTCCCTTGGGTCATGGTCCCTCATAAAGGCTTAGAATAAACTTCTTTAAATATTTTATAGAGTTTGACTTTTTTCATCCACATTGCAAACTTGGTTTCTATTTTATTATGTTCTAAGACTTTATGCTTTGTTAAAATCCTATAAAGGATGTTGATACTTTTGTCTTATCAGGTGATCGACTTGCTTGTGTTCAGGCCACAAATTCCAACCAGCATTTTGTGGTTGCAGATACAAATATCAGTGCTATTGGAATTTGCCTTCCATGTGTGCCAGTCTTGAGCCTGAACTGTGGTATAACCCATGGTTCTGTTATGTTATATTTTAAAGGGTTAGACTCACAGATGCACAGCTTAGAGGTAAGCATATAAATCAAGAAATCAAAATTTTCTTAAGCCATAATAAAAGAGTTAGGAGTGGTCTGTTGGAATAAATTAGTACTAATGAGAAAATATTCAGTACTTGGTAATTAACTGGATGCAGGATGAGTGGGTGTAAATAGGAATAATTGACAACTCTCAGGTTTATGACTTAAATGAGTTGACGGAAGTGCCAGTACTTGCAGAAGAAAACCAAGAAAGAAGAAAGTGATACTGAGTTTGACTGGGGGTAATCAAAACCATAGAAATAATAAGCTCACCTGGATGGAGAAAGAAAAATCTAGACTATTAAAAGGAGTAAGCTAATGATCAAATCTCAGGCTTCACCAGAGTTTAAAAGATGTAGGAAGAAGAAAAATCTTGAAAGTAGACCAGAGCATTTCATTAAAAGAGAAACAAAAACACAGCGATTTTCACTCTGGTATAACTGGTTATCCAAGTCTGACCTTCCTATTGTAGCCCTAGAGGCTCAAATGTGATTGATTTTTTTCTCTGAATCAACTCGCAGTACTTAACACATGCTTGGTACATAGTGGAAGCTTAATAAGCAATTATTACATGATTCAAAAAAACTATTGGGTAGAAATTTGATATACTCAAAATAATAGGCTTTAGATAATATCAACTAAGTTCAACTTCAATTATAAGATGGATTCAGCTATGAATGAAATCCAAGTTCACAGTGTAGGTTATTTTCAGTAAATGCATCCTTATTCTATTTAGCCTGTATTGCCCTGAATCTCAGATTTTATAATGGATGGGCTTAGAGGGGACTGCCTGGATTTTTCTGATATTCTTTAGGTTGGGGTGAGGATGCAGCAAACACTTCTCCCTCAACCTGCAGGGGACTCAGAATAAGACAGTACTGTAGGATAAGTGAGGCTGCTGTCTGCACTGCTTGATCACTACAATTTATGTACCCATACTCTGAAGTCATAAAAATAATTCTGCATTTAAATTTTCTTGTGACCGTAAAACAGAATGTCATAGGCAATGAAGACTTACAGTCCTGCAATTTCACACGAAGAAAAAAAGCTTTTGAGAGGTAGGTTGGTATGGTAATTCAGGATATAATACAATCCTGCAGCTATTCAATCTGCAGTTGTTTCCCAAACCTCTCTTAGGCTCACCTTCCAGGATGGGCGTCGCTGATGCACTCAACCCATGTTAAGTTAGACATAGTTTTCTGCTTGCAGAAAATATGTAACAGGGCCAGGCATGGTGGCTCACGCCTGTAATCCCAGCACTTTGGGAGGCCAACGTGGGTGGATCGCTTGATTAGGAGATCAAGGCCAGCCTGGACAACATGGCAAAACCCTGTCTCCACAAAAAAAATACAAAAATTAGTTGGGCATAATGGCACTCACCTGTAGTCCCAGCTACTCAGGAGTCTGAGGTGGGAGGATCGCTTGAGCCTGGGAGACAGAGGCTGCAGTGAGCCAAGACTGCACCACTGCACTCCAGCCTGGGTGACATAGTGAGACTCTGTTTACCCCTCCTCCACCCCACACCAAAAAAGAAAATATGTAACAGGCCCACTATACATGGAGTTATTTATGGGTGCTTGATACTCCATCAAAACAAAGTTGTTAAACACAGCTAAAACAGTTATTAAGCACAGTGTAAACACAGTCTAAAAGTCAGTCTATTGATTATTTTTCTTAGTTGAAAAACTGGAAGGTTGGTTGTTACTTAATGCTGGTATATCTAATAGAAATAATACAATTTGAGTTGTGAAATATCTTTCCTTACTTAGGTATTTAAAAAAAGAATAATATATTATAAGAAAAGATCTTTCCCTGCACAGTGTTCCTCAAGAAAGCCTAAGCTTTACAGTGAAACTAATGCAGACCGAATGTGAATTCCATCTCCATTGTATTAGTTACAGAGTGATCTTTAGCAAGTTAACTGGCCTCCTTGAGCCTCTCCTCAACTTCTAAATAAGAGAATAATAAAAATAACTAGCACACTTGGCTTCTCAATGGGGATATGAGATGATAAGTACTATCTTAACATGCAAAAAAGGTGTTCCAAAAATGTGAATGTCATTTCCTAGCAATTCTTTTTCTTATAACCAAGAATCCATATGTCCTTGTTGTACTTCCAGCTTAAAACATCATCTTCCAAACTAAGCAGCGTTGTTAGAAAACCCCACTAAGAGCAAACCAAAAAATACTTCCCACTCCACTTTGGGGTGAGAGCTCTGTTTTAGCAAAGCATGATGTTGTCTCTTTTTCCTCCAAATGACATACACTTCCCAAGTGTGTTGACTTTTACATGCCTCGTTTTATTTGCTGTCAGTTTTACTATTGCTGAAGAGACTGGTATCTAGGTCACACAAGCTTCTATTAATTGAATTTTAATAACATGGAGTATTAAAGCAATATTTTTTGTCCCATACAAATGTCTGACATTTCAATTTATTAAGAACAGAAACTTTAAGGATTGGTTTTAAAATGCAGATCATTTTAATAATAAAGGTCCCAATTTTTTTTTCTCCCACAAATAATATTTTTTTTAAAATTTAGACTACAAGGGACACTGTTCTTAAAATTGCTTTATAAATATCTTGCCCCTAAGATGAAGAATATAAGCTGAACTCTACAGACAGGAATTTCCAGAGATCAGCTTGTTTTTGACCTTCATTTCTTCTATTCATTCCAAGTTTCACTGAACTGCAATTTTGAGCCAAGCCCTGGACTAGATGAAACGTTTTCAGCAGAACGGCTGATGATTCAGGACAGCCAGAAATCTGTTATTTTTTTTTCCTCTGCTAATCAACCACAAATATTAATGAGGCTTGGTTTTCTCATGTCTACAACAGCTAATACTATTAATCCCTAATTCACTGGGCTGAGTGTTATGAGGAACCAATGATATAATGTGTGAGGACCTGGTTTACAAACATGAATTTACCCTGAATATTTTGCCAGAATCCCCAAATAGACCGCATCTTACAATTCCTGGGTTGTACATTTCAGTAGGTGAAGGTGGTTCTAGTTTCCAGAATTATGTATTGTGAGAAAAAAAGTGCCATTTTATTTGTACATTTTTCAAATTACAGTTGGTGGGGTTCTTCATTCCCAAGAAAAATTTAGGAAAGAAAAAAGACAATTAAAATCCTCCCCCTTCCAATCCCACCACTCTCAGTTAATTACTGTTATCCCGTTGAATAATTTCTCTTTATTTAGGTCTCCTGACTGAGTGTCACCCTGAGGAAAAGGACCCTCGTAGGTGGATAAACTCCACTCTCCGACTTCAAGCCCCTGGTAGAGGTTGGTGGGAGCAGAGATTGAAGTCAGAGGAAGATCAAGAATCTTCAAAACAGCAGATATTTGTATCATTTTTAAAAGTTTTTTTCTAGTCCACATTTACCAGTCAAGAAGCTTGCAATGGCATTAGAGGCTCAAGGTTCATTTCTAGATGCTGCTGACTCCTGCTGTGCTTCCGCTCTCATATTAGGGGGATCATTACGCATTTCTAATTAGAATACTATTTTATTCATTTAATTATACTTTAAGTTCTAGGATACATGTGCACACCGTGTAGGTTTGTTACATATGTATACATATGCCATGTTGGTGTGCTGCACCCGTTAATTTAACTTGTCACAATTGATTGCACTGTGGTCTGAGAGACAGTTTGTTCTAATTTCTGTTCTTTTACATTTGCTGAGGAGAGCTTTACTTCCAACTATGTAGTCAATTTTGGAATAGGTGTGCTGTGGTGCTGAAAAAAATGTATATTCTGTTGATTTAGGGTGGAGAGGTCTGTAGAAGTCTATTAAGTCCACCTGTTGCAGAGCTGAGTTCAATTCCTGGGTATCCTTGTTAACTTTCTGTCTCGTTTATCTGTCTAATGTTGACAGTGGGGTGTTAAAGTCTCCCATTATTATGGTGTGGGAGTCTAAGTCTCTTTGTAGGTCACTAAGGACTTGCTTTATGAATTTGGGTGCTCCTGTATTGGGTGCATATATATTTAGGATAGTTAGCTCTTCTTGTTGAATTGATCCCTTTACCATTATGTAATGGCCTTCTTTGTCTCTTTTGATCTTTGTTGGTTTAAAGTCTGTTTTATCAGAGACGAGGATTGCAACCCCTGCCTTTTTTTGTTTTCCATTTGCTTGGTAGATCTTCCTCCATCCCTTTATTTTGAGCCTATGTGTGTCTCTGCACATGAGATGGGTCTCCTGAATACAGCACACTGATGGGTCTTGACTCTTTATCCAGTTTGCCAGTCTGTGTCTTTTAATTTGAGCATTTAGTCCATTTACATTTAAAGTTAATATTGTTATGTGTGTATTTGGTCCTGTCACTATGATGTTAGCTGGTTATTTTGCTTGTTAGTTGATGCAGTTTCTTCCTAGCCTCCATGGTCTTTACATTTTGGCATGTTTTTGCAGTGGCTGGTACCGGTTGTTCCTTTCCATGTTTAGTGCTTCCTTCAGGAGCTCTTTTAGGGCAGGCATGGTGGTGACAAAATCACTCAGCATTTGCTTGTCTGTAAAGTATTTTATTTCTCCTTCACTTATGAAGCTTTTAGTTTGGCTGGATATGAAATTCTGGGTTGAAAATTCTTTTCTTTAAGAATGTTGAATATTGGCCCCCACTCTCTTCTGGCTTGTAGAGTTTCTGCCGAGAGATCAGCTGTTGGTCTGACGGGCTTCCCTTTGTGGGTAACCCGACCTTTCTCTCTGGCTGCCCTTAACATTTTTTCCTTCATTTCAACTTTGGTGAATCTGACAATTATGTGTCTTGGAGTTGCTCTTCTTGAGGAGTATCTTTGTGGCGTTCTCTGTATTTCCTGAATCTGAATGTTGGCCTGCCTTGCTAGATTGGGGAAGTTCTCCTGGATAATATCCTGCAGAGTGTTTTCCAACTTGGTTCCACTCTCCCCATCACTTTAAGGTACACCAATCAGATGTAGATTTGGTCTTTTCACATAGTCCCATATTTCTTGGAGGCTTTGTTGATTTATTTTTATTCTTTTTTCTCTAAACTTCCCTTCTTGCTTCATTTCATTCATTTCCTCCTCCATCACTGATACCCTTTCTTCTAGTTGATCGCATCAGCTCCTGAGGCATCTGTATTCTTCATGTAGTTCTCGAGCCTTGGCTTTCAGCTCCATCAGCTCCTTTAAGGACTTCTCTGTGTTGGTTATTCTAGTTATCCATTCATCTAATTTTTTTTCACAGTTTTTAACTTCTTTGCCATTGGTCTGAATTTCCTCCTGTAGCTCAGAGTAGTTTGATCATCTGAAGACTTCTTCTCTCAGCTCGTCAAAGTCATTCTCCGTCCAGCTTTGTTCCGTTGCTGGTGAGGAACTGCGTTCCTTTGGAGCAGGAGAGGCGCTCTGCTTTTTAGAGTTTCCAATTTTTCTGCTCTGTTTTTTCCCCATCTTTGTGGTTTTATCTACTTTTGGTCCTTGATGATGGTGTCATACAGAAGGGTTTTGGGTGTGGTTGTCCTTTCTGTTTGTTAGTTTTCCTTCTACCAGACAGGACACTCAGCTGCAGGTCTGTTGGAGTTTGCTAGAGGTCCATCCAGACCATGTTTGCCTGGGTATCAGCAGCGGTGGCTGCAGAACAGCGGATCTTAGTGAACCACAAAGGCTGCTGCCTGATGGTTCCTCTGGAAGTTTTGTCTCAGAGGAGTACCTGGCCGTGTGAGGTGTCAATCTGCCCCTACCAGGGGGTGCCTCCCAGTTAGGCTGCTCAGGGGTCAGGGAACCACTTGAGGAGGCAGTCTGTCTGTTCTCAGATTTCCAGCTGTGTGCTGGGAGAACCATTACTCTCTTCAAAGCTGTCACACAGGGACATTTATGTCTGCAGAGGTTACTACTGTCTTTTTGTTTGTCTGTGCCTTGCCCCCAGAGGTGGAGCCTACAGAGGCAGGCAGGCCTCCTTGAGCTGTGGTGGGCTCCACCCAGTTTGAGCTTCCTGGCTGCTTTGTTTACCTAATCAAGCCTGGGCAATGGCAGGCGCCCCTCCCCCAGCCTGGCTGCTGCCTTGCAGCTTGATCTCAGACTGCTGTGCTAGCAATCAGTGAGACTCCATGGGTGTAGGACCCTCTGAGCCAGTTGCGGGATATAATCTCCTGGTGTGCCGTTTTTTAAGCCCATTGGAAAAGCGCAGTATTAGAGTGGGAGTGACCGGATTTTCTAGGTGCTATCTGTCACCCCTTTCTTTGACCAGGAAAGGGAACTCCCTGACCCCTTGCACTTCCCATGTGAGGCAATGCCTCGCCCTGCTTCGGCTCGCCCACAGTGCGCTGCACCCACTGTCCTGCACCCACTGTCTGGCACTCCCTAGTGAGATGAACCCGGTACCTCAGATGGAAATGCAGAAATCACCTGTCTTCTGTGTCACTCATGCTGGAAGCTGTAGACCAGAGCTGTTCCCATTCGGCCATCTTGGCTCCACCCCCCCACAATAGCCTCTTCATAATCCCTACTCTTTACCCTCAATGTTCAACATGTAACTTTCCCATCCAACAGCTGCAAAGCTACAAAACTATCTTCAATTTGACAGTAATTGCAACCCAGCCAGCAATCCGTATGGTAAGGTGGAAGTAAATGGGCACCTCTATAAATATCTCCATTCTATCTTTTCACTAGTAGAAAATAATCTAGTCTTTCAATGGCCAACATCAGAAGATTTTTTATCCAAGAGTTCATTAATTCCCAAGTCTTAGTTGCAAGATTTTAACACAGATAGATCATAAATAGTAAATAGGCACAAAGCACAATATATAAATGAGAAATTATTATAGCTTTTGAGAACACTGAAGCTATTGAAATATAATTTTTTAGAAATGAGAATGAAACAGGAATATGATTTCACAGGCATAATTCAAAACTGTCTAAGTACTTATTTACTATGTGCAATTACTTGTAAATACAAAGGGGAGGGAGACATGGGAGGGCTAAACTATAGTAAAATTAGACTTACGAAGCTTTTCCTGATGCATAAAAATGTCTAGTCACTTAGTTCATTACAATTTTTATAAATCTAGGCTAAACAGGAAGATGAGATCCATCAGAAATAATTCAGAAGGTAAAACTCAATTAAAAGCTTATGCTAATGATACTTAACAAGGAGATTAAATCATTGTGTAAAAGAAGATCCAGCTAAGAAAAGAGAAATTCATACAGAAATTATTTAATACTGGTACCAGAGAATCTGCAGATCAATCAGCAGTTGACCAATGTGACTTTTCATGAACTGTTGAGGGGGATGAGACCCAATTTTATTGACTACTGACACTTTGTCAATGCTTTTTTTTAGATTTCCAGCCATTCTATGAATTATATATTATTTTAACATCTTTCTGGTGAAACAACTGTGAATCAAATAAGTAACTGATATGCTCAATTCACCAGCTAATAAGTGACAAAATAGAGTTTAAGTTGTCTAACTCCTTATAGTATCCCATCTGTTGTATCACATGGCATAGGTAAGGGGGAAGACTTTCCCTACCTCTTGGTTTTTATAACAATATGAACAATTACTTTCATAGCATAATCAATTAGTAGCACTCTCCCAGGCAATAATAGTGTATCCTTACAAACACAAAGTTCATAAGAAATAAGTTTTTTTATAAGCAAAGGAAACTCCCAAATTTTGTTTTTCATGGCCACATCTGTATTACCAATCTTAGAAATTACAAAATTCTGTTTTCCCAACTGACCTTTTAAAGTTTTATATTTTAGTGGTCCTTTTTCACAACTTGAAGTTGCTAATATATTCCAAAGGAATAACTGGAGAAATTAGATGAATTGTCTGAAATTAAATTTGTTCTTAAGGCATTTTTAAGAAAGATTATTTATTCAGCATCCTGACAAGAGAAGATGCTTTGTCAAGAGCAAAGAGATCAATGAATTTGGAAACCAGAGGCTTATCTACAGGACATTAAATTAATACCAGGCTTCACCAATAACCTGATAAGTCCACAGAAATCCTAAGGGCTTTTATGATGAACTGTTATTTATAAATAAATATTATATTGCTTTATTTATTTATACATAATAAATATTATGTATAAATAATAAAATTTATTATTATTTATTTTTTATTTATCATTGCTGTTGTTGCCAGACGAATCTCTCTGTTGCTCTATTATCATTCTTTGACCTAAGTTTTTCATTGAATTTTATTGTAATGACTCTGCAGTTTGGGTTTCCTTTTTTTTTTTTTTTTTTTCATTTTTACTGTCCTCTTTTACCCTTTTCTAATCTCTTTGGCTCTCTTATGATTACTTATACTTTTTTAAATTTGAATTGTTTTCAAAAGTTTTTAAACATTGTTTATGAGTACAATACGAAACAAATACTGCATTAATTCATAATGCATGCTTCTATTTCTCCATTAGGTTTGATCTTTGGTATAGACAAACATCTCTTAAGGTGTTATAGTATTTTTTGGGGGGAGGCATGGGGAAGAATGATAGCAAAAAAAAAAAAGGTTTTTATTTCTTGATACATGTCTCACTTTAAAAACTTTAAAGTTTAAAGTGGCAACATTGAAACATATTTGCAAAAGCTATAAACATACATACCAGAACTATAACTCACATCTTTTCAAAATAAGTAACTTTTATTCTAACAAGCAGATCTGAAACCTGTGATTCAAAAGTAGTGTGGGTATGTTTTATTCATTTTCCAAATGGCTGTTTTGATGAATTAATCACTACTTGGGAGGCTAAGGTGGGAGGATTGCTTCAGCCCAGGAGGTGGAGTTTGCAGTGAGCCAAGATCATGCTACTACACTCCAGCCAAGATTTATTGTAAATTTTCATTAAGCATGACAATTTATGGTCTTGCCATGATGACAGACAAATAGATCAATAGAACAGAATCCATATTCCAGAAATATACCCACACACTATGCTAATTAATTTTCAATTAAGTAGTACCATTAAATCAATAGGGTAATGTTAGTCTTTGCAGCAAATGGTGATGAAACAACTTGATATACACTCAGGAAAAAAAATAAACATGGACCCATAATGAAATCACTCCCAGAAATTAATTTGAGTTGGATCATACACCTGAAAGTAAAGGCTAAATGTCTGAATTTTTCACAAGAAAGCATAGAAGTATATCTTTGTGACTTTCAGTAGACACTGTTTTTCAAAAGGTAAAAAAGGAACAGCTTTAACCATGAAAAGAGATTTGGATTTATTATTAAAAACTTCTGCTTTATAAAAGTCATGCTGAAGCAGTAGAAGATATTTAGAAATCATATACCTGATAAATGACTTGTATCTACAATATATAAAGAACTCTAACCATTTAATAGTTTTAAAAGACAAACAATTTAACACAATTGGGAAAAGACTTGAACATGCAATTTAAGAGGTGGATATAAGCAAAATCTGTGAACACCTAATAAATGCTCAGTATCATCTGTCACGAGGGCAAAGTCACAATGACAATATTCCACTTTGCGCTTAATAGAATTGTTGAGTCTTGAGGGACAAGATAAAGGAGAAATGTCTAGCATTGTAGAGGATGTGGAACAGTTTGATCTGCAGTAAAAAATGGTACAACCACTGAAAAACAGTTTGACAGTTTCTAATAAAATTTCACAAATACCTATCCTATAACCCAGGAATTACACTCTGACACATTTAAATAAAGGAATTAAATACCTGAATCCTCAAAAAAAATTTTAAAAATTAGTTCATAGTAACTTTATTCATAATAGGCAATAATTATAAACAACCAAATATTCATCAGTGGATGAATAAATAAATAAATTGTGGTATATTAATACATTGGAGTATTTTTTCTCTTATAAGTTGGAACAAACTACTGATTTATTCAACATTTTGAGAAAATTTAAAAACATGTTACGGAAAGATGTCATATGTAAAAAAACTACATATTCCATAAATCAATTTACAGGAAGTTCTAGAGCAGACAAAGCAAATCTATGATGCAGAATAAACTTTTCACTTTTTTTGTTTTTCTTTTGGAAAAGGAGAGTTAACTAAAAAGAACTACTAGGGAACTTTCTGGAGAAGATGAAAATGCTGTCAATTTTGACTGAGTTGATGTTTACGTGGTGTATTCACTTGTCAAATCTCAACTAACAGTACACATAAAATGTACACATTTAATTGTACATAAATTAATCATCAGTAAATTCCCATCCAATAGAAAAAATCAATATTTTAATTGTTTCTAATGGCAGGCATCAATATCAGCATTGTGAAATTGTCTTCAAACTTTTAATCACTTTGTGTGCTCTTTAATGACCCCAGCTCGGAAGATACTGAGAAGGAAATGCTTACTTTCCCTCACAAACCGGAGACCCTAAAGTAGTGATTACTGGAGCCCAAGGACGTTTTTATGCTGTCAGCATCCCCAGGCCAGTTGGTTTTCTCTGGCTCCAAGTAGCCTAAAATCCTACACTTGAGACAGAGGACATTGAGGGTGAAACATTGCTGTGATTGACACGGCTTTATTGTGAGGACAATGCTTGGTGGCAATGCCCTCCTTGTCTATTTCCTCTTTATTTTGTACCTCTGTGATCTCCTCGCTATGACTAGGGCTAGAGGGCAAAGTACCTTTGAAATAAAAAGGTTTTGGTCTCTCACTGGGGGAGTTCTGAAATTTCCCGCAAGGAGCTGGGACAAATAAAAACTGTCCTTGCTTTCCCAAGGTCCAGGTCTCAAGAGACGCATGCAGTTAAAATGCTAGTCCTTGGCCCCCACTGGTGGCCCACAGTAGGACCAACCTCGCCCGGCAGCGCTCCTGGGCTCAGTCACTCATGCTCCTGGACTCACCTGGTGCTGAGGAACAGTGCAGGCAGGAGAGGCAGCAGGGCTGACTTTTATGCCGCTGCCTGCCAGGCCCTCCTTCCCTTGCTGCCACACTGCAATCAAACTACAACTCGCAGACCACAGTGCAATCAAACTAGAACTCAGGATTAAGGAACGCACTTAAAACCGCTCAACCACATGGAAACTGAACAACGTGCTCCTGAATGACTACCAGGTACATAACAAAATGAAGGCAGAAATAAAGATGTTCTTTGAAACCAATGAGAACAAAGACACCCCATACCAGAATCTCTGGGACACATTTGAAGCAGTGTGTAGAGGGAAATTTATAGCACTAAATGCCCACAAGAGAAAGCAGGAAAGATCTAAAATTGACACCCTAACATCACAATTAAAAGAACTAGAGAAGCAAGGGCAAACGCACTCAAAAGCTAGCAGAAGGCAAGAAATAACTAAGATCAGAGCAGAACTGAAGGAGATAGAGACACAAAAAACCCTTCAAAAAAATGCATCCAGGAGATGGTTTTTAGAAAAGATCAACAAAATTGATAGACCGCTAGCAAGACTAATAAAGAAGAAAAGAGAGAAGAATCAAATAGACAAAATAAAAAATGATAAAGGGGATATCACCACCGAT
Source organism: Nomascus leucogenys (assembly GCF_006542625.1). Taxonomy (NCBI): domain Eukaryota; kingdom Metazoa; phylum Chordata; class Mammalia; order Primates; family Hylobatidae; genus Nomascus; species Nomascus leucogenys. The sequence continues at coordinate 83,884,969 of NC_044395.1, read as the reverse complement.
CCCACAGAAATACAAAATACCATCACAGAATACTATCAACACCTCTAGGCAAATAAACTAGAAAATCTCAAAGAAATGGATAAATTCCTGGACACATACACCCTCCCAAGACTATACCAGGAAGAAGTTGAATCCCTGAGTAGACCAAAAACAGGCTCTGAAATTGAGGCAATAATTAATAACCTACAACCAAAAAAAGTCCAGGATCAGACGGACTCACAGCTGAATTCAGCCAGAGGTACAAAGAGGAGCTGGTACCATTCCTTCTGAAACTGTTCCAATCAATAGAAAAAGGGAATCCTCCCTAACTCATTTTATGAGGCCAGCATCATCCTGATACCAAAGCCGGGCAGAGACACAACCAAGAAAGAGAATTTTAGACTAATATCCCTGATGAACATCAATGCAAAAATCCTCAATAAACTACTGGCAAACCGAATCCAGCAGCACATCAAAAAGCTTATCCACCAGGATCAAGTTGGCTTCATCTCTGGGATGCAAGGCTGGTTAAACATACACAAATCAATCAACGTAATCCAGCATATAAACAGAACCAAAGACAAAAACCACTTGATTATCTCAATAGATGCAGAAAAGGCCTTTGACAAAATTCAACAGCCCTTCATGCTAAAAACGCTCAATAAATTAGGTATTGATGGGATGTATCTCAAAGTAATAAGAGCTATCTATGACAAACCCACAGCCAATATCATACTGAATGGGCAGAAACTGGAAGCATTCCCTTTGAAAACTGGCACAAGACAGGGATGCCCTCTCTCACCACTCCTATTCAACATAGTGTTGGAAGTTCTGGTCAGGGCAATCAGGCAAGAGAAAGAAATAAAGGGTATTCAGTTAGGAAAAGAGGAATTAAAATTGTCCCTGTTTGCAGATGACATGATGGTATATTTAGAAAACCCCATCATCTCAGCCCAAAATCTCCTTAAGCTGATAAGCAACTTCAGCAAAGTCTCAGGATACAAAATCAGTGTGCAAAAATCACAAGCATTCCTATACACCAATAACAGACAAACAGAGGGCCAAATCACGAGTGAACTCCCATTCATAATTATTTCAAAGAGAATAAAATACCTAGGAATCCAATTTACAAGGGATGTGAAGGACCTCTTCAAGGAGAACTACAAACCACTGCTCAAAGAAATAAAAGAGGACACAGACAAATGGAAGAACATTCCATGCTCATGGATAGGAAGAATCAATATTGTGAAAATGGCCATACTGCCCAAGGTAATTTATAGATTCAGTGCCATCCCCATCAAGCTACCAATGAGTTTCTTCACAGAATTGGAAAAAACTACTTTAACGTTCATATGGAACCAAAAAAGAGCCCGCATTGCCAAGACAATCCTAAGCCAAAAGAACAAAGCTGTAGGCATCATGCTACCTGACTTCAAACTATACTACAAGGCTACAGTAACCAAAACAGCATGGTACTGGTACCAAAACAGAGATACAGACCAATGGAACAGAACAGAGCCCTCAGAAATAATACCACACATTTACAACCATCTGATCTTTGACAAACCTGACAAAAACAAGAAATGGGGAAAGGATTCCCTATTTAATAAATGGTGCTGGGAAAACTGGCTAGCCATATGTAGAAAGCTGAAACTGGATCCCTTCCTTACACCTTATACAAAAATTAATTCAAGATGGATTAAAGATTTAAATGTTAGACCTAAAACCATAAAAACCCTAGAAGAAAACCTAGGCAATACCATTCAGGACATAGGCATGGGCAAGGACTTCTTTACTAAAACACCAAAAGCAATGGCAACAAAAGCAAAAATCGACAAATGGGATCTAATTAAACTAAAGAGCTTCTGCACAGCAAAAGAAACTACCATCAGAGTGAGCAGGCAACCTACAGAATGGGAGAAAATTTTTACAATCTACCCATCTGACAAAGGGCTAATATCCAGAAGCTACAAAGAACTTAAACAAATTTACAATAAAAAAATCAAACAAGTCTATCAAAAAGTGGGCAAAGGATATGAACAGACACTTCTCAAAAGAAGAAATTTATTCAGCCAACAGACACATGAAAAAAATGCTCATCACTGGCCATCAGAGAAATGCAAATCAAAACCACAGTGAGATACCATCTCACACCAGTTAGAATGGCAATCATTTAAAAGTCAGGAAGGAAGAGGTGATGGAGAGGATGTGGAGAAATAGGAACACATTTACACTGTTGGTGGGACTGTAAACTAGTTCAATCATTGGGGAAGTCAGTGTGGCGATTCCTCAAGGATCTAGAACTAGAAATACCATTTGACCCAGCCATCCCATTACTGGGCATATACCCAAAGGATTACAAATCATGCTGCTATAAAGACACATGCACACATATGTTTATTGCGGCACTATTCACAATAGCAAAGACTTGGAACCAACCCAAATATCCATCAGTGATAGACTGGATTAAGAAAATGTGGCACATATACACCATGGAATACTATGCAGCCATAAAAAAGGATGAGTTCATGTCCTTTGTAGGGACATGGATGAAGCTAGAAACTATCATTCTGAGCAAAGTATCGCAAGGACAGAAAACCAAACACTGCATGTTGTCACTCATAGGTGGGAATTGAACAATGAGAACACATGGACACAGGAAGGGGAACATCACACTCCAGGGACTGTTGTGGGGTAGGCGGAGGGGGGAGGGATAGCATTAGGAGATATACCTAATGCTAAATGACGAGTTAATGGGTGCAGCACACCAACATGGCACATGTATACATATGTAACAAACCTGCACATTGTGCACATGTACCCTGAAACTTAAAGTATAATAATAAAATAAAAAATAAATAAATTAAAAAAAATAAATAAAAGGCAGATATTATCAAAATGCATTAAAAAATAAATAAAGAGGCTATTGTCATTGTCAGGGTAATTCATGTTAGCTGCTGCAATATACCCTGAAATCTCAGTGATGTGACACACACACCAACAAAATTATTGTTGATGCAGGGCCTAATGCATGTCAGTGAACAGTCTTCTCCATTTTGGAACACAAGAATACAGGCTCTCTCCAACTTGTAACTCAATTATCTGGGAATATAGACTCCTAGATCAACCTGACAAGGAAAAAGCAATCTGAGGTTTCACAGGGGATGTTTCCAAGGGGCAGGACTTGGAGTAGCCTACATCACCTCTGCCTGATTCATTGGTCAGCACCCAATGTCATTCTACCTAACTTAATTGCAAGGAAAGCTGGGACAGCACATAGACTATTAGGTGAATGCTTACTGCTTATGCTATGCCCATCACACAGGTGGGGACAGGCATCTGGAGACAAAACTGTCTCCACGTCTTTGCGCATCAAGTTTCTTCTTCCTGAAATACCTAGCCTTCTTGCTTTCCTAAGGAATTTCTACTTAGCTGTTTTGCTGAGATTTGAAAACTACTTTTCCCCTGAAGCCTTCTCAGATATCTTCAGACAGTTATAGCTGCTCCTTTTCCTACATTTTTCTGCTTTGTTTTATATTATGAGTATCATTAATAAAAGCTTCTTTTTATTAAACATTTAGTCTATAGCAGTCTCTGCTCTAAAACATTACATATATCCTCATTTAATGCATCCTCAATTTTACAAGGCATATATTACTATAACTATTTTATAAGTGAAGACATAGAGAATTAAAAAACTAAATTATTCATGCCACGATATAGAACTAGTAATTTGATGAGCACGAATTGGAGCCAAGTTCTGTGCAATTCCAAAATAAACACTCTGTCCTGCTTTCTGCCTCCACCATCTATCTTGAATGTGCTTTTTCACAGACCAATTAATACAATTCATTACAGTCAGGCACATGCCCTCTCCTGAGAGACAGTGCTAGGCTTAATCTTTAAGCTCTAGAGATCAGCATGTTTGCAGGCTTTCAAAAATATATGTTAATAAATGGAGAAACACAATTTAAAGCACATGAAAACACGATTTACTTCCTTCCTAATTTCAAAGATTGCAGTGTAGGCTGGATCAACTGGAAAGTACAAGTAATTATTTCATTTGGAGCCCAATAACACCCTCCTGACAAGAACTCAGGGTAGTTCAAAATTATGAGTAAGTTTGCTTAGGCAGTCTAAGAAGTGTCATTGTCTCTTCCACTTGTTTCCTTTTTGTTATTGCTACTTGTATTAGTGTCTTAGGGCTATTACACAAAGTAGCACAAACTGGGAGCCTTAAAACAACAAAAAATTACTGTCTGACAGTTCTGGAGGCTAGAAGTTCAAAATCAAGGTGTCAGCAAGGCTACACACATCCCCTGCCTGCTCCCCCCGAAACCTGCAGAGAAGACTCCTTCTTTGCCTCTTCCTAGCTTCTGGTGGTGGTTGTCAGTACTTACTGTTTCTTGGCTTACAGCTGCATCACTGTAATCTCTGCCTCTGTCATCACCTGACATTCTCCCTGCATGTCTTGTCTTCACATGATATTTTCCCCTTTTCAAAAGGACACCAGTGATAATAGATTAGGGCCTCCTCCTCCCCATAATTTTAATTCAACTCGGTTGCATCTGCAAAGATCCTATTTCCAAATAAGGTCACATTCACAGGTATGGGGAATTGGACTTCAACGTATCTTATTTATTGACACAATTCAAACTGCAACACTACTTACATCAATTTCCCTGCTGAACCCCCTTTTTTCTGTCACTGTTTGTATGTTCGTTTACATTCAGCCAATTTACCCTCAAGTTCTGAGACTTTAATAAATGATAACAGTTTACCTTTTACCATGCTTTGATTTGCTTTTCTTCCCCTTTCTGCTGTGTAACCCAAGTCCCTTTAGAACCAGAATACAGAATCGCTGTATATTTGTGGGACCCACAGGTATTTTTGGTTGCCCACAGATAACACAATCTCCCTTCACTCTCTGAATGTGTGACCCCTGCATAAGCGTTCTTGGAACTACCAATCCAAGAATACATTTTTTCCATCACTCTTGGAACATAGAGGTCTTTTTCAGTCATGGGCCACAGAATACATATGCTAATGATAGCTAAAGAAAACACTGTTGTCTTTTAGATATTCAACGACACGATCCAACTTAAACTTTCTGTTTTCTTTTTTAAAAATTGCACAAAAAAACTCATTATTAGATGGGACTCTAAGCCCACTTGAAGCAATAATTGACAACCCTAGCAATGTTACCTTACCAACATCCCCCGTGCAATGTGTAAAATGGTAGGTAGAACCATTTTTTAATAAATAAAAAAGCAGATGCTACTAATTACTTGCCTAAAAATTCAGGTTCACCTTCAAAGTGGTTCATAGAAGCAAAAGTGCATCAAGAGGAAAAGCTACACATATTCAATATTCAGCGTTACTAAGCTCTAATTTGCAGCTACTGAATTGTGCAGATATCACCCATTCCCTCTCCCAGCAGTACTTGGTTCTGCTTCCCCTCTGGACTCTTTGGTATAAAAAAGTACTATTATCAGCTTTAGAGAATAATTTCATATACCAAAGAGCAAATAGGAGAATTCATTCATTGAGCAGATTTTTTTGTCATTGTTTGGTTTCTGTGTGTCTAAAGACTGAAGGAAATAACAAGGATCTTTAAGAGATGTCCTTGTGTAAGAAACAGCGTTGCCAGAGTTCACTGGCCTTTCAAAATCGTACTTTCCCTGATATTCCAGCTGCCATTTGGGAGGAGATGACATGCAACAAAGAGAACTACCCTCAGTGTCAAGTACATAATCTGGAAATTTATGTTACAGGTATGCATATTTGTATATGAAAAACGTTAACTGAGAAATTACTGAGCTTCTTAGTCAAAAATATAATTATTTCAGAGATGATACAGTTTAATATCTGCCTTCCTCAAAAAGTCAGAAAATAAAGTTTTAAATTGCATATATGTTCATTTCTTACATATGTCAGAACACTCAGCAGAATTTTTAATAAAATGTTTTAAAACATAATTATAAATTGTTACTTTTATTTCTATGGTTAGTGGAACCCACAGGGTCCTGTGTCTGATTAAATGGAGGATATATTAGGAGAATTTTTTAGAAGAATGACACATGACATATATCACCATATTTGCAAGAAAATATAACTTGATAGTAGAGTAAGTTAACTGCTTTATATGATGAATTAAAGGTGTTAGCTCTTAGCAAAAAAAGAGTATAAAATGCTGACTTCAGGAATAATGTAAGGAACTCTGATCTTTAACATTTCCTAATTAGTTATAAACCATGATGGAGGGAAGGGTGGAATGAAGTATCTACATATTACATTGCTTTCTTCATGAATTGGCAGTAAGTACATTCAGAGTCTTAATAAAATTTTCCCAATGTTTCTTTCAAAAATTATAACAAATGTAACAATTTAAACTGCTTTTGGGGAATCTACCATTGGAAAATCATTTGAATGGTGATATTTGAACGCAGAAAAAATTACTTAAGGAAGAATATCAATACTTTCTCTCTTCAGAGCATGAGTGGAATAAGGATACTTAGGAAAACAAATGAGATATTATCATTTGGTATACTAGATGAAGTAACTTAGGCACTCATGCATCAATCTTGTATTCACTAAGCAATTATTAAGCATGTATGGCAGGCATGTTGATAGAAATTGTATATTTAAAAGGTTTTATTCAGAGATTTTGTTATATTAGGGAAGCCTGGCATAACATACAATTTTAATATGACAAGGGTATAGAGTTTTATAGGAGGGGTGGTTGAAGTACCCCAGAAGTGCTCCCTGGCTTTACAGCCTCTACAGGAAGATATACCCCTGGAGACTCTTTTACAGATAAAACTATTTTAGAAAGTTTAAAAAAATTGTAGTTGTTTTGAATAGAGTTAATATAGTACCCAACTTTACAACAGGAACTTCACAGAGGGCTGTGCAAGGCTAAGAATCCAGGCTATGATTCATTCATATATTGATGTGTCTGCTCAAGGCTGGGCTGGGCCCTGGAAAGAAGCAGGAGCGTAACAATTTGTAGGCGTGTCCTGAAAATATTTAAGGTATTAAATCCTGAACTCATAGATTTGGGGCTCTTTGAGAGCAGGAGATTTTCTTCTTCCTCCTACTTCTGCTCTTCTTTCTCATTCTCTTTTGTTTTTATAAGTTCATTTTGCCTAGCATAGTACCTGGAACAAAGTAGATACTCAACAAAGCTTTGTTAAACAGTCCCATGTACGCTTGTAACTGCAAGATGCATAGGAAAAAATTCCATACCTGACATTTCTGACTATAGGCTTTCTTCCATTTTTGTATCTCTAGTGGTTTAATATGGTGTTTAGAATACAGTAAAAATGACTCCAGTTTAATGAGCAAGTTAGTTACATTTACTTTGTTGACATTGCCCTTATGCTGCAACCTGTTCTTGTCAAGAATCCAAATTTGTTGCATTTGGTTAGTAACTTACCAAAAAAAAAAAAAAAAAAAAAAAAAAAAAAAAAAAAAAAAAACTCAAGGAAAAAAACAAAAAAAAAACCCATACTCAAACTTATTGCCCAGAGTTACTTTTAATTCTTGAAAGAAGCCAGCTGGTAATTCTCACTTTAATAATTTATTTTTTATTTGCTCAGTATATTTAATGCAATATAAACTAGAATTGGTAGCATGTGTGCTTGGGGTAACGTGTGTTTCTTTTATTAATTGTACCCAAAACTCACTTTCTCCTTTCTACAGGTTTCTTGCTTTTAATAATTTTTCAACATAATTTAATTCAATGTAATTGGTTCTGAAGTGTTTTTTTAAATTGTTGTCTACATAGATTTATATTTTCCCTGCTTTATGAGAAATATTAATCTGTAGATTGCTTCTTTGAAAAGTGAGGTCAAATCACCCAATTATTTGTAACGAGAAAATTAAATTTATTAATAAAGTACAGTCAATAAATAATTTCAATATATACTTTTCCTAGCAGCATTTGGCTCATTTAGGAACTTATTGATTTTATGTTTGAGGACTATTTTAACAAAATTTTCTTGCATGAAGTTATGATAAAATGTGAGTGTGTATGTTTTAATTATAGAATTTTTAATGATGTGACTAACTGTAGCATTTTCAATTTAAATATAACTTGAAACAATACTAATTGACAAAATAGAGTGATGACCAAATTTATTTTACTGCACAGAAAATAGAGATTTTGCATTGTAGAGGTTTATACTTAACACCACAAAATTATGTGAATAGAAAATTTTGAAAATAACATTGTGATTATTCTAAGAGCATTAGACAGACCCTCAATTCTAGCCGACCTAATTTACTTGGACTTAGTGTTCTTCATTCTGTCTTCATCCATTCTGGGCTTTCTTGTCCATGTGCTTTAATGCACTCTCCTTTCTCTGAGATATTCTGCCCTGTATCTCCCCATGTCTGTCAAAAACTCATCAAGCCTTGGTTCAAACATCAACTCCTTAATGAGGGCTCCATAATTACTTCCCAATGCTTTCTGGAAGTGATCTGTCCCATATAATTTTTTGATCTTATGCTGTCTTTTTATATTTGTGTAGCTACATGTCTGTCTTTATTTGAACAAACATGAGCTCCTTGAGGATAGACTAGGTAATTGATGTATTTCTCTCTCCTAAGTAACTGCTTCAGACAGAATGGAAAACAAGCCTCTACACCTCCAGCCGGAAATGAAGGCACAAAATTCAGCCAAACTCAGTTTCAATAAAATAGCAAATTATGTCTCCACTCTTCTACATTCCCCAGCCTCCATGATACCTTTTCATGTTTTGCAAACAAGTTGTTTCATTAAGAGATAAAAATACCTAGTGATAAAATCATTAAACTGTGCTACCACATTCTGTCATACGTAGGATGTTATGGCTACTATATGCACATTAGATACTTCCAGAGATCACTAAGATGAATTATAGTTTTCATTAAAGATAAAAATTCTACCCCATAGTACTTCAAGTCAAAATAATGGAATGTATGATATGAGCAAATGATATTCTACTGGGTTCTTGCTGCTGCTTCTCTTAGTGTATTTAATAATGTGTGTGTGTGTGTGTGTATAGTTTTTGGTTACATGGATAAATTCTTTAGTTTTTCTCTTTATCATTATCAATCCATACACTTATTTCCTATGCCTGAAATATTTTCACCTTATCATCCTTTTAAGTCCCTCTGTGAGTTATGCTACACCAAATCTTCATAATATAAAGGTACCTGTATGTTTCTAATACAATCCAAGTGTGAAAAGTATTCACAGATAAAGAAGAGGTGGCATTTATTCTAATCAGTTTTTGGTTCATTTCCAACTTAATTATTTTAAGGTATTCTTTCAGCTAAAAAATTTATAAATGTTTTCAATGAACACCCTCCATACCTTCTCCCCGCTCTTGTTTTTATATTATAAAATCTGAACTTTTTCATTGAAGAGTCTCTAAAATGCTCTATATAGATTTTATTCTGATCTTGTATTTCTTTTTTGAGACTGTCAATTAATTCTCTCTGGACAATACTTTGTGCCTTGTTTTATGTTACAGAATTCCAGATACTCAAGGTTGGATAGCTACTAACCCAGTACATGAATTCCCCGGGTATCTTTCAGTGCTCTGAACCTGTATTTTACATTTTCAGAAAAGTTGACCACAGAAGCATGTTTATATTGTATTAAAACAAACTATTTTTCTTTAAAGTTTTCCGATTAAGCTTCTAACCTCTAAGCATGGAATCCCAGGCCAATTTGTGTGAGTATAAGTCATTGATATGGTTCGACTGTGAACCCACCTAAATCTCATCTTGAACTGTACCTCCTATAATTTCCACATGTCATGGGAGGTACCCGGTGGGAGGTAACTGAATAATGTGAGTGGGTCTTTCCCATGCTCTTGTGGTGATACTGTCATGAGATCTGATGATTTTATAAAGAAGGGTTCCCCCACATACACTCTTGCCTGCCACCATGTAAAATGTGACTTCGCTCCTCATTCACCTTTCACAATAATTGTGAGCCACTGCCCCCACCCCGGCCATGTGGAACTGTGAGTCAATTAAACTTCTTTCCTTTATAAATTACCCAGTCTTGGGTGTGTCTTTATTAGCAGGGTGAGAACAGCCTAATAGTCATGTTCACAAATTTCCAAATAACCTTTTTATTTTCTTGAAGTTCAAAGTACCAACCTGGAGAAAATGCCCTGGATTTGGAAGCAACGTATTGAATGTGGGAAGTCTGAATAAAGGAATTGTGCACTGTATGTGCACCTGAATGTACTTTATGAGCATCAGTAGAACACTTCTGATTGAAGCTTGGTCTTAGGAAGATAAAAATTTTATGTGGACCATAGATTCTCTAAAAATCAGTGAGTTCAATTCATTTTGAATTAGAACAACAGTTTAAATTAGGTAATACACAGCTCAAAATGGCCCACTTTACTAGTCCAATTCAATAGATCTGGGCCCTAGTCCATTATTATAAACCAACCAAACAAAATAACACAAGATATAAGTGAAATATTTGGAAGATCAAAACCCTGATTATAAATGACCAGATTCTGTGCTTTCTTCTTCACTCTTCTCAGGCTGCTGTAAAACAGAATTGATAAAACCACATGTTTCAACTATTATTACAGTTTACATTGTAAGGAGAAATTTGCCTATGTAAACAAAAAAACTGGAGAAAAAAAGAGACTCATGTAACTTCTTTTGTAAATAGATGTATTGGGTTAGTAGCAGAACTGGGATTGTGAAAACAAAAAAAAAATATATAAAAACTTTCAAAGAACTTTGCAATCAAATATAAGAAATAAACATAGTATCAGAAAAATCTGATCAAAATTTATAACAATATTTTCCCAAGGGAAAAGAAATCCATCCAAAAAAAAGAAATCCAAAAGCTGCTTATATTCTAGAAGATTTTTTGTAAAAATCCCTGTTCTTCATAAAACTAGAGACAATAAGTAAAACTAAAATATTATAAACCAGGATCAAAATAAATTAGAAAATATTTTTAAAAATAGCATAACAATTTTATTAGAAAAATTTAAGACTGCATTAGTAGCAGAAATAAATAAACTTAGAAAAAATAAAGTCAGTCAAGTGAAGGAGAAACCTGGAGGAATTACCCAGGAAATATAAGAAGGGGAAAAAACATTGAAGTAATTTAAAAGAAGGATAAGGGTATGAAAGATAGTTAATAGAGATCCAAAATATAATTATGAAAGAAACAGAGACAATATTATTTCTGAAGATGGCCTACCATATATATTGACTTGAATTAAGGCCTTACTTTGTAAATTCATGGCATGGATTTAATGCATGGTGAGTGGACAATTCAGAAACAGAAAGTCAAATATCGCATGTTCTCACTTATAAATAGAAGCTGAATAATATGTACACATGGACATAGAATGTGGAATAGTAGACACCGGAGACTCGGAAGGGTGGGAGGGGATGAGGGATGAGAAATTACTTCATGAGCATAATGGACATATTCGAGGGATGGTTACACTAAAAGCCTAGACTTCACCACTGTGTAATATATTCATGCAACAAAGCTGCACTTGTATCCCTTAAATTTATACAATTAATAATAAAAATACATAGCAAAATTTCCCAGATAAGGAAATTCACTGAATTTTACAGATAAGGAAAGATTTCAATTAGCATCAATGTAGTCTAAACAGATTCTTAGATCATAAAAACTAATTTCACATATCAACCACTGATCACTTTGCATTCTTTTTTCTCCAACTCTAGCAGTTTTCTCACATCATATGTTGTTAAGTACTCAGCTGAATAGTCAAGAGAGGTCTCTTAGTAGACCTCTGGAACATATTGCTTCATGCAGCTGTGTCTCTGTAGTACTCTGCTCTGCAAATGCTAGTTCCATTGGCTTCGCAGACTCTCTGCACTGTCTCTTCAACTGAGGAAGTCTGCTGGGATCTGCCTGGGCTCCCTTTTCTGGTGCTGCTTCCTAGAAACTTTTAAAATAAAGTAGAAAGGAGCAATCCTCGGTCTCACTGCCTTTATTTTCCATTTTTCAGAGATCACTGTCCTTTAATGCCTGACAGCCAATGTGTAGAAAGTCATGCATATATATATAATCTAGTGTCTTAATTGTTTCAATTAGGAGGCTAAACTGAGTCCCTGTTTCTGTATCTTGGATGAAAGTGAAAGTCTCCATTGCATTTTATTAGCTGTGTTTCTTAGTCTATTTTTATTTTTTAAATTTTTCTGCTTTAAAAAAATGCTTTGGAATTGTTTGGGGAATCATTTCCATCTTTAGTGGCTTTTTCTTCTGTCTCCTTCTCAAATTTATTAAAAACTCTAGAGATGAGTAATTATCCCACCTAGACTTGATAGGTTCACTACTTGAAATATATATCTTATAATGTAGTTCTGCAATCACTAAGACAAGGCAAAATTGCTAATGTCCTGGCTTTGAAACTGTTTTCCTCAGCCACTGAGAAAATATTGCTAGGCTTAATCTCAGTGGTTTAAGATACCCATGCCATAGCTACTTTCAAGCAATATGCTTCATATTCAACCTATATTCCAATATTCCATCATACTACGAAAGTAGAACTTTGTTTACTTTAAAACCAGAATCCAGAACATCCACATTTTCAGCTTTTGGGGCTTGGAGATGTATATTTTGCATTTTTTTATCATATTAAAATTGTATCTATTGGCCGGGCGCGGTGGCTCACGCTTGTAATCCCAGCACTTTGGGAGGCCGAGGCGGGCGGACCACAAGGTTAGGAGATCGAGACCATCCTGGCTAACACGGTGAAACCCCGTCTCTACTAAAAATACAAAAAATTAGCCGGGCGTGGTGGCGGGCGCCTGTGGTCCCAGCTGCTCGGGAGCCTGAGGCAGGAGAATGGCGCAAAACCCGGGAGGCGGAGCTTGCAGTGAGCCAAGATCGCGCCACTGCACTCCAACCTGGGCGACAGAGCGAGACTCTGTCTCAAAAAAAAAAAAAAAAAAAATTGTATCTATTGAATATTGGAACTAAAAATATAGTTTAAAATGTGGCCACACAATAACAAAGACATCTTATTCGGAAGCCTCTAGAATAAGGCTTTTTAAAAGTACCTTACATTGCTCATTCTTATACATTCTCTTATTAATAGTTAATGGTGCATGCAACTATTTTCCTCCTAACAATGTGGGTTGTTTGAAGGTAAGGACCATGCCTTATTTATGTCCATATTGCCTTCACTCTAATATACTTTAAATTTCCCATTCACCTAATGAACTATATTAGTGAATCAAATAGTTATTAGTACTCAAGGAAAGTATCCATTTAACAGAGAAAGAAAATGTGGCTATTATCAGAGTTAACCACATAAATTTTATTAGAAAGTCATTTTTTCAATAACCCTTCTCATTGAATATGTTGGTTATTACAGTTTGAGTGACATGAGGTGAGACAGAATTATTTTACTCGCTTTGAATAAATAATAGAAATTTGTGATGTAGAAAAGAAAAACAGAAGTCAAACAAGAAAAAGAGGATGCAGTTAAAATGGCTACAGGTCATGCCCCTGAAGGGAGAAAAGGCTAATGGACTTTTCAAAATAATAATGCAGAAACAAAATCAAATAACCACCATTTATACGTGGGAGCTGCACATCGGGGGTATACATGGACATAAAGATGAAAATAATAGACAGTAGGAGACTCCCAAAGAAGGGAGGAAGGGAAGTGGAATATTAGGGTTTTCTTAGAGGAACAGAAATAATAGGATATGGTAAATATGTATCACATATATACCACTTCCATTTCATGACGGAATGCTGCTGTGCATGACCCACTCCTTCTCTGAGGAGAATAAACAGAGGCTTTATCCTGCATATGAAATAGACTTAACTGAAATAGTCCAGTCAAGTCACTAAACTAATAGACAAGCAAACAAGGAATCAACAACAAAACCAAACCTCAGAGAAGGAGATAAGTATCCAGAGTGGCTGGAACATATTATCTTAGAAGTCCAGTTTTCCACAAAAAATTATGAGACCTGCAAAGAAGCAGTGAAGTTTTCCTTATATGCCAAGAAAAAAATGTAACAGAATCTGTCTGAAAGAGGGCACAGTTGTTAGACCTAGCAAAAGCAACTATTTAAGGATGCAGGTAAAAAAATTAAAGTAGATCATGCTTACAGAAGTAAAGGAATATATAATGACATGGTCTCATCAAATAGAGAATACCAGTAAAGAAATAGCAATTACAGGCCCAGCATGGTGGCTCACGCCTGTAATCCCAGCACTTTAGGAGGCCAAGGCCGGCAGATCACCTGAGGTCAGGGGTTCAAGACCAGCCTGGCCAACATGGCAAAACCTCGTCTCTACAAAAATACAAAAATTAGCCAGGCATGGTGGTGTGTGCCTGTAATCCCAGCTACTTGGGAGGCTGAGGCAGAAGAATCACTTGAACCCGGAAGGCAGAGGTTGCAGTGAGCTGAGGTCATGCCATTACACTCCAGCTTGGGTGACAAAATGAGACCCTATCGCAAAAAAAAAAAAAAAAAAAAAGCGATTATAAAGATGAACTAAATGGAAATCCTGGCATTAAAGTATATAGTAACTAAAAGGAAAAAAAAAATCACTAGATGGGCTCAACTGCAGATTTCAATGGGAAGAAAAAAGAATCAACCAACATCAAGGTAGATCTATAGAAATTATATAATCTGAACAATAGTGCCTAAATAAAAAGAGTACAGTGCCTCAGAGAAATGGGACACCATTTAGCACACAGCAAGCATATAATGGCAATACTAGAAGATAAGAAAAGACAAAACAGTGGAAAAACGTTCGAAGGAATAATGGCTGAAAATTTTCCAAAATTGATGGGAAACATTAATCTTTACATTCTTTTTCAGAACCCCAAGTAAGATCAACACAAAGACACCCACATTCAGGTACATCTTGTCAAATGTGGAAAGGCAAGAATGAAATGAAATGTTGACAGCAGCAAGAGAAAATCAACCCTTTATATACAGAGGAACCCCAGCAACACTAACAGCTGAATTCTTATCAAAAGCAATGGAGACCAGGGCCGGGAGTGGTAGCTTGCACCTGTAATCCTAGCACTTCGGGAGGCCGAGGTGGGTGGATCACCTGAGGTCGGGAATTCGAGACCAGCCTGTCCAATGTGGTGAAACCCCATCTCTACTAAAAATACAAAAAATTAGCTGGGCATGGTTGTGGACACCTGTAGTTCCAGCTACTTAGGAGGCTGAAACAGAAGAATCGCTTGAACCCGAGAGGTGGAGGTTGCAGTGAGCTGAGATTGTGCCACTGTACTCCAGCCTGGGTGACAGAGGGAGACTCTGTGCCAAACAAACAAACAATGGAGACCAGAAAGCAATGAGATGAAATGTAGAAAAAAAAAAGGTCAACCAAAAATCTTATATCTAGAATATTTTTCAAAGTATAAAAGCAAAATACATTCTCAGATAATGAAAACAAAACAAACTAAAAGAGTTTGTTCCTATCACACCTACCTTACAAGAAATACTCAGTGATCTTTTCAGGCTAATAGGCTAGGAGCATTTGGCACCTAACAGTAATTTAAATTTATATATATGTTTGTACACATATATATGGAACACTCATAGAGGTAATTATATGAATAGTTATATAAGACATTAAATTGCATATTTTTATTTCCTCTTAATTCAAAATAAATGCATAAAACAATATATGTATACTAGTGTTGAGCCTATAATGCAAAAAAACTAATATATTTGACAGTAAGAGCACAAAAGAAATAATTGGAGCAAAGTCGTATTAAAGAAATGAAATGACACTAAGATACAACTTGAATCAACAGGAAAAAAATGAAGAGAACCAGAAATTGTCAAGAATAATGTTAACCTAACAATGCTAATACTTACTTTGCTTTCCTTTCTTTTCTCATGTTTTTAAAAGACGTAAAATTATATAAAAACAAGTATTATAACAATATATTGTTGCATTTGTAACATAAGTAGATGTAATATGTATAACAGTTATTGAATAAGTAGAATATATAGACCTGTAAAGAATTAATGTTACTATGTCTCAATGGATTTATGTTACTATAAATGTTGAGTCTGATAAGATGTATGTTGTAAGGCATACAGCAATCCAAAAGAAAGTAATATAGACTATAGAAGATGGCCAAATAGGAACAGCTCTGGTCTACAGCTCCAGTCTACAACTCCCAGCGTGAGCGACGCAGAAGACGGGTGATTTCTGCATTTCCATCTGAGGTACCGGGTTCATCTCACTAGGGAGTGCCAGATAGTGGGTGCAGGTCAGTGGGTGCAGCACACCGTGCACGAGGCAAAGCAGGGTGAGGCATTGCCTCACTTGGGAAGTGCAAGGGATCAGGGATTTCCCTTTCCTAGTCAAAGAAAGGGGTGACAGACAGCACCTGGAAAATCTGGTCACTCCCACCCTAATACTGCACTTCTCGGATGGGCTTAAAAAACGGCACATCAGGAGATTATATCCCCCATCTGGCTCAAAGGGTCTTACGCCCACAGAGTCTCCTGATTGCTAGCACAGCAGTCTGAGATTAAACTGCAAGGTGGCAGCGAGGCTGGGGGAGGGGCTCCTGCCATTGCCCAGGCTTGATTAGGTAAACAAAGCAGCCGGGGGAACTGGGTGGAGCCCACCACAGCTCAAGGAGGCCTGCCTGCCTCTCTAGGCTCCACCTCTGGGGGCAGGGCACAGACAAACAAAAATTCAGCAGTAACCTCTGCAGACTTAAATGTCCCTATCTGACAGCTTTGAAGAGAGTAGTGGTTCTCCCAGCACACAGCTGGAGATCTGAGAATGGGCAGACTGCCTCCTCAAGTGGGTCCCTGACCCCCCAACAGCCTAACTGGGAGGCACCCCCCAGTAGGAGCAGACTGACACCTCACACAGCCAGGTACTCCTCTGAGACAAAACTTCCAGAGGAACCATCAGGCAGCAGCATTCGCGGTTCATGAAAATCTGCTTTTCTGCAGCCACTGCTCCTGACACCCAGGCAAACAGGGTCTGGAGTGGACCTCTAGCAAACTCCAACAGACCTGCAGCTGAGGGTCCTGTCTGTTAGAAGGAAAACTAACAAACAGAAAGGACATCCACACCAAAAACCCATCTGTACATCACCATCATCAAAGACCAAAAGTAGATAAAAACAACAAAGATGGGGAAAAAACAGAGCAGAAAAACTGGAAACTCTAAGAAGCATAGCGCCTCTCCTCCTCCAAAGGAACGCAGTTCCTCACCAGCAATGGAACAAAGCTGGATGGAGAATGACTTTGACGAGTTGAGAGAAGAAGACTTCAGATGATCAAACTACTCTGAGCTACAGGAGGAAATTCAAGCCAAAGGCAAAGAAGTTAAAAACTTTGAAAAAGAATCAGACGAATGTATAACTAGAATAACCAATACAGAGAAGTGCTTAAAGGAGCTGATGGAGCTGAAAGCCAAGGCTGGAGAATTACCTGAAGAATGCAGAAGTCTCAGGAGATGATGGGATCAACTGGAAGAAAGGGTATCAGTGATGGAAGATGAAATGAATGAAATGAAGCGAGAAGGGAAGTCTAGAGAAAAAAGAATAAAAAGAAACGAACAAAGCCTCCAAGAAATATGGGACTAGGTGAAAAGATCAAATCTATGTATGACTGGTGTACCTGAAAGTGACGGGGAGAATGGAACCAAGTTGGAAAACACTCTGCAGGATATTATCCAGGAGAACTTCCCCAATCTAGCAAGGCAGGCCAACATTCAGATTCAGGAAATACAGAGAACGCCACAAAGATACTCCTCGAGAAGAGCAACTCCAAGACACATAATTGTCAGATTCACCAAAGTTGAAATGAAGGAAAAAATGGGAAGAGCAGCCAGAGAGAAAGACTGGGTTACCCACAAAGGGAAGCCCATCACACTAACAGCTGATCTCTCGGCAGAAACTCTACAAGCCAGAAGAGAGTGGGGGCCAATATTCAACATTCTTAAAGAAAAGCATTTTCAATCCAGAATTTCATATCTAGCCAAACTAAGCTTCATAAGTGAAGGAGAAATAAAATACAGACAAGCAAATGCTGAGAGATTTTGTCATCACCAGGCCTGCCCTAAAAGAGCTCCTGAAGGAAGCACTAAACATGGAAAGGAACAACCAGTACCAGCCCCTGCAAAATCATGCCAAATTGTAAAGATCATAAAGGCTAGGAAGAAACTGCATCAACTAAGGAGCAAAATAACCAGCTAACATCATAATGACAGGATCAAATTCACACGTAACAATATTAACTTTAAATGTAAATGGACTAAATGCTCCAATTAAAAGACACGGACTGGCAAATTGGATAAAGAGCCAAGACCCATCAGCGTGCTGTATTTAGGAAATCCATCTCACCTGCAGAGACACACATAGGCTCAAAATAAAAGGATGGAGGAAGATCTACCAAGCAAATGGAAAACAAAAAAAAGGCAGGGGTTGCAATCCTAGTCTCTGATAAAACAGACTTTAAACCAACAAAGATCAAAACAGACAAAGAAGGCCATTACATAATGGTAAAGGGATCAATTCAACAAGAAGAGCTAACTATCCTAAATATATATGCACCCAATACAGGAGCACCCAGATTCATAAAGCAAGTCCTAAGTGACCTACAAAGAGAATTAGACTCCCACACAATAATAATGGGAGACGTTAACACCCCACTGTCAACATTAGACAGATCATCGAGACAGAAAGTTAACAAGGATACCCAGGAATTGACCTCAGCTCTGCACCAAGCAGACCTAATACACATCTACAGAACTCTCCACCCTAAATCAACAGAATATACATTTTTTTCAGCACCACACCACACCTATTCCAAAATTGACCACATAGTTGGAAGTAAAGCGCTCCTCAGCAAATGTAAAAGAATAGAAATTATAACAAAGTGTCTCTCAGACCACAGTGCAATCAAACTAGAACTCAGGATTAAGAAACTCACTCAAAACTGCACAACTACATGGAAACTGAACAACCTGCTCCTGAATGACTACTGGGTACATAACGAAATGAAGGCGGAAATACAGATGTTCTTTGAAACCAACGAGAACAAAGACACAACATACCAGAATCTGTGGGAAACATTCAAAGCAGTGTGTAGAGGGAAATTTATAGCACTAAATGCCCACAAGAGAAAGCAGGAAAGATTCAAAATTGACACCCTAACATCACAATTAAAAGAACTAGAAAAGCAAGAGCAAACACATTCAAAAGCTAGCAGAAGGCAAGAAATAACTAAAATCAGAGCAGAACTGAAGGAGATAGAGACACAAAAACTCCTTCAAAAAATTAATGAATCCAGGAGCTGGTTTTTTGAAAAGATCAACAAAATTGATAGACCACTAGCAAGACTAATAAAGAAGAAAAGAGAGAAGAATCAAATAGATGCAATAAAAAATGATAAAGGGGATATCACCACCAATCTCACAGAAATACAAACTACCATCAGAGAATACTACAAACACCTCTACACAACTAAACTAGAAAATCTAGAAGAAATGGATAAATTCCTCGACACATACACCCTCCCAAGACTAAACCAGGAAGAAGTTGAATCTCTGAATAGACCAATAACAGGCTCTGAAATTGTGGCAATAATCAATAGCTTACCAACCAAAAAGAGTCCAGGACCAGATGGATTCACAGCCGAATTCTACCAGAGGTACAAGGAGGAACTGGTACCATTCCTTCTGAAACTATTCCAATCAATAGAAAAAGAGGGAATCCTCCCTAACACATTTTGTGAGGCCAGCATCATCCTGATACCAAAGCCTGGCAGAGACACAACCAAAAAAGAGAGTTTTACACCAATAACCTTGATGAACATTGATGCAAAAATCCTCAATAAAATACTGGCAAACCGAATCCAGCAGCACATCAAAAAGCTTATCAACCATGATCAAGTGGGCTTCATCCCTGGGATGCAAGGCTGGTTCAACATACACAAATCAATAAATGTAATCCAGCATATAAACAGAACCAAAGACAAAAACCACATGATTATCTCAATAGATGCAGAAAAGGCCTTTGACAAAATTCAACAACCCTTCATGCTAAAAACAATTAGGTATTGATGGGACCTATCTCAAAATAATAAGAGCTATCTATGACAAACCCACAGCCAATATCATACTGAATGGGCAAAAACTGGAAACATTCCCTTTGAAAACTGGCAAAAGACAGGGATGCCCTCTCTCACCACTCCTATTCAACACAGTGTTGGAAGTTCTGGCCAGGGCAATCAGGCAGAAGAAGGAAATAAAGGGTATTCAATTAGGAAAAGAGGAAGTCAAATTGTCCCTGTTTGCAGATGACATGATTGTATATCTAGAAAACCCCACTGTCTCAGCCCAAAATCTCCCTAATCTGATAAGCAACTTCAGCAAAGTCTCAGGATACAAAATCAATGTACGAAAATCACAAGCATTCTTGTACACCAATCACAGACAAACAGAGAGCCAAATCATGAGTGAACTCCCATTCACAATTGCTTCAAAGAGAATAAAATACCTAGGAATCCAACTTACAAGGGATAGGAAGGACCTCTTCAAGGAGAACTACAAACCACTGCTCAATGAAATAAAACAGGATACAAACAAATGGAAGAACATTCCATGCTCATGGGTAGGAAGAATCAATATCATGAAAATGGCCATACTGCCCAAAGTAATTTATAGATTCAATGCCATCTCCATCAAGCTACCAATGACTTTCTTCACAGAATTGGAAAAAACTACTTTAAAGTTCATATGGAACCAAAAAAGAGCTCACATCACCAAGTCAATCCTAACCCAAAAGAACAAACAAAGCTGGAGGCATCACACTACCTGACTTCAAACTATACTACAAGGCTACAGTAACCAAAACAGCATGGTACTGGTACCACAACAGATATAGATCAATGGAACAGAACAGAGCCCTCAGAAATAACACCGCATTATCTACAACTAACTGATCTTTGACAAACCTGACAAAAACAAACAATGGGGAAAGGATTCCCTATTTAATAAATGGTGCTGGGAAAACTGGCTAGCCATATGTAGAAAGCTGCAACTGGATCCCTTCCTTACACCTTATACAAAAATTAATTCAAGATGGATTAAAGACTTAAATGTTGGACCTAAAACCAGAAAAACCCTAGAAGAGAACCTAGGCATTACCATTCAGGACATAGGCATGGGCAAGGACTTCATGTCTAAAACACCAAAAGCAATGGCAACAAAAGCCAAAATTGACAAATGGGATCTAATTAAACTAAAGAGCTTCTGCACAGCAAAAGAAACTACCATCAGAGTGAACAGGCAACCTACAGAATGGGAGAAAATTTTCGCAACCTACTCATCTGACAAAGGGCTAATATCCAGAATCTACAATGAACTCAAACAAATTTACAAGAAAAAAAACAAACAACCCCATCAAAAAGTGGGCAAAGGATATGAACAGACACTTCTCAAAAGAAGACATTTATGCAGCCAAAAAACACATGAAAAAATGCTCATCATCACTGGCCATCAGAGAAATGCAAATCAAAACCACAATGAGATACCAACTCACACCAGTTAGAATGGCCATCATTAAGAAGTCAGGAAACAACAGGTGGTGGAGAGGATGTGGAGAAATAGGAACAGTTTTACACTGTTGGTGGGACTGTAAACTAGTTTAACCATTGTGGAAGTCAGTGTGGCGATTCCTCAGGGATCTAGAACTAGAAATACCATTTGACCCAGCCATCCCATTACTGGGTATATACCCAAAGGGCTGTAAATCATGCTGCTATAAAGACACATGCACATGTATGTTTATTGCGGCACTGTTCACAATAGGAAAGACTTGGAACCAACCCAAATGTCCAACAACGATAGACTGGATTAAGAAAATGTGGCACATATACACCATGGAATACTATGCAGCCATAAAAAATGATGAGTTCATGTCCTTTGTAGGAACATGGATGAAACTGGAAATCATCATTCTCAGTAAACTATCGCAAGGACAAAAAACCAAACACCGCATGTTCTCACTCATAGGTGGGAATTGAACAATGAGAACACATGGACATAGGAAGGGGAACATCACACTCTGGGGACGGGGACTGTTGTGGGGGGATGAGGGGGGAGGGATAGCATTAGGAGATATACCTAATGCCAAATGACGAGTTAATGGGTGCAGCACACCAACATGGCACATGGATACATATGTAACAAACCCGCACATTGTGCACATGTACCCTAAAACTTAAAGTACAATAATAAAAAATAAATAAAAATAAAAAATAAAAAAATATAAAACATATTTTATAAGTGAGTTTGATTTAAGAAAATAAAATACTACGTTAGAAACTATTTATTTAATTTAAAAGAAAATAGTAAAAGAGAAAAAGGAGAATAAAAGACATTAGACAGATACACAAAAAGCAAAATTACGGACATAAGTGCAACCACATCAAATAACATTAATGAATGAAACATTTCCATTACAAGGCAGAGATCAGCAGAGTGCATAAAAACCAAGATCCAACAATATGTTGTCTATAGGAAAAACAATCAAATATATAAATAGATTGAAAGTTAAAAGATGGAAAAACACTATCACGTAAACAACTATAAAAAAATTAAAGTAGTTATCATAATATCAGACAAAATAGACATTAAAATAAAATACCACTTCACAATAGAATGGCTACAATCAAATAGACAGATAGTGTTTGTGAGGATATGAAGAAATTATAATCATTATGCTTACTAGTAGGGATTTAAAATGGTGCCATTACTTTGGAGAACATTTTGTCAGTTCTTCAAAAAATTAAAAATAGAGTTATCATATGAACCAGAATTTCCACTCTTAACAAAAAATTTTACATAAAATTTATGACAGCATTATTTGTAATAGGAAAAATGAAAACAGTTCAAATGTCCATCTACTGATTAATGGATAAAATATGGTTAATCCATACAGTAGAATATTATTTAACAATAAAATGAATAAAGCACTAACATACTGCTACATGGTATAAAAGAAAAAAATCCTTGAGAACATTATGGTCAATAAAAAGATCCAGTTATAAAAGATTACATATTTTATTATTCTGTTTATTTAAAATACGAACAATGAGCAAATCTAGAAATAGAATGTAGATTTGTGATTGCCTGGAGCCACCACTAATGGGGACGTGTGT
Source organism: Nomascus leucogenys (assembly GCF_006542625.1). Lineage (NCBI taxonomy): Eukaryota > Metazoa > Chordata > Mammalia > Primates > Hylobatidae > Nomascus > Nomascus leucogenys. The sequence continues at coordinate 83,861,794 of NC_044395.1, read as the reverse complement.
GAGGATGAGGATTGACAGCTAATGAGCATAGGGTTATTTTTATAGTGACAAAGATGTTCTAAAATTAATTGTGGTGATGGTTTTAAAATTCTGAGTATACTAAAAACCATTGAATTATATACTAAAAACGGGTGAATTGTTTGTGAATGTTTCAGTAAAACTTAAAAAATATGATTGTCAGATAAAATGTAGTGTGCTCAGTTAAATATGATTTTGAGATACACTGTGAATGACTAGGATAAATATATCCCAAATATTGCATATTATAAAACTATATTACATTTATAAATAAAATATTTTATAAATAAACATGCTTTTATAAATAATTACCCATTGACTATCTCAAATTCAGATTGAACTGGGTGTCTTATATTTTTATTTGATAAATCTGGCAACCCTACATCAAGACAAAATAGCCTGGCCCCAGGCAGCAATTTATCTGATTTTTCTTTAAATAACTGCCTAAAGCACTCCAAGAGAGCTAGCTTCACATCTAGTTACTTATACAGTATATACAGAATATAAGTATTTCAACCTTGCAAAACTTAGCACATTTTATGCATCATATCTTACTATTGTATTAGTAATATCTGTTTAATATACCTCAGTAGTTTAGCCCTTGCCAAAGTATACAATTTTAATAAAAAGACAAAAATTGTCATATCTTTCTTGTTTATATCTTGGGCATATTGCTGAAGAAGTGTGTGATGGTTAATACTGAGTGTCAACTTGATTGGATTCAAGGATGCAAAGTATGGATTCTGGGTATGTCTGTGAGCGTGTTGCCAAAGGAGATTAACATTTGAGTCATTGGGTTGGGAAAGGCAGACCCACCCTTAATCTGGGTGGGCACCATCTAATCAGCTGCCAGTGCAGGTAGACTATAAAGCAGGCAGAAAAACATGAAAAGGCTAAACTGTTGGGAGAACTAGGAATGATTTTACACTGTTGGTGGGAGTGTAAATTAGTTCAATCATTGTGAAAGACAGTGTGGTGATTCCTCAAGGATCTAGAACCAGAAATACCATTTGACCCAGCAATCCCATTACCGGGTGGATACCCAAAGGACTATAAATCATTCTACTATAAAGACATGTACACGTATGTTTATTGCAGCACTATTTACAATAGCAAAGACTAAGAACCAACCCAAATGCTCATCAATGACAGACTAAAGAAAATGTGGCACATATACACCATGGAATACTATGCATGAAAAGGAATGAATTCATGTTCTTTGCAGCGACATGGGTGAAGCTGGAAACTATTATCCTCAACAAACTAACACAGGAACAGAAAAGCAAACACCACATGTTCTCACTCATGAGTGGGAGTTGAACAACGAGAACACACGGACACAGGGAGGTGAACACCACACACTGGGGCCTGTCGGGGGTTGAGGGGCAAGTGGAGGAAGAGCATTAGGACAAATACCTAATGCATGTGGGGCTTAAAACCTAGATGGGTTGATAGGCACAGCAAACCACATGTATACCTATGTAATAAAGGTATACCTATGTAATAAAGCTGTATACCTATGTAATAGGTATACCACATGTATACCTATGTAATAAAGCTGCACATTCAGCACATGTATCCCAGAACTTACAGTAAAATAGAAATTAATTAATTAATTAATGCTAGACTGGCTTAGCCTCCAGCCTACATCTTTCTCCTGTGCTAGATGCTTCCTGTCCTCAAACATCAGACTCCAAATTCTTTAGCTTTGGGATGGACTGGCTTCCTTGCTCCTCAGCTTGCAGACAGCCGACTGTGGGACCTTGTGATCATGTGAGTTAATACTACTTAATAAACTCATATATATATATATATCTTATTAGTTCTGTCCCTCTAGAGAACCATAATACAAGGAGACTTTCTCTATTTTGAATTAAGAGAGTATAAAATATTTAACTTTGGCAACTTGTGATCTAAATCTTTGGAGACAATTTCAGAGTATAACTGAGAATTTACATAGTAGTCAGATTATTTAAAACACAATTTCTATCTATCACTTATATATCCAAGTAGATTTTGAATGCATTTATCTAATCCACCTTGCAAACTCATACAGCCTTTTTTTTGTTTAGTAACTTCTAGGGTTATTTTTAAGTTAAAGAAACCTATAAACATCAAAATCTTTATTGTCATACCTCAAACCTCATTTTAATGGTTTATAAAATTTTAGGATTCACTATAGTCTCTAGCATTGAGTAGAGAATGATGTTTGCCTAATCTTAATAGCAAATCCACAATCATATAATAAAGATTTTCCACAACTGAGGAATTATTCTAAAAATGTTGTAAGCAATAGGAACATCACTGGAATAAAAACAAAGCCTGCCAATGTGACATTTACTTATTCTGATATGTGTCTCAATATTCTGAAAACTTACAGAAATGAGGCAACAGCCTTTACTGAATTTTTAAAATAATCTCAACTCCATAGAATCCAGTCTAACAGAAACATTTATTGATTTTTTGTGTGTGCCAAGCACAAGATCTAAAATTAAAAAAATAGCAGACATAGTATCTATTCCGATTGAGCTTAATGATTAGGAGGAAAACCATAATGTACAGGCATAATTACAAAAAATTAGCATAATCATTGTAATTATTTGTGCATATTTCTGAGTATTTTTAAAAGCTTTTAAATCTTTGCCTTTTCTTTTTAAGGAACTTTCTTAAATATTTGAATTCTAATCAGTAGCACATGTATATGATTTTCTGTCTCACAGCAGTTCAGAATTTGCAAACTAGAAGCAATATGGAAAGAAAAGCTCTGATAGAGGCAGACATCTAATAATAGAAGAAGTGATAAGGAATAACTGACAGCAAGGAAGAAAATAAAATT